>NW_024500017.1:69096-669096 GCF_017590055.1 Onychostruthus taczanowskii | reverse complement strand
GGTTTCCTTTTTTATTTTTACTAATGAGACTTTTCCATCCTCCTTGAGCTTTTGAGATTTCTTATTTTACATCCAGAAAATAAGTCAGAAAGATTACAAGAAACAGTCCAGAAGCCATAAGAGTATGACACAACAGTAATGAAGATATTTATGGGGAAAGTAAGATTAAAAAAAATATTTATTTTCTGCTTCATGCTAATGATTTGCATATCAGTGCTAATTATCTTACAGAAGCATACTAGGCATTGGTGCAGAATGATGTGGAACAGGAATGGCCATTTAATTGTAACAGAGGAAACACCAATTATCTTGTTACTTCCTTAATCACTTTCCTACAGCAATGTACTGTTCAGGCTTTCTCAAAGAAATAGAGGAGAATCAGAGTCCTTTTAAAACCTGTGTAACAGCGTCTGTGTAAACTTTTATGTTTCTTTTTTTTAATGCCATCAAAAATAAAAACTAGTCAGTTCTCTCAATACCTATAGAAATGTTGAAGCCACATAGGAACTCAGAATAAATCTGTAGAAAGATATAGATATATTCTTTCCTAATTTTTTGTATACTGTGGTTTTGTAGTGATTTATATTAGGAGATTTTAATTTATTTAAAAGTAATATATTTTACTTAGAAATGCATTTAAATGTGTAGTGATTACTCATGAGATTAGAGTAATGGATTAACTTTACAAAAGGATTTAATTTGTTAAAATACTGTTCACAAGTTTGAAGGATTTTCCTTTGGAGAAATAATCATTTTCCAGGTCTGTGTTTCTCCTCAGGAGGGCCTTTAGTGATCAGGGCTGATGGCCACCTCAGGACTGCAAGAAGCAGTCTTTGTGATGCTCAGCAGAGTTCAGTGCATCTTCTACTTGGGACTTGCTTTAAAATTCAAGATCTCTGACCAGCTTGGCAGCTTTGCCTTGAAAGTGATCTGATATCTCTAACTTGCCCTCCAGACATTCCTTTTTGTCTTCAGGCTGAACCTGCCATGCACAGAGGGAGTGTAGGTGAAACTGGACTCTTGTCTACCCCAGCTGCTGCCTCCAGAGCTGCCCTGCTCAACCTGTTCAGCCGCACAGGACAGCGCCTGGCTGGCCTCGAGCATCCCTCGGTCCTGCAGTGAATCCCACTCCTCAGTCTCCTGGCTCTGCAGAGCCACTTTGCTCTGCTGCTCCTTGCTGGAGCTGTGCAGAAGCAGAAACAAGCATGTGAGTTTGACAAGGCCATATTTCTAAATTTTTCTCTGCCCACTTATAAAACCTTTGTGTAGATAGAGCATGCCCATAGCATCTAAATGTGTGAGGAGGGAAGAAGGTACAGGCAAAATTACTATTTTGTAAAATACTGCTTCAATACATGCACATTGTTTGTTACCACTGGATGTTAAGACAATTTACAAGCATTGACAATCTGGACACTGGCAAGATAACACTTCATCAATGTAGTTTAGAATTAGAACCCTATTGATAGAGCTTATTCCTATTACTTTTTGCTTCCTAACATGCATTTCTCCTAAGAGTTGTGTGCATTGCAATTATTAAAAAGTACAGTTATATTTTTTTGAAACAATAATAAAGATTATGAAAATGAAATAAGCATTCGGTTCTAATTAGTCATGTAACTGATGTACAATACAAAAATTACAGTCTTGATGAATTTGATTTTTTATTCCCATTTCTGTTAGCAGGTCTGTTCTCTGTTGAATATTTTTTCAAGACTTTGTTATTTTTTACATAATTCCAGCTTGCTTAATTAAATTTTAAGCAGCTTTATTTTGAAAGTTGAAATATGTTTTTAGTATTTTCTGGTTTAGGATAATCTTAAACATAAATTTTTAACTAACAAAAAACCTGACATCTTCTGTGAAAGATGCATCAGATAGGATCTGGTTTGCTTCCACTACAATTTTTATATATAAAGACTAAAGAGCTACCTGTAGTCCCAGTCTTCTCATGGAATTATCCTGAATTATTAATTTTAAGGTTTGTTGCAGGATTTTTAAGCATAAATTCAAGAAAAGAGGTCAATCTTATGTTTATATTTTAATTTTGAGTAATCTATTTAGTTTAAAACCCAGGTGTATTTACTTGAAATTTATACTTGTTTAATTAAAAATATTAATTCAAGAAAACCATCTAACATACAGTTCCTATCACTCCTATAGGAATAATCAACATTTAACACCATTCCACATGTTGCTGTTTAATTCTGAATTTTATTATTGTAATATAAATAGCCATTTGTATTTTTAGATACAGGTGTTACTAAGGTTGTTTTCTTATTAGTCCAATTAGTCACTGTGGCACAAAAGCTGGTAGTGAGTGATGAAGTCTGCTGACAGCACTAAGTTGAGACCTTATCAATACAGAGAAACAGGATATCACAGAGGAAGAAAAACTGGAAAATGAGAGGATAAAAATAGGGGAAAAAATTGTATTAAAAATGAAAATTTACAGTCCTAGGTTCTATTAAAAACGCTATAAGCTATTTTATTATTTGGAAATAATTGAATTGTGGGTAAGCTTTGTGGTGAAAGGGGGTTACACACCCAGAACACTCCAAGAGAGATACATCAGGAACTGACAAGTGCTACCTTTCTTGTAAATGGCACCACTGAGAATTCATTTGAAATTCTGTATGCGGCTCTGGTTCTTTGTTGTAATGAAGATGAGCTGAACAGGAACAAGTGAAGAGAAAGACAGGCAGGATGACTAGGAAAAAGAAAAACCCATCTTATGAGATAACACTGCCAAAAATAGTCTAAGAAGGCACAGAATGTATATAATATATAATCAGTCATTACCTTATTAAGGTAGGAACAAATTTTATGGCTAAAAATCCGTATTAGAAATCTTAGGCAGTTATTTAAAAAGTCCTCTATTTCAAACAATGTCTGTGTGTGATTATAGCTTAGGTAGATATTCTACTTTTTTTTTCTATTCTACATAGCTGGCTATAATGTCATACGTGATAGTAATGTTGCTAAAATATACTGTATATATTTTCTCAGTCTCCTAAGCAATTTTTACAATCTTGTTTGTTAAATAAAAAGAGGTAAAATTATCTGAATCCAAGCTTGAGGATATTATTTATGATTTGCTGTAACTGATGATCTAAGACCACTATTATGAGAAAATAAACATGGTTAAAAGCCCTATCTGCTTAGACACATCATAATGCATTATTCAGGTGCAAATCTTCTACATTTGAAGCTTTAAAGTTTCAATGTCCCTTGTTTTAAAGACATGGGATGAAATAAAATTTTCTAAAGGTAGCCAGATCAAAAACCAAACCAAGGGCAGTCAGTGGTTACAAGTTAATTTTTTCACTAGACATTCCTGTAAATTAGTAGTATAGCACTGACTTTCTATAACTCCCAAAAATGGGATTAAATTTCTTTAAGTTTCCAGGAATGGAAAGTGTCATTCCATTAATATTTTTATATCTATATTTTAATAAGTAATGTACTTATTAGTGTTGCTAACGTCAGGCCAAATCTGGGACTTAGGGAAGCTCTCATCTCCAGTCATTTGCTGATGTTCCTCTTTATATGACCCCATGGCAGCAAGACGAAGCACATCCAAAAATATAGATACACATACACACAGTGCAGAGGTACTTCTGTACGGATGGTCATAGAGCAATGATCTTCCTAGCACCCACTTAAACCACATCAATACTCCCAGCTGTGAACAACTCAGGCAGATCTTTCTTTTCTCCACTTTATCAAGAAAAGAGTTCCCCCATTATCACTTCCCCCATCCCCAACTCTCCCTTGAGCAACCAACACATGCACATCTGCTGATCTCTCAAAGCCTGAAAAGCCTTTGCCAATCATATCTTCCCAGAGTCCCAGCCCACGTCTCGGGCTCTGTTTGTCCAGCCTTCACTTCTGACATCAGCTTTTTCAGATCCCGAATAGCATTGACTTGCTGTGTTGTTCAGTCTGAGGAAAAAAAGAGAATCCCATGCACAGATTCCACATATGCAAACAAATACACTCACACAGAACAGAACTGGTCGAACCTTTTCATGTCAGTGCTGTATCATTTCTTTAAAGTCCCAATTGTTAGTTACCTAGTGACTCTTTGTTATTTTCTTTAAAATGCACTTTACATCATGGTTTATATATCAGGGCTTTTAAAATTTATTGAGTTTGTCTTTACTGTGAATAACTATCACCAAGATATCCTTATAAATCATACTCTTACAAATATATTGACAGGTACATATTTTGTCTTGAAAGTGATCATCATGATGAAATAAGTTTCAGGATGAATTTAGACAGCAATACTACTAAAACACTCAGGATGCAGTGACAAGTTTTTATCTACTGAAAAAAAAAAGGTGGAAACAGAAACTTGGAATCTAAATGGCTGCTAGAGAGGATAATTTTCTGTAATTCTGAGGTCTGGCTAAAGTCATGACTTGTTTTAAAAAAAGTAAACCTTGTCAGCAGCTGTCTGCTTGAGATCCAATTTAAAAGCATTACACAATAATTAAAATATAAGCTTCACCAGGAGGTTTTGGACATCTTGTTGGTAATTGTACAAGAAAGAAAGGACTGCAGATAGTGAAAATCATACAGAAAATTTTCATAGGCTAATGGTTTGTTAAGAGGTTGATCTTATTTGTTTCCCAGAAAGAGATTTTGAATTTACTGCACAAAGAGAAACATTTGTTTCAGTCTAATATAATTTTCTAACTTACAAAATCACTAAGTACTTATATATCTTATGCTAGAGCACATGGTTACACTACAGTGAAGTTTTTATATTAGCCCCCTGTAGAGGGGGAAATTTTCTGGGAAAATAGAAAAACAGTTTAGTTTTCTTCAGTGTATCAACTAATGAGTTTGTAAAATCTTGTTTTGGTTGAAGACTAGAGGGCATTTAGACAATCTAATGATTGCTCATGCTTGTAAAGCTACTCTGTGTAGTGACACCCATCTTCTCCCTGAATTTTATATAAATAGTAACAAGCAAATTTTTTCAAGTCAATCTGATAGATATTTTTCTTTAATGCTAACAGTGGCAGAATTTCACTCACGAATCATTACTTGTTTTATAATGATCTTTAGTTCTGAGATTTGATTTTTTTTCCACCCTTGGTCCTATAAACTGATATCTGTGTCATTTACCTTTGATATTTTTAAGCTGGTCAGTTATTGTGCACAGGGCACAATAAATGACAAGATCTTTGTGATTCATTAGGCACAAAGTATCTTTCATAACTGAAGCATCCACATAAGTGACAAATACCAGTGAATAGGTATGGGAGGGAAATATCAACTGAGAACTATACTCTGGGGTTTTATGAGACATAACACTGATTGAAGTTTCCTTGTGTTTAGAGAATGATAAAACTCTCCAGTGAGCTAGTTACTTTGTCTAGTAAAAATGAACTTTAGACAGAAAAAAAAAAAAAATCTGTAAGAATACCAGCAGAGTTTCTGGACAAGAAGGCAAATCATATTTTTTTGCATTCTAAAGAGTTGCTAGCTGAAGTCTACTTGCTATTTTTTAAAGTTTGCATGAACATGACAACCAGAATTTGAATGCCATCAAACTTAACTGACATCAAAAGAAGCAAAGCAAAGAAAGAGTAGGTGGTGGAAGAATCTGGAAGACAAAAAAGAAAGAAAGAAAGAAAGAGATGGAATAAGCTGAAAGGGATGAAGGGATGTACATGCTTCTGTAATGGGTGGGGAACTAAAGTTAAAAATAGGATACCTATGAGAGACATTCAGTAGTATCACTGCCAGAAAATATGACACCATTGCAGAAAAAAAATTAGTTTTCAAAAATTTTAAACACTTTTGTCCATGAGTAAGACAGTTGATCAGACAATTTTTTTCCCTCTGGTTCCAGTCAGAGCTGCTAACCATGCAACATCTTCTATATTTTCATCTCTATGCCTCTGTATAATCTTTTTATTTTTCCAAATTTTTTTCAGTAAACATAGGTAAGATATTTGTAGTTTCAGGATCATCTATGAATCCTTAACAGTTCCTTACTAAAATGAATCAGTCAATGTAGAATTTAGATCTAAATTTTACACTAAAATTGTGCAGATCAGAGTTTTCCAGTGAACTCTTTAATAACTCAGTTCATAACCTAATTTTTATAAGTTATTTGAAGTTATAAGGGTGGAGAAAAATGCACAATTTCAAGACATTTGTCTAGCCCTAATTTTCAGTAATATCCTTACTTAAAAGTTCTTGTTCTCTGACCAATGAACAAATGCATGAATCTGATTGGAGGTCTGATCAGCCCAAATCTTTTCCAGAATAATGTAACAGAAAGAGTCCCTCAGCCTTCCCTCCTATTTGGAAATGTCCGGATTCTCAATTAAGTTACTAACGTGTCTAAAAGAGTGCTATATATGCTAATAACACCAAAACCATTTAAAAAATATAAAAACAACAACAGAAAAAAACCCCATATATATTAACCAGCATTATAGTATGACTGTAATTTGAGAGTAATATTTTGTACATTAAAAGTTGTAGAGAGACTAATAAACACCTTTGGCCTAAAAATTTACTGTCAGGACTATGGTTATTGCTTCGTAAACAAGAAAAACCCCTCAAATTACCATAATCAACTCTGCTACTCACCATGAGTAGAATGCTAAAATCCCTACACTGGTTTAATGTAAAATGAAGCATAAATTCATTCCTTTTGTGGTTTGGATTGTGCGTTTTTGTATATCTAAAGAGAGAAATCTGTGTACCAACCACCAATTTATTGGAGCATTGCTAATTTGCATATCTAATTTCAAGCTGTACTAATTGCCTTTGAAAATGCCAAGCTTGTTTATTAGCCATTTCTTATTTTCCTGAAGGAAGAGTCTATTTACACAGAAGCATTCTCCATAACTGGAAAGTCATTATCCTGGGACCTAAGGAAAAAAATTAACCAACATTTCAAACATATCATGGCTAGGTACAGTTCTTTTGTCTTATATAATGAAATTTTACAATTAAGTTAGCAGATGCCTTCAGGCCTTTCAGTGGAGGCATTATTTCTATTAAGTGTTTCATCTGCTTTAAGTATCATAAATTTGAATATTTCGATTGCTTTGCAAGCAGCACATAAATATTTGGGGTTTTTTTTATGTGTGTCTCATTTAATGGTATAGGTCCAGACAAAAAGCATTATGAAGTTTAATTCATGTGTGCTTATTCCATTAAAAATAAATTGCATAATTACTAAGATCTCTCAGTCCCAAAATCAATTTCCATAGCTGCCCTCTCTGACTTAACAGAATTCCTTTAGCTGTTTGCCTACTAAAAAGCCCAACCATAATAAAGTCAGTTTTACTATGGCTCAAGTAGAAATAACTACATGTTTAACACTCAAGTCTTTTTTTTCTGTGATAAGATATAAGCTGCTAAATTTAGTACTGTTGTTACTATACTAGAGACTAATATGTAAATAGAAGCAACTGTGATAATAGCAAAGTAAAACATTTAATAGACAACATCATTCTTTCTAATCAAATTTGAGTAAGTGTAATACCAATATTTTAGAAATCTAGAAAGCTTTATCATACACTATGCCTCTGGAAGGAAAAATTGAAAATTCACTTTCTAATTGTTATAAGACTATAAACCAGGAAATTTTGTGAATGTTTTTTTAAAAGTGTGAAATACAAGAAGCAAAATGGGAACAGTTTTTGTAGATAATGTTGATATTTAACTTAACATAAAATTCAGAACGGATACAGATGCCCATCCTTATTCAGCAGTTCTCACTATTAACACAAGATAAATTAACAAGGTGATAGAAACTGGTTTTAGTTGGATTTTTACTCCTTATCTTGGAAGGAAGGGAGGAAGGAAGGGAGGAAGGAAGGAAGGAAGGAAGGAAGGAAGGAAGGAAGGAAGGAAGGAAGGAAGGAAAGGAGGGAGATGAGCATTTTTTTTCATTCATGATATGATAGTTAAGAACTCAAATTTTAAAAACTGCAAAAATTAGTTTTTATCATAAAAGTATAGAATCATTAATGCTGGAAAACACTTCTAAGATTACCAAGTCGAACCATCAACTTAGCACCACCACTGTTTACCACTAAACCCTGTCCTCAACTCAATATCCATATGTCAGTATACATTCAGACATACAACTGATGGTGGAGGTAAGTGCAACAATAAAAAGAAACATAGCAGAGAAAGCCCTTATCAAAACACAAATATATAATTGTCCTGATATGGAAATACAAGCAACCTTGAAATTTGATTGAAACATATTACTTTTTTAATGGATTATGTATATAAGGGCTAGCATAAAAATCACATTATCCATAATCTATTGTGATTGTGATCTCAATCCTTTGCTCTGCAATATCAGAATCACAAGATTTCATGGAGATATGTGAGTTTGTGAAATGCAACCTTTTAATAGGATCCAGTTAATTTTTTCTTTAAAACCATACAAATCAATGATCCAAGAGATAAAAAAATACCCTTAGGATGACTGAAACATATTGTAATTTGCCACTTAGAGTTTATAATTTGAAATTTCATCTGTATATATACTAAATTAAGGATTTGCAGTTTGGAGTCGTAGTTAATCTGTGATCATGGACTCAGCACGTAAAAATATCAGCAGCACTTGTTAGGTTAATTCAATTTTAATAACTTACAGTAATAATGAACTGTAAGAAGGAGAATAAATAAATTGGGGTAGGGGGTGGAGGGGAAAGCAAACCAAATATTAAATGAAAATATAACTGAGTACTTGCCTCTGAGTCAGTGCTACAGCATAGGAAGCATTTGTAGTGAATATGGCTAAAGAAATACCTGACTCAACTGAACGTAGCTCTGTTATCAGAAGTTCACTTATGGCTCTTTCTTTTCCCAAATCTGAGTTACAAATCTCAGGACAGTAGAGCTTTACCTAACCTTCTATTGCATCACAGCCATAGAAGGTATTATACATGTGTCATATCTACTGTTGACAGATTTTGTTCACAACAGTCTAGATAAATTAAATGCTTGTGGAATGACTGTATTGTTTAAATGCATTTAATAACACCATGACAATCATGATAACATATTGCAACATATCACATTTGTTATAAGGATCTTCTGAACTTTCCAGAGGAAAATTTAACATTTTGCCAAAAAATCCACCCTTGGTTCATTTTAAGAAAAATACTTTGTCTTTTTTTTTAAATTATTTTATTTGATGTCATTTGTCAGGAATAGCTTTGGTTCAGTAATAACGAGTTGTGTCATTTTTCCATTTCTATGAAAAAAATGCTTACAGCTATTACATGCATTTTTGAATTAGTTATTTGAACCAGTTGAGAGATGCTCAATTTTTTTCAAATCTGTGAGGAAAAAAATAGTGAAATATTATTGGAAATGTGGAATTTCTTGTCAAGAATTGACAAGATGACTTTTAAAAGAATTAACATAAATATTTATGAGTATCCTTAAGATCTGAAGATATTTTTTGCTGAAAAAGTGATTTGACCCTGCACTCATTAGTCTACAAAATTCGGTCTAGAATAATTTTTAATTTTCTTTCCCAGAATCATAGAACGATTTAGATGGGAAAAGATCTTAAAATCAGTGAGTCTAACATAAATCTAACACTGTGAAGTCACTAATAAAACATGTCCCTAAGTGCCACATTTAATTATCTTTTCAGTACCTCCAGGAATGTTGACTTAACCACTTCCCTGGGCATCTTTTCCGATACCTCAACAGCTTTTTGACGAAAGAGTTTTTCCTAGTATGCAGTCTAAACCATCTCTGGGGCAGCTTGAGGCCATTTCTTCTTGCCCTGTCATTCAGCATGGGAGAAGGGGCTGACCCCCACATGGTTACAAGCTCCTTTCGGGTACTTACACATCATGATGTGGGCTCTCCTGAGCTTCCTTTGTTCCAGGCTAAACAACCCAAGATCCTTCAGCTGTTCCCCATAAATGTTGTGCTCCAGACCTTTAATCATCGTTGTTGCCCTTCTTCGGTCATGTTGCAGTCAGTTTCTCTCTTGTAGTGAGGGGCCCAAAATTAAACATAGGATTTGACATATTTCTTTCATTCCAATGTATCTTCACATGTTGTTTATTCAGCTGTTTTTTTAAGGTTGTGTTAATTAAGCACTACTGAGTACATTTCTTAATATATTACCCAGGAAAATTTGATGCTTTAATGAGTTCACAATTTGATATTTTAATCTTTATTGCCTGCCTGAATGTAAGAGATTCTAGAAAAGGATAGTTTATAGAAAAGATATTACTATGACTAAAATTTTGTATTTCATGCTACACAACAAAGACTTATAGCTTGTTTGCAGTTAAAAAAAAAAAAGACAAAAAGAAAAAGAACAATGCCATCTTCTTGCCAAAAAGAGTTTAAGTAAATTCTAGTTAATTCTGAGACTCTTCAGGAACGACGCAGCTTTTCAATTGTTTTATTTATGAGCTTTAATGTCTTTAAAGAGAGTTGTTTTGAAGAAAGAAAATAACACATATTAACAAAACTCAAGGCAGATAGATGCACAATGTTAAATGTATTAATATTTTATCTTGTTTACATTCATCAATTTTATTTTATCTTGTCATTATTTGCCGTTTTTTACAATATTCAGAATGGAATATATTTCAGAAATATTAAGTGTTAAATTCCAATGTATAATAACTATCTTTGTAGAATAAAACATCTTGAGGGTTTACATATTTATGTGATTCAATTTAATCTGGAATCTTTCAGTGGAGCAGAAATGGGTGGACCATGTCTGTCACTTCAAGAAATATGATCACATTCTTATTATTTGCTGTCGTACCAACATAGTGCTGGTGAGAAGCATGTTCCTGTAATGTAAGGTTATGCACAATGAAAGAAACATCCACTATTTCTGTTACCTTCTGAAATTTTTTCAGTTACAAAGTAATTAATAATAGTCATTATTTGACTACATGTGCTGGTTTTGGCTCAGGTAGTGTTAATTTTCTTCGCAGTGGCTGGTATGGGGCTGTGTTATGGATTTGTGCTGAACACAGGGTTGATAATCTAGAGATGTTTTCATTATTGCTTAGCAGTGCTTGTACAGAGCCAAGGACTTTTCTGCTTTTTTGTACTGTCTACTACATTCTGTATTTTATGTTAGTTGAAATCCATCTGTCCAAGAAAGACCACATATTCAATCACAAGTTGGACTGAAATAAAATACTTTTTATAACAAAGATAATGTCTAGTTATTAATTTTTCCTGACATATGTTAGCATTGAACTTGGTATTCTACTAATGACATTTTCTTTAAATTCCATACAGTTAATAAAATATTGTCTCTATTGACACCTCTTAATCTGTTACTAAAAGGCAATTTCAAATGTCAAACAATCTACACTAGATCTAACCCTCTGTAGTTTAAAGAATTGCAAAAAGAGATAACCTCAATAATTGGTTTCCATACTGTATATGCATTTTAGAAACATATTTAAAAGGAAAGTAAATCCAGGGCAGATGGATGAAGCAAAATTTTAATTTCTTTTTCACAGGAAGGTACATTCTCCCTCTCCATTCAAAATCAGATGGAAATGTATATAATGCTGACAATAAATAGCACATGTAAAAGACTGTATTTTTATTGGTCACTAGCTTTTTAATGGTTCTGGTTTTTTTGGGTTTTTTTTCTGTTTTTATCTCCTGTCTATACCAGACAAGTGACTCAGCTTGAGGTCATCTTGAGGTGATGCCTCTGGCTCATAAGTTGCAGGTACCTCTGCTCTTCAACAGCTGTCAAGGTGCTGTGGGAAAAAGATGGAAACAGTTTTCTTCATTTACTGTTTTAAATAAAAAAAATGCATATTTCTCCCTATTTATATCAAAGATTGAATGTTATTTTCTTATGCACTTAATAATTATATTTTGTGCGCACTTAATAATTATAGTTAACCTAAAATATTATTACTTTCTTGCTAAACAAAGTAAGCAATATGCATTTATTTGTCTCTCTTTGTACAAAAAATATAGTTTATATATATATATATATATATATATATGTATAACATATATATTACATATACATCTATTACTGGTTCCATCCTAGACCATTATCTGTCTACACTTTTGCTTATTTACACTTGTGCTATTTAAATTTTAGTCTCCCTCAGGAATTTTTTCTTAATTATATTGTCTAATAGTCATCTAGAATGGCTCGCCTAGGTGAAATGGTACTGTAAAATCAGATTCTGAACTGCTAGAATTAACCTAACGTCTCAGTTGAATGACTTTCAATACAAGTTGTTGCAATACTTCTAAAATATCCTGCACAATCCAGAATGTTAGGACAAGGGACTTCCTTCTTTACTTTTTATATTTTGATAAATATAAACTGAAATTCCTCTCCCTCATAGACTAGTTAGTAGAACATCTTAAAGTTAATGGGTAGGATACGTGTACTCCTAATCAGAAATATTAGTAGTACATTGAATTATTTTCTATCTGCACACCTTATAAAAAAAAGGAAGAAAATCCACACAATTACACCCATTCCTCCAATTTTCTAACAGACTTCAGCTCAACTATCAGGCTTCTAATCTCTTTCATTTAGTTTAGAACAAAACAGCAACATATACAATTCTTTCAGCATCTATTACTCAACTAACATAAATAGCTCATTTTATAAATAATGTTTACAACATTCTAAAAGATTTCCTAAAACTACTTTAATCTTTCTGGAAAAGTATGTTTTTTTCATTTTTTTAATTCCTTTGTCAGAGAAACCTTAATTTTTGGGCAGGCTAGATTAATTTCTTAATTTTCTGTTACTTACCAAAGTCTTCTTTCCATCTATTCGCATAAGTAAAACCACCTTTCTGATTGTAGAGACACTAATCCATTCTCTATTTACAGAAGCCACAAAGCTAACATTTGACAGGTCCAATTTCTAACTTACCACAACAGAAATAACACATTACCTGTCCAGGTTGATACTTATTTTGCTTGTGCCATTTTTTACTGCCATATGTATTTCTGACTCCCTGTTCCTTGATGAAAGCAACAGTTTGGTTTCTCTTTCTTCACAGGATATGAGCATTTGCTTCTTGCGTGAGCATTTCAGGCAAAATATCCAGTAGAAGAGTAAATAGTGAAGTGTACTCGGAATGAAATAAATTATGTTTCAGAGGTTTTCTGTACAGAAGTGAATCTGAGCTAATTCAAGCACAGCCTTTCTCCATCAAAGAAAGGTTCAGATGACTCCATGTCATTTGAAGAAAGAATGAGAGTGGGAATCACAGCACCAGACTGAGATGGAAAAAATGTAGGTGCTAGAATCTCTCATTGCTAATATCTGAATATAAGTTTGTAACTAGAAGGAAAGGTTACATTGCCCATTGTAATATCATGGAAACAGGTTTTCTTCTAAGGTGATGAACATTCAGTGTATAGTATCAACTTTTAATACTTTATTTAAGCAAGTAACATCAGACTGGTGACCTGTCACTAGCGGGGTTCCATCATAGGTCTCTATCATAGGTCCTCTGCTCCCCAAAATTTTCATAAAGTACTTGAACACAACATTGGAAGGGATACTGAGCAAGTCCACAGATGATACAAAACTGGGAGATGCTGATACCTGTATAAAATCTGTTACTGCAATTATGTGATCACAGATGATACAAAACTGGGAGGCCCTCCACAGAGACCTCAACACATCAGGGGACTGAGTAGTCCCAAACAACATAAAGTTCAAGAGAGAAAGTGATGGATTCTGCCCTGGGATGGGTCAACCTTGGATGTAAATACAGACTGGGGAATAAGATGCTGAAAGCAGTGCTGTGCAAAGGCACCTGGGGATCTTGATTGATGGAAAGATGAAATGAGCCAGCAGTGCCCTGGCAGCCTGGATAGCCAGCCTTGTCCTGGGGGGGCACCAGATAGTGCATCACCAACTGGGCAAGGGAGGGGATTTTCCTGCTCTGCTCTGCACTGGGGAAGCCTCACCCTGAATATTTTGTGAAGTTTTGGGTGCCACAATATAAGAAAGACATTAAACTGTTGGAGATGGTCCAAAGGAGGGCAAGGAAAATGGTGAAGGGCCTTGAGGGGAAGCTGCATGAGTAGTGGCTGAGGTCAAATGATCTGCTCAGCCTGGAGTAGAGGAGACTGAGGAAAGATCTCTTTGCAGTCTACAATTTCCTCTTGAGGGGAAGAGGTGAGGCAGACACTGATCTCATCTCTGTGGTGTTCAGTAGCAGGATGCAAGGGAATGGCCTGAAGTTGTGTCAGGGGAGGTTTAGGTTGGATATTAGAAAAATTTCTTCACCCAGAGGGTTGTTGGGCACTGGAACAGGTTCCTCAGGCAAGTGGTCACAGCACCAGCCTGACAGAGCTCAAGAAGTATTTGGAAAATGCTCTCAGGCATGTGCTGTAACTCTTGAGGATGGTCCTGTGAAGGACCAGGAATTGGACTCAGTGATCCTTGTGGATCCCTTCCATCTCAGTATATTCTGTGATTATGGTGATTTTATGCTTTTCTAAGTGCGGTGCAGTAGTTGAGATTGTATTTGAATATTTCAACATTAATATTTTAGCTTATGTTAGAGAGCAAGAAAATTCCATCCAAAGGGTAATTGTCCTGGTTATGTTGATGGTATAATACATGAATATTAGCCTCTATATACCAGCATTTCACGATTTACTAAATCCCATTGAAAGAGCAATCTGAATAATTTTTATATGCCGGTCAATATATGTTGGAACCACACCTACCTGTTTTCTTCAGATGTTCACTATTCTGACATGGTTAGTTAAACCATGCTTATTCTGACAATATATTCCAGGACCTCCTTCCTAACTCAATCTGTGTGTGCTATTAAACTGTTCTTTTAATTCAAGTATACCTTGTCATAAGAAACACTCAGGGTTTTTTGATTTTTTTCCCCTAGCTTTTTGCTAGAACAACTATAAAAAACATTAATCTTCCACCAAGAAATCCAATCAAACAAACAAAACCAAAACACAAACTACTGGCACTTAGAAATAGAAGCCTTCTGTCATCTTGCAGTGTCTTGTGCACATTATTGTTCATAATGCATTCTAGGTTTTTAGTCTTTAAGCAAAAAAATAAAACTAAACCTAAGGAAAAGGAGAAAGGGAAAAATGAATGAAAAGGGGAAGGAGAAGACAAAAAGAAAAGAAAGGAAAAGAAAAACCAAGAAAGGAGAGGAGAGGAGAGGAGAGGAGAGGAGAGGAGAGGAGAGGAGCATTCCTTTGAAGTTGTGCCCTAAACTATTCAACTATGCAGCCCAAGACAGTTCACAGTACTCTATAGATCAACAGCTTTATGGTTGATTTAGCTACAGATAACACTGGGAAGAAATTTCAGAATATTTCAGATCATAAAATATAAAATGATTTTCCATATAAATCATAGCTGATGAAAAATTGAGGATGTATTCAGTCTGCCTTTGGAAGCAATTAATTTACTCCAACTCTGTTCGTGATCATCAAGATCTTGATTGCAGGGTTCCTAGAAACAGTGCAAAAAAAAAAGTTTTTATTCATAACAACTTGATTCTAAGTCTTAAGTCCATTCAGTCACCAGCTAATAATGGTATTATAAATCCTGCATCATTATCGTAGTTCTGCATCATTATCTTATCATTATATTATTCCTCAGAATAGGAATTAACTTTAAATATTAATTGCAAAAAGTTGTTCAAAGATGTTACGTGGATGTTTTAGCATGTGAAATAATAGCAAACTTGAAAAAATAAGGAGCTTTACATATTAAGCAAATTATATTTGAAAAGCTGATGTAGACTTTTTTTATTTGCTTAATAATGTTTGGGTTTTAAAATCCAGAAATAAAATATTTAATTTCATGTGGTGTTGTGTCTGGTTTGAATGTATGGGTTCTTACTGTTTCACAATGTATGGCTGGGCTTATGCAAAATAATTAAATAGAAAACATTTTAAGTAATAATAACTTCTGTTGAAATTAGCAAAGGGTTTCATGAATATATGTATAAATATCTGTAATTATGCATTTATTTGGATAATCTTAATTATTGAATAACCTTGATGCATTATGGTGAGCATGACAAGGAAAAAATCATGTTTCTAATTTAAAATTAATCTGCTCTTAGCTGTTTGATATTTAAATTTTGTTTTATTTCAGTACTAAAATCTGTCACTCCAAACTATATGATCATTTTATATTCAATATAACTTAAACACTCAATTATATATAAAATATTTTAATGTCTGTTTTAAGCTCTATTACCTTTATATAGTATTTGAACATAATATTTGAATAGCTAGTAGTGGTGTAATTCACTGAAATCTGTCAGATGAAGTCTGATCTATATCAGTTTCCATATAAGTGTATTATGAACTACCTTTGTGGAAAAATAAATGCAATAAAAAGAAGAAATATTGTTTCTAGTTATCTGTGTTGTACTGCCTTAACAATAATTATTCTATATATTAATTAGGAAAATTTATTTACAGTATTAATGATTTTTAAAATTTAGCTAGTAGAAACATCTTATGTTCACTTACTCAAATCACGCATTTGATATTCCAAAAAAAACAGACAGAAAGACTACTGAAGACTTTTATCAGTAATTTGCTGATTAGGACAGAATTAGCACTTTTCAAAGCATTATATTCAAGGAAATCATTAATTTTCTAAAAGAAGGAATAGTTTTCATATGCAAAAATAGAAAAGCTCTTTTCCCCAGAGATCTCTAATTGCTCTTCATTCCTTGTTTGATTTTAATGAAAGATGCAACCATTTCTCAATCCAGAATGTAACAATACCTTCAGAGCTCCAAACTCCATCCTCTTTCCAAGTGTTATGGGTGAGGACAGACAAGGTTGGTTTGGGTGAGATTGCAGTGGGTGTCTTCCTGCCCAGGAAGGTGACCTGTAACCGATTGGGCGCTCTGCAGAGTCGGCAGCAGCCGCACACTCACAGACCCCTGCCCTCAGCGGGGCCTCCAGACAACCTGATACCTGCTGGAGGGAAAACAAGCTGCGCAGAAGAAAATCTCCAGGAGGTTCCTGGAGCACTTTATTGGCAACTAAGAAGTTGTCAATAAATAACTCAGGTAAGAAAGGAGGCAAAAGAGAAGTATTTTGCTGGACCTTGTACTCACAAACAAGACGCTTATTGGGCACATAAAGGTGGAAGGCAGCCTTGGCTGCAGCAACCATGAGATGATGGAATTAAAGTTCCTGAGAGGAGGAAGCACAGCAGAAAGCAGGATCACAGTGTTTGTCTCCAGGAAGGCAGACTGATCACTTCAAGGATCATTTTAGCATAGTCCAAGGGAATAAGGTCCTGGAGGGAAGAGGCACTTGAGAAAGCTGGTTAATATTCAGGAATAACCTGCTGCAATTTCAAGAGCAGTCCATCACAGCAAGGAAGAAATCAATCAAAAAAAGGCAGACCTATGTGGCTGAAAAACTGTTATCTATTTAAAGACAAAAAGGGGCATTCAGAAGGTGGATGCCAAGATGAGTAATCTGGGACTAAGTGGAAAATTAAAAAGAAACTAAAATTATGCAAATACTCAGAAAGGATAGATAAAATTATTTAAGTAATTCTAAAACTAATTAGCTTAATACTTTATTTGGGTATATTAATAGAAATCCTGATATAGGATCAAATAAGGTATTAAAGGAAAATAAATTAATAATAATTAGAATGGCTTTCTTGATATTTTTTCTTCTAAAATTTGGCTCCTTTTTCTGACAAAGACAGAACTGATTGGAATATTGGTCAGCTCACAATTCAGTGTCACAGTTTTGACATTTGATTTTAAAGACCTATCATGTTTTAAGAAAAGTAAGGTTGTGAAGATGATCAAGGCATTGGACAAGGGAAGTTGTGAGAATCAAACCTTGGAGATTTTGACAAGAGGTTGTGCAAGTTATGGAGTATCCTTTCACTTTGGTGATGTTCAAAACCTGATTAAACATGGCCCTGAGTAAGGTGCCCTAGTTGCCCCCACTTTTAAGCAGGAGAGTTTGGGCTATACAGTCTCTGAAAGTGTTTTCAAATATCATCCATTCTTGGATTCTGTAAATACTAAAAGATATTACTTGAAATAGGCCTTATTGGACTGACATATTTAAAAGCAGAGTTTTCAGAGGGGAAGAATGTTTGAATAACATTTTTTCTAGGTAAAGTCCAAACTGATTGATATTAAAACCAAACCTGTTGAGACTTTAATATATCCTCTTGAAGTAGGTTTCAGTTCAATGTTGATTGCATTTCCAGATGGTGCAAAGATTGACAGAATGATAATTAATCACGAGGACAGGGCAATCATATAGCAAATTTTGTATGGAAACATGAACTCACCTCATTTGAAGAATAAAAAATAAAATAAAATGTTCTAAGAATATAGGGAAATTATAACTAGATTAGGAAACAGCATCATGAAAAGTTGTGACTATAACAGGCTATAGGGTTCATGTGATATCATGAGCAGAACTACAGAAGAGCAGGCTGATCTTTAAAAGAATAAATAGAATAATAAGGAAAATAATAGTTAAGAGGAGATTTGTGACTAGAGTTTAGTGGGCACGTTTTTAATGGCAGAATTTCTCAAAAGAAATAGCGTGGGTTTCTCAAAATTTTTCAAACGAAATAGCATGGGTTCAAACATCTTGTGAGAAATAAGACAGATTTCTTTAGAATTCAACAGAGTAAATAATGATGAAAAAAACATGCTGTCTCTGGCTTAACTGAAAAACTCAAAAACAAATGAAGTCTAAAGTTTATTTATTTTTTTGGTTTTGTAGGTGTTTTCTTGGTTTTTTTCTTTTTTTTTTTCTTTTTTTTGTTTGTTTCTTTTTGTTTTTATAAAATGTTGAACTTCTCTAAAGAAAAAACACAAGAAAGGGTGAAATACCTGTGTTTTGGTAATTTCAAAATGTATGAGATATTTTCCTGAATGTAGTCTCACTCAAAGATCATCTGTTCTACCCATACTACGGAGCAAAATATAAAGGAAGAAAATACACAGGAAATGGGATAAACAGACCTAGATGCATCTGCTTGCCTTCTACTCTGTGCACTGACTTAAGATAATGTGTAAAATCACAAAACTTTCTACCTTTTATATAAATATATTTTGTATGTAAATACTGTGATCCTTCTTAAACCACAGAAATATTTTCAAGTATAAGATGAAATATTTCTAATCAGAACAGAAAAATCTTCAAGCACTTTCCATTAGGAAGAAGAAATAAAATAAGCCCTCTGATTTAAAAGCCCATGTGACCATGAACAACTATTCTAGGAAAGATATAACACAAAATATTTAGTCAGTTGAATTTCATTTCACTTTATTCATAAGTTAGTTTCCACATTATAAAGACCTTTATATAATCCAGTTTGACTTTCTGAATAACACAACTTACAATAATTTACTTTATCAATCTTGGATTACTGTTACAAACTGTGTTAGAGTAAAGCTTAAGCTTCAGAAAATCAGTTTCATCATATACTGCCTTTATTAAGAAACTGAGATCTCAGTGCAACATTTCCAATGTCATGTTTTCCAGTATCTCAGTATTGTATACTGCCTGTTTTCAGCTGGGATAGAGTTCATTTTCTTCTCAGTAGTAGGTACTGTGCTAAATTTGGATTTAGAATGAGAATAATATTGATAAGCACACTGAAGTTTTGATTGTTATTAAGCAGTGCCTACCCTGAGGAATTCTCAGTGTTATACACTCTGCCAGTGAGGACCTGCACAAGAAGTTGGGACCAAGCATAGCAAGGACAGTTGATCCAAACTGAACAAAGTGATATTCCATAGCAGAGACCATCATGCATGGGATATAAACTGTTTTATAATGTAACATAATCTTTAATAAATTAAACATAGTAAGGTTATATTAAGGACATTTTTACAGTTCCTGTCTTGAACTGTTATTTATTAGTTATACCATATTTATATATAGCAGTAGAACCATATTTATTAGTTATTGTACCATCACTTTTATTGTCGTCAAATCTTCAGTGTTTTTGCTGGAGATGTTAAAACTAAAAACCTAATATTGGTCTTCACATTTATCAACCTGCTCACCATTCTTGTATTGATTCAACAAACCAAGATATGAATTACCAGTCTATTACAGCATTAAACAGAGTCCTTATGGTTTCTTTATTGTCCAGCATGTCACCTAAATCACTTTCAGAGCCTCTGCTCTTCAATGTAATGTTCCGTGTGCTGTTCAAAGATTTCCATCACCAGATATATTAAGCTAGATCTCTCTTTATATGTTATTCTAGAGCTTATCTGGTAGGCAGTTGCTGTTGCTGCAGAGATCTCCCTGACCAAAAAGCACTAAGGGATCAAAGCCACAGCTTCTACATTATAGACTTCAATAGAACGATCTTAAAAGAATGAGACCTTCCACTATCCACAACTTCTGAGTTACTGGGCATGCTGAAAAATTGTGAGCATAGAAGAGCAGTTGTTCAACTGTTCCGCAATAATTCTGGTAAATTTTGCAGTACCAAGGTGTGTATTTGAAGTCTACAGTGTTCATTGTTAAAAAAATTATGATAAATTATTCTAATTCATAAATGTAATAAGTATAATTATACATCATTATAACTTATTATCCTAATTCCACGGGTGGTGAACAGAGGCAGAGAGATTAACATATAAAAAGAACTCACTGGGGAAAGAGTGAAAAAACTTGTTCATGATTTCTTTTCATTCAGTTAAGAGAGTACTGTGGATTTTCAGCAGGGTAACAGCAGTTACAGCAGTAACAGCAATCCTTTCAGATCACCATTTTTGTTCCAACCTGGGGTAGCTCAGCATGTGCTTCTCCAGTCTGCCTTAACTCAGGATTCCTGACAGTCTTCCACCTTCATCCACTGCCTGCACCCAGCTCAGCCCGTCTCAGAAATCTGATTCCCATTCTAACAGATTGACAATGCAGTGGAGACAATACTCCTTCCACCTTTTCTTGTGCAGAACTTTCATTCTCTGAATGGAAAAAAAAAAAAAAAGACACTGATCATTTCCAGGGCAGAGGCTGCTTAATCTGTGTTGCATCGTGGCAAATTTATTTGTGGTGTTCTGTCAAGAGCTACCTTAAAACAAATAAAGTTCAAGTTTTCCCATCCACAGTTAAGATTTTTATAGGGATAGATATCAGGGAAAAAAACCCTCCTTTCAAATGTCAAATTGCAACTTTGAAATTCAGCATTGTTATAATTTATTAAAACCCCACACAGAAGAAATTAAAAAAAAACCTGCCCAACACAAAACCACCAAATCCCAACATCCCTGTAAATCTTCTAAAAAAATTCTCTATGCTCATGGACTGGTTCTGAAGTTTTAGAAATAAATGTAACTTACTCTGACATAGAAATGCGGTGAAGAATTAAATCTAAACAATTGCTTAAAGAAAAGTTTGTAATGTATGGAATGAAAAATTGCAATAGCTTTATGTTGTCATTATAAAAAAAGAAAAGTACCAGAAAAACTCAGCAATAAGCAGTAGAAGAGATTTCAAATGGTAATAAGTCAAGAACATTGAGAACATAATTTACGATGCTATGCTGATATTACAGTATTATTAAGTAAATCATGAAATGCCACACAAGCTGTTTTCATGCTGAGACTATTTTTATAGTTACTGATGAGTTAATGTTTCCATTCAATTATGTTTGTGAAAATCATTAATAATTGCTATCAATGCCAGGAGTGAACTTCAAATAGCTCTAAATAAAATATCAATGCAGCAATTATTAAAAAGCATAACAAAAGCACCTTTTAAAAATTCTCATGGGATTTATGCTCATTATCATCAAATTTATGATTAACTAAAAATGCCACCACTATTAATTCATTATTTAAATTACCTTATTTAAATGCCTGACAAAAAAAATTAATTCATATTTCATCCACAACCATTGGCAGTAACTTTCCAGCATTTATGCAGTTCTAAAATTGCATTTTAATATTGTGACTAGTAAAATGAAACTATAATTTCAGAAATGAACATTCACTTTATGCAGGTATGAAATAGCTAGATGTATTCCCCATTGATAGAATTTAAAATGTTCATTGTTTCTGCCATAAATATGATATGGGGCAAAAAAGTAAGTTTTCTATGAATCTTTTTTAATTGCATTTTAACAAGCACTTTTGCAGAGAACTTGACACTCTACTACTACCTCTTAAAACATGTATTTTAACAGCATATTCTATACACCTATTTATGAGCATTTGGTTTAACATTCTATCATTTTATAATGCCCAGAGTTGTTGAAATGGCAGTAAAATGCACAATAAAAGAGCATCAGTTACATGAATGTAAATTAAAATGCTTTCTCATATAAATATAAAGCACTATTGCTTGAAGTCACATAGGATGAGAGAACCTCACTACATAATTAATTTGTAAGGATGCTTGCAGCAGTTGCTCCACAAACTGTCTGTTAGAGTGAGGAATAGTCCTACTATCCAATCTTTTTGGATTTCTATGCCTAAATTCCCATGATCATCTGGTCTCTTTTCCAGGAGCCAAGGTTAATATAATTTCAATACAAATTTAAGGGTAGGATAAGGATATAGTTTAAGGATATAGTTAGAACATCATGAAGTTCAAAGTAATGATCCAACTACCTATCGATACACATCTATCTCTCTTTTTTACCCAACTGTTTCCATGTAGAACAATTTTGTATGTGGTATCAGGTAAATTATTTAGCAGCAGAAAAAAAAAAAACAGAGTAGTTTATTACAGGTTGAGTAATTCAATTAAAAAAAAAACCAACAAAAAAAACCCCAAAAAACAAAAAACCAAAACCAAAAAAAAAACAAAAACCAAAAACAAAACCAAAAACAAAACAAAACAAAAAAAACCCAAAAAACCGAAACAAAACCAAAAAACAAAACAAAACAAAAAACCAAACCAAAACAAAACAAACAAAAAAAAAAGAAAAAACAACCCAAAACCAAATAATGCCTAGCAACTGTAAGGAAAAGAGGTTGCTAGAAATGAGAATTAAAATAACTGAGCAGTTTTTCACTGAGGATTTTAGACAGTTTCCTACCCCAGAAATCATTATTTGTGACCAGCCCTGGGCTGCCTTCTCTTCAGCTTATACTAGTAGGTTCTTGTGCTCTTGACTTGAGCTTGAAGACATTTCCAAAGAAACAAACAACTCAACCTAAATCACAGAAAAGGATTCACCATAGTTAATGACTTTGAGCTCTTCTGTCTTTGGTAGCAGTCTGGAAGATGAGTTTTCATCATTTCTCATGATTTTGTTAATAAATAGGATCTATGCTGTCAAAAGTATGTTTCATTTTGAAATGGCTGTATTATTCCAGTTGGGAATAAGTTGGGTTTTATCAAGGTTAAATTTATGAAAAATGCTACCAAGCACACTTTATAAAAAACTTGTCTGTTAGCTAAGGCAAAATGTATAATTTTCGCAGTGTCAGATACATATTTTGATTGATTAATGCCAAAATAAGAGTTCAGCATTTGAAATTAATTAAAAATCCTGCTCCTTTCACTTCCATACTTTTTGTTTATTATTATTAATACTATTGTTATTGCTGTTATTAATAATGATAATTGTTATTATTAATTTTCTATCCAATTATAAACCACAATATCTGGCTTCCAATGGCTGCTGGAAAAGGCAAAAAAATTCTCTCCTCTTGCCAGAACTCTGTGATTATGTAAATTCTCATCTTGCATTTCTTATTGATCTCTCATGAACTTTCAGCCTGAGAGAGAATCTATCTTCTTTAGGGAGAATAAAATGAAAAGATAAAGAAAGATAAAATACGAATTAAAAATTATAAATAAACATAAAACTAGCACACAAGGGCAGCAATAGGAAGCAAAGTCCCCTACTCTCCTCCATCACACCTCTTTCCCACTATTATAATTTCTGTTGCAGTTGAAGCAGATGAAGAAAAATCACCTAAAAAAGGTGATTTCTTCCTACTCCAACATTTGCAGAAACAATAGTCTGGGTCTGACAGAGACACAAATGGAGCCATTATTTCAAAAGATTGCTTTGCATGTCAGAAAAGATTTCTGTATGTCAGGAAAAGAATTTTAAAAAATGTTAAGGTACAGTGTAAAACAGCAAAGAACAACAAGCAAAGATCAATGAAAAGGGAAATGATTAAAACAAATTTATTTGCAGTTGAAATGTTTCAAGAGAGCATAATTTTCCAAACGAAAATTTAGTTCACTTTATACGTATTTTACCTGGTGTGTTAGCATTTCATAGTTTTAAGCAGAAGATAATTTCTGCATGCTACTAAATAAATCAGCAGCACAGAATATAGGAGTATAGTAATTCAGTATGAGGAAAAATTGACTCCTTGAATTTCAAGTTTCAAGTATAAAAATGTCATAATTAAAGAGCTTGTTAAGCTGATACTGTATAGCATATCTTCAGAAAAACTGCTCCACAGCCCCAGGCTATTTGAGTGAAGATTAAAAAATTACTCAGCACATGTGTTGCTGTGAAAAAGTATAGGATAGTATATTTTTTTTGTAATCAAAATGTCAGATGATCTTATTTGTACCAAGTCCTTCATCAGGCTGAACTAAACGAGCTTTTGCCACTCTGGATAAGAAAGGTGACAATTCCAAATCCACTGGTATTTTGCACTAAGTAGTTCAATATTTTTATGCTACTTTTTTCCTTTGTGCATAATTTTGTGAAAAGAATCTAAAAGTGTGCAGCATTAGTGTTGCAGATGGATATTTGAAAGATTGTCAAGGAGACAATCACATGCATATAAGGCTGGGTAATAATAACAAAATAATAATTGAAATAATCTCTTGTTTGTTTGACACTCCCATCTCACAACAGAAAACACATGGAATTATAGTCAGAGGTGTCACTGCAGAGTATTGTCCTTCCAGTGTTCCCAAGATGGAACAATATTTCATTAACAACGACTTTTGTTGGCAAAGACAGGTAGACACAGATTTCTGCTACTCATGTCTCCCGTGTGCAAAACTGTGTAGGCACACAGTAGAGGTAGTAGAGGTGTGGAGATATAAGCTGATTTCATAACATCTATTAATTCACCACAGACCCTGTCATTTTTTGAGACGTGAGCATCTCCATCCCACATTGTCCTGACTGGCCTGACAGAGAACTGTGGAAGACTAAGGTGCTTAGCTTTAGGACAAGACCAGCCTGCTGAAGTAGCATTATCTGCATCCTCTATAACTTATGGATTTGGGGATATTTGGGTTTGGATTTTAATATGTCACTAGTGTGCATTGTTCAGATACATTAGTAACTATAGTATACATGGTTTAGGTCAGTTATTATATATTGTTCAGGCCTATAAAATGTTTATCTCCAACTAGAGAACCTATTTGTATTGGATATTATCTATTAATGATGAAAGAAAACACTAAATGCACATAAATAGATGAAAGGCTAAGACTAACAGGTTTATCTGAAAACTGATGCTTGTTATGGCCTTGAATAGTGTTTAAAGGGATTTTTACAGATGATTAGTAGACTTTGAAAAATCTGAAAGGTATTAATTAATATTAGATGGCATGAAAGCTCATTTTCCAGGACTAACCTTTTAAAATAGGTTGTAAACCTTCCTTCAGAGTTAAAACTGCATGAGTATTAGTATCAGAAATAAAAGGAAGTGAAACAAAACTTAGCTTGTCAATAATAAAATCAAATAATAAAATCAATATCAGGATTTTGATATGTACTGGATATCAATCAGATCAGAATATGGATTTGGATTTGACAGATATAAATTAATAAACAGCCGTTGGATTTTTAATCTATTGCATTTCTTTAGTAGACTCCTGAGTAACAGCAGTGTGATACATGGAACTCTGAAAGTGATGGGAAAATCACCTTGGGCAATGACCTGTACTTCCTGGACGTATTTGAAAATCATCTAGATAACAAAAATATCCTGCAAATGATATATCTATTGATTTTGTGTTTAGATCTGTTGATTTGGTGTTTTGGTGTGTGTTCTTCCACACTAAGATGTATGTGAGAAATCAGGATCCTAAGATCTATGGGCCTTTTAGGACACACAGATTCATAACATCCAGAACTGCTGATTTAAAAAAATGTTTATTCTTAACAGACATCATCTGACAATCTTCTGTATTGCCAGAGGATTCGAGAAATATTTTGTATGCAAGAGAACCATTCATGCCATAATGCTACTTTTCAAAAACAGTAATTTTTTTAAACATAATCCTTAACATACTTTCTATTCCTTTCTAATAATTGAGTAAAAGCATTGCTACAACTGCTTTCCTGACACAGGACTACCCTCTTTCTTTTATCTAGAGTATAATGCACAAGTAAACAAGTGATACACAAATTTATCAAGCCCAGGGAAAATTATATTTAGCTGCACCAATAAAATTTGCTTTTCTACAATATTTTTCTGATGTTTGTATTTTATGAATATATATATATATATGTATGTGTAAGTATATATATATATCTGTGTTTGTTTGTGTGTGTGTGTGTGTGTGTGTATGTATGTGTTGCAATAAGGTAGAAAAATTATAAAGATAAGTCTTATAAAATCAAGCCTGCTCTCTAAAATTAGGGCTCGCCTTGTCAAGTTCCCATGTTCAAGCAATCCTGGTGTGAGCAGTTCATTAACATAATCTGCTCCTGGGTGAAAAACAACTAGCACACGTATAAATTGGTTTTACACCATTAGATAGAAAAATGAAAATTATCTCTCACAAACAGCTTTCCTGCACGTACACACAGGGGGTTTGAGTGACTAATGGATACAGGATAACAACTTGTTTCTGACCAATAAAGTAAATGGCCAGAAAGCTACTAAGCAATTGGAGTTACACAGGAGGTCTGTAAAACTGTATAAAACAAGTTACATAAAGAATGGGCTTTTTCCACCATGAATAAAATGCAGTCTGTGTGACTTATTCCCATATGTATGTATTTAAATATACTTATATTAGAGCATCTACTAGTTATCTAAAACATCTGAGGAACCAGATACATAAGTAGTCAAAAAGTTTCTATAAGGCTAGACAGTTATATTTCTTTTCTCTCTAGCATAATGAATCACAAATCCATTGCTAAAAGGTCAAATAAGTATTCTAAGAAATAAAAACTTATTTCAGTCCTTTAAGCAGAGAGAACAATTATTTCAAATCTTCCACACCCTAGAAATTATTTTAACATGTTTTACTTTCCTGTGCTTTAGAATTGGTAGTCACTTCTCTTTTTAAAATTATTTTTACAAGAAATAGTTGAAATAGCTACCCTATTCTAAATCAGTGGTACCTATCTAGGGAAGGATGATGTACATGTTTCTTCTTTCTCTGGTTGCTTGGCTATGGTGTATTTCTATACATACAATAGCTGTATGGCTATTGCAAACATGATGGAGAAGGAAGACTTGCACACCAGATGATGAACAACAAGTCTCAGAAGTTTATTGAATAGGCACACACATTTATAGCAGTGTTAATAAGGCTAATGCATATTGCAAAAATTGAGCTCATCATTGGTTAGTCATTTATCAGTCAACTACGTCTACGTTTACATTCTTGTGTTCACGTTATTATGGTTTCTCCTATCGTTCCTTCATTCTTGCTAGCTAACGAACTTCTCCCACAACCTCAAGTTTCGGCAAGGGCACAGTGACCTTGCCGCTTTTAGACACTGATTTCTGACTCCTATCCTAGTCTCCTTCTTGCTTAACTGACGGTATTATTCGGTATTATTCCAGCATGATCTTTGTCAGCTAGCTAACTGTCTACAAAATCCTCTACACAAACACCACCATTTTTTGGCAGGTTTTTTTGTTTGTTTGGGGTTTATTTTGTTTTTGTTTTGTTGTTCGGGGTTGGGGTTTTGTTTTTTTTTTTTTGATTGGTTGGTTTGCTTTGGTTTTGGGGTCTTTAAGTGACTATAGACCTTAAAGACCAGTCCAGCCCAGGTTTTAAATGGACCCTTAGATTAAATAAACTGCAGATTAGTTAAAGAGTGACTTTTTTTGCTTAGAGGTCTAAAGCTTTGATAGGCACCCATAGGCATGGTCAAAGCTATTGCTGAGCATGCATCTAATTTTTACCAAGCCATAAAGAAACCCCTCAGAAAAGACAATTCAGGATTAAAAACAGGTTTTTTTTGGGAAAGCCTAGTCAGACCTATGGAATAATATAGGGTGAAAGGGACAGCTGGAAGTCCTCTAGTCTGTTTTCTTAGACTAAGGCTGTCTTTGAAGTTATTTAAGGTTGCTCAGGGTATTACCTAGCTGAATTGTAAATATTTACCAGGACAGAGATTCTGTATACACAGCCCATCCTGTTGTACTACTATTTGTATGATTTAATTCTCCTTTTATCTAGCCAAAATTTTCAGTGTTGCAATTTGTTCCTTATACATTTTACATTAAACAAATAACATTAAATCCCTTCTTTGGTAAGTCGCGTTATTTTCTAGTCACCTTTGGTCTCTATGAAATCTGCCACCTGTTTTTGTAATGACCCAGCATCAGTGGGAAAGATTCAAACTACTTTTCATTCTGATTAAAAGGTCAGCTTCAAAGCACACATATGTGGTAGTCAGTTGCATAAAACAACAGAGTGCCAGAGGCCTGACAAGCAGCAATAACAACCTATTTAGGCTATTATGCAAACCACTCTTTTCAGATTAAAATAGCAAGCAAACAGCCTAAGTCAATAACAATGTTTGAGATTCATTCAGTTTTTCAGAAAAACACACAGCAAAACTGAGGAAGTCCTTTTTTTGTTGTTTCTTCCAGGCTTTTTAGCAGCTGACAAATGCTGGAAATCAGAACAAAAACAATCTTATTCTATGTTGGCTTTTTCACACAGAGTCTTATGCCAGCTAACTTTTAATCAGGTTACTTAAATACATTTGCAAAATCTAATAGTTTTTTCTTTAGCTTTGAGAAGAAAGACTTAGACACATTTCTAGAGTACAGCTGAATATCAGAAATGTGGCAGACAAATGAAACTAAGTGAAAAATTGTCTGTCTTTTCTCTGTTGATAATTTAATCTATATTATTGAGTTGGTTTATTTTGCTTTCTGTTTGCTGATGTGCATTGCACAGTGCATTTCTCAGACCAATTTTTTTGCCATTTACTTGAAAGAATTCCCTTTTGCACATCATAAAGTGAAATATTTTAAGTAAAATACACATGTACCCAAAAAGCAGTGTAGAAAGAGACAGGAGGAATAGTTTAATTCTTCCATCCACATGGTTATAAATAATTTCCTACTTTATCCTGTACTCACTCAATTAATTTCAATGGCTCACATTTAAGACCATACTGAAACATAGCTCTTGCACTTAGACCTACTTTATTCTACCTCCATTGGAAAGATTACAATTGAGACATGTAAAACCATGAAATGATTTTTTTAAAGTAATTTATCTTTTCTGCAAAAAGAATTGAAAAACTGACAGTAGAGGCTGTCAATATCTGGTGAAAAAAGAATACCTACCAAACTTCTGTACAATCAACTGGGAAATGCTGTGTGTTAATGAAGAGCAAGGCTCACCAAGTGCACAAATGTATAAGATTTGTTATTTTGACTTGTGATGCAAGATGTTGCTGTGGCTTAGATTTGGTCTTTATTTTGTGGTGGAAGTCTGTTTTGTTAATTTTTTTTTTCCATGTGAAGTGTTTACAGGCATGATGATAATTTACATGTTAGGTAGTCAGGCACTGGAATAGGTTGCCCAGGAGGGTGGTGGAGTCACCATCCCTGGACGTGTTTAATAGGTGTTTGAATGTATCACTGCTTGATTTGTTTTAGTAATTTAGGTTACAGAGGTAGTGCTGGGTTGATGATTGGTGTGGAATGTTCTCTTGTAGCATTTTTAAAGGTTTTAAAGAACAGGAAACAGAAATTAATTCATTCACATGCAGGATTGATCATGAGCATAATAACCTAAATATCAGTTTTTCTTAATCTATAGAAGCAGTATTTCATACTTCTGTCACATATGTTTTTCATGTATTTCTAGGAAACTCTTTCCCCAAGTGCATGTTGGTAATCTTTAATTCATGTAGAATATTTTTAATTTCAGAAATTCTCAGACATTTTTTATAGGGAATTAATTTTTTCTGAATTGAAAATACACATTTATACTTTTGGGGTGGAGTAAAACTTTTGAAAAGGTATGTTGCATCATGTATATGTCAGACCTTCTAGTTTGCAGCTAAAATTCCAATGAAATCTTAAGATGAATGGTGTGACAGACATTAAGACATCCCATAATGTTCAGATATCATGCTGATCTTATAAATACTTTTAAGAATATCTTAATTATTGGCCCTTAGAACAGCTTACTTTCTTCTGTGGAATTAAAAATCAATTAGAGGCAATCAAATTAAAACATCCAATAATTCAATAATATTCTGTTCCCTTCCTTTTCCCAACAGATGGAGGAAAAACTAACTTTATCTGCCTCAAGGATCCTGAATTTACAGTTCAGCCAGGACTGACATCACCGCCTGATTCTGAACTAAAACAAAATCCCTTATAACTACTAAAGATTTCACAAAAAAAGTAAGACAACAATTAGATGAGCACTGATACACAAGTGTAGAAACAGTTTATAATTGTGAAGTTATATTGAACAAGGATCACATTAATTAATGGCATTTTCTATATGGAGAGCAGACCAGACACTGGGCAATTTTACATCTACTGAGACAAGCACAATTTAATTTGGAAATATACAGAATTAAATTAGAACTCAATTATTCAATTTACTCAACTGAAATTCCTAGGAAATAAAACAGACTCAAGTTACTTGATATAGTTTCCAGAGCACAGACAGGTATTGAAGAACTGAACCAAATTTATGACTAATGTAATAAAAAAAAGAAAAAAGAAAAAAGAAAAAAGAAAAAAAGAAAGAAAAAAGAAAAGAAAAATGAACAAAGAAAAAAAGAAAAAATAGGAAAAAGAAGGAAAAACAGGGAAGGGGAGTGAAAATTAAGAAAAAAAAAAGGAGAAAAAAAAAAGAAAAGTTTTGTGTTGTGAGAGGTCTGCAGCAATCATCTAATCCAACTTGATTACTTCAGGGCTAAGCAAAAGTAAAAGCATGTTTCCCAAATGCTTTTTGAACACTGATAGGCTTGAGGCAACAAACAACTCTCTCAGGAAGTCTATTCCACTGTTTGATGATCCTTTTGGTAAATAAATGCTTCCAAATGTCCAGTCTAAATCTCATCTGGTGTAGATTTGAACAATGATGTGTCCCAAGAAAAAAAGCTCAGCACCCCTGTCTCTCTGACCCCTCTTCAAGAAGCTGTAGAGAGCAATAAGATCTATGTTCAGCCTTCTTTTCTCCAAACCAGACAAACACGGAGTCCTCAGCTGGTTGGCACAGGACATGCCTTCCAGCCCTATCACCAGTCGTGTTGCTCTTCTCTGCCCTCCTGCTTTTGTTCCAGTTAATCATACTAACAATGAAAAAATGTGAAGCTAGATAAAAGACAAAACTTCACCACTGGAGGAATAATTTAAAATTGTTCAGCTATAGAAGAGAAGGCTTGCAGGGGGATCTTACTCATATATATATAATTACCTGAAGGGAAGGTGTAGAGGAATGGGCCCAGACTCTTCTCAGTGCTGGGGAGTGACAGGACCAGCAGCAATGGGCACAAACTGAAAAGAATAAAATTTCCTCTGAATATCAAAAAATTGTTGTCCTTTGTGTGTCAGTAACAGAATTTGGCCCATCCCTCCAGCTGACAACACCAGTGCCAGGCAATGATGAGTTCAGCATGGCAACCTTCACTAAATCAATTGTTATGATTACATCATTTTAAGAAGCTATATTTGCCATATGACTTTATAAATTTGGTTAATGTATACTTATATCCTGTTTTAGTCCATTATAGTAATTACCTAGATAAATACATGTTTCTAACAAATATTTTAAAACTCAAAAAACTAAAAATCCTCCCATTTAATAATGCTGTAATTTTAATTATATTTTTCATTTACTTTGGTTTGAGGAAAATATTGGAGAAAATATGTAAGCATAAAAGGACTAACATTTATGTGGAGTTTCTATTTTCTGGTAGTGGACACTAAAGTATTTTTGTTTACTTTCAGTTAAAAGGTAGTTTATTATTTGTGATGCATTTTCTCTTTATACCTCACATCCATATGGGCTTCAGGCAAAATGTGGGAGGAAAAATGGAAAGGTCACAGACTTTTGTATTTTAGAATACTCTGTGATTCCTTTGGTTCTTTCAGTAGGGTACAGAAGTTGTGATAAATATTAAGATACAGGTCACATTACTATGTCTGCTTCTGTTTTTTTCCTATTATGTTTGCCTAAGTGGATTATATTTCACTCCTCTCTATATTCCTAGCGTTGAAGCCACAAGAGATTGGTGGATAAATATCAGCTTTATTTCTTTGAATGTCTTGTTTTCCTTACAAACCATTGTCAGCTGCACATAGCCAATATTGCAAAAAATCAAGATAGAACATCACAGAACACTGCAGTGATATTGTCATTAACAATCTAAAAAAAAAAATTGCTAAGTTAGATAAGTTAATATTTTTTCTCTGTATGTGTTTACTGTACAATGCCTACAATGAACTGATTGTACTATAAACTTCAAATAGAAATTTTCTGATACATATTTGATACATATTAACTATAGTTAATAACAATTCTTGCAATAGGAATGGCACTGTCTGACTTCTTTGATAAATACACACTTCAGAGTGCTGAAGAGGAATCTGATTTATTCTCATCTCTATACAGATAATACACATGGGATTAAACAGCTCATCTTCAAGTTATAATGCACAGACTACACACTAGATAATTTTTAGCTCTGGGAAAAGTCAAAGACATGGTGACTAACTATAGAAATAAAGGACTTTGTTTTTCAGTTTGCATGATGTAACAAGAAATAGCTACTGCAAACCAGATTGCCCAGGTTTCTGGATATGCCTCATACAGCTATATTTTTGACAGAAAACTTTTTCTTGACATGATTATTCTGGTTATTGTCACCTATCAAATTTGCTTTAATAGTTCATTAAATCTGATTAAAATTAAAAATTTGCAGAAAATAAAATTTTAAAAAAAACCCAACAATAAAAATACCAAACCAACAAAACCCAAATCACACTCTAACACAAACCAAAACTAATACTCACAAGGGTTGAATAAAGTGAATTGAATAAAGAAAGACATCGAAAAGGTAAATATTAGTTTTATTATTTCACTAATTGATTTGAAAGTATACAGTTAAAATATATAGGCAGTGAAAATTAAGGGAAAGTTTACTAGAAACCTAAACCCACTTGTGTAATTTCTTTTTTAGAGTTTATCTACAAGAGTTATGCTACTATGACTAGCAGGTATTGCTTACAAATGTGCTAAATTTTACTGAAAATTGTAAGTACAGCATCACAACCCAGCAACTGAACACTGTTTTTATTTTTAGAAAAACTACTGCAAAATATGAAAGAGGAAGCTTTGTGATAAATAGAAGGAATATATAACAAATAAACAGCCATGACAACTTTGTTCTTACAACAAGATCTGAAAGAGGACTTTTAATTATTCTGAGTATATTTGGTGAGGGGGGAAAAAAATTGTTTCTGTCATAAATATAGCACATAAATACTTATTAGGATAGTCAGGTTGCCATCACAATACATAGTCAGGTATTTTGTTAAGAAAATTTGCATACAGACATTTTATCTTTCTTATTTACAAACAAAGGATATTTGACAATGAGCAAGGAAAAGAGATGAATTTGTTGGTCACTTATGATTTCCCCTCAGCAAAATTTAATACAACAGAAAGACCACTTATGATATTTAAACCTGTGTGACACGAATATGCCTTCCTAAGGCAGTCTGTTTGCAAGCAATCTGTGACAGACAAATGTGCTATGAAATAAACTGAAGTTGACAGAGTCCATAAAACAAGCTGTGCGCTTGCCTGAAGATGTAAAGTGTCAGGCAAAGGTCTGTAAATGTTGAAAGTCTAAATGCAGGGTACCATGTCCCATGCTTTCCAGGAGGCATAGATAGATATAGGCAATTTTTTATATTTTCTGATGGAGCAAAAACAGACTGTGTCCTCTTGATCAGAATTTAAGGTTAAGAGAAGAAAACAACAACTGAAAACCCTAAATAAAACAAAAGTTCCAAAGGCTATCAGGGCTTGGGGAAATAGGGACTTGTCGAGTCAGTTCAGGCATCTTCACTCTCAATTAGAGAGAGTTTCAGTCATACAGAAGTGATTACCCTCAGAAATTTGAGACTTCTGTAAGGGGTCTACTTTTCACAAGGCTTCTTTGAACACTTTCTGAAGATCAGAATTTCAATATTTTGAAGATATGTATATTGAGTTATAGAACACACTGCTCACTCCTTTTTTCTCCCTCTCCAGCCTTAGTTTTTGTGCAGCTGGAAGAGACTCCCAATTTTAATTTTTAATAGCTTAGACTCTGCTCAAAGAGGTTTTTTTTAAGATAAATAGATGATAATATTCTATCAGTAGAATTGATTATGGTCAGTTTTTAACAGCTATCCTCCTTTAGGCTTCTTTTGGATACTGCTCCTGCAGCTGTACAAAATCCTGAAAGAAATAATTATTTTTGAATTTGTTCCTTTCCATTAGTGGTAGGAAAGAACACCATTTGGAGTTTCGCCATAAAAACACAGAGGGAAATTTGGACTTTAAATCAGGATAAGGCTCTGAGTTAGCATGATGCTGGAAGCTAATAATAGGCTTGATGAACAAATCTATTGAGATCTGTTTGGTTTAACAAGTGTTTCTACTTTTGGTGGCTGTCATAATGTTTGAAGCAGATTTCATGTTTTAACAGATGGTGAAATTGTAAACTGGACACAGAGCAGGAGTTCTGGCACAGTCCTACCATATGAGAACACTGTAAGATTCAAGACCAATTTGACATTTCCAGGATGAAGCATTAACTATAAGATGAGAAGAATGTATATCGTAATTTCTTGATATACATAAGAAGCCCTGCTTGTTCCCACAATACTTCATTCAATGTTACTGCTTTTATTGACTTCCAAGTCTCATGTAATTTAAACATAATTATTTATAGCAACTGCATTCTCTTGTAACAAGTGACAGTGACAAATATAAAATTGATTTTTTTTTATATAATCTGTCAAAGGGAGTTTTGGTGAGTGAATGATGACCAAGACATTCTTTCTTGGAGAGACACTATTTAAAAGTAAGATTAAAAATACTACCATCACTGTAATTTGAATACCAATAAATTTTGAATACACTATTAGCAATTTAATGAAACTATTAGTAAATTTCTGAATTGATGAATGAGATATTTTCCTTTATCCTATGTAAAAGTCAGGTGTTTTTTGGTTCGACTGAGACTTGGCTCTAATTTGGATGCAATGGTTCAACTACTCTGGAGAGTTTATTGTGGTTTTGTTTGTTTATTTCTCTGTTTCCCTATTTTATTTTTATGTAGTGACTTATTCAGTTATTTAGTGTCACATCTTCTGGAATAGTGCTAACAATGAAGAAATAACTTTAAGAAAGAAGTATGGAAAAGAGAGATCATGGTTGGCACTGATTGATGGATCAGTATTCAAAGATATGTGGTAGTAGATCTTTGAGTGCAGTTAGGCAGGGAAAAATATGCATATTTTAAATTACTTTTCTTAAGAAAGATGATGGATAGGCTCAACTAAAAGGACATTTCTTTTCTGGGTTAATGGTTGGACTTCTGTTGAAGACTTATAACTAGGGAAGAGATGGCTTTCATACTAAAGGAGGGTTGTATTTTTTTTGGAAGACTATCCAAGAACAATTATCCCGCATCCCTTCAATCCCTCTTCTATGACAGTATTCACATCATGCTGTTCAATTACTGCCTTCAACCTCAAAAGAGAAAAAAACCCAAAAACAACAAAAGCCACACCAAAGCAAACATGCAAGGAATAAAAGAAAGTTTACTACAAGAAATTAAATTTGTAGGAAAGTCTCTGTTACAAAAATACAGAATTACTTTATAAAGAGGTTGGTAGCATTTTATAGCTATAGACATTCTTATGTTTTGATTTCACTATAAAGCTATAAAAGTGTTCAGAGCTCATTATTTCACAGTCCATGTTTTTATGGGGGCCATTTTGTGCACTTCATTGATAGAGTTTTTTTTCTGTTTCCAGTCCATTTATTACCTGACATAATCTATATATTTTAGCTCCATTTTTTGTCAGGAGTTCTTTCCTCTCCATTACCTACTATCTAGCTTGTTAGCACATAAACTTGCTTCTTCCCTCATGAAATGGATGCCCATCATATCATTATAGGCATGGCTTCCTACTCTAAATGTCCATTTTTTCACTGCTGTGAGATTAGCCATCCAACTATTTCTCCAATGACACATCCATTTTTACCCAGTGTGCATGTTAGACCAAGAAACTATTACAAGACTTCCCATGTAGAGCATGAAGGAAAGATGCTGGGCAGCATTTTGGTGACAGCAAAAAACCTCATTTTTTATGCCACAACTCTGAAAACAACATTTTGATGTGTATAATTTAAAAAGCAAATGACAGACTTGATGAAAGTAAGTTGTACAGTAAAAAAAGTAGGTTACCACCAACAAGACTGAATGCTGAATTCATAATGCAGTTCTAAAAAACAACAATGCCCCAAAAAAACCAGAAACCAAACAAAAACCCAAATTCCCAACCTCACAAAGCTCTCCACAACAAAACAAAACAAAACCAAGCAAATCCTCAATGGAAAATGCTGTCTATTTCTTTTCACATTGATATTTCAGGAAATAAACCTTCTCCCTTGGTAAAATTGCTTTGGAGAGGAGATGCTTTTGTTTTTTTAAAGAGGAGTATTGATGGGCTTAGCACAGATGGCAAACATGACAGATATTTATTTGCTGAGTATATTTACATATCAGGAACATGTTTTGTGGAACAACAAGCTTGAAGACAGATTTACAAACCACATGATGCTCATATTTTTTTTAGCTTTTTGTGACATTAGTGAAAGTTAGATATGAGAAGCAGTTTCTCCCTTGATTATAATCTTTGTTTGCAGAACTACCCTAGAAACTGAGTATCATTAACCAGCATTCCAAAATACTATAAGAACAGTGATGCACAGTTGTTCACTGAAAAGAAAAATAATCAGAAGTAATAGAAAGGAATTTAATACGCTGTTAAAGGTATGTGGCCTGACAAAGGAAAGTCAAATAACTGATTGCATAATCTATTGGCAGGTACCCATTACATTCCTCTCTTGATGTCTGACCACAAAACTTGGAACAAAGAGGAAGATGGTATCCCTCAAGTACCATCTCTGGGGACTGATTTAGTGTAATGTTTCCATTACTGATATGACACAAAAGAATAAAAATCAATACCTTTAAAAAAATCAACAAAAGTATTGTACTTAAAAATGGGCTTGATTTTAAGTGATAAAGGAAATAGAATCAATATATTAGGTGCAGGTTTCCCAGTTTTAAGGATTAGTAAGAATTTATCAGATAAAATGAAATTTCACATTCTTAAATATAAGGAGGACAATTATTAATAATGTATTAATGATCAGAAAAGGACTATAGATCAATGGTATTAGGCGGTTATGAAAAGGATAAATTTAAAACTGAAATGAATTCTAATACATATATTAAAGTATTTTGATTACAGTATATGATATTTTCTAAGGCTTGTGTTTTTAAGAGCAATAACTGCCATTCAGAATTTTAAGAAGTCATATGTGAAATGTGAGAGCCCTTGCTCAAAACTCCCCTGCTCATTCTGCTCAAAACTAACTGAAGAACACATTGACTATGTGCCATTAAGATTGTTCAATCTTCATAGCAAGTTATTTTCTTTAGTGGTTCCTTTTTGCTTGTGTTTGGTTTTTTGTTGTTTTTTTTTGTTTGTTTGTTTGTTTGTTTGTTTTTTTCCTAGTTGCTTACTTATTGTTATATTAGAGGCTTCAACTTGAATTCTTAATTGATATGCTTTAATTTTTATGATGTTGTCTATATCATGGACTGAAGTGTATTAATACAGTAGGATAAGTCAGAATATTTTGCCTGAATAATTTAGAATAAATTTAACCCCAGAGTCAGATGTCCCCTCATCTTCTGTAATTAGTTTGTAACAATATTCCAAAAGGCCATCCCATTTGGAATAAGACTTCTGTTATCAAGACCGAGAGCTATATTTTCTTTGTCTGTCTTTCTATTGTAGCACTGTAGTTCATGCAAGAACAAAACTCAATTCTCATAGAAATATTTAAAAGACAGAAGGAGCTTTCTTTTATCAAAGCCCTTTTAGCCATGTAGTTAATACAATAAGGTACTGGTATTCACAGTAGCAGACTACTCCTTGTATTCAGATAACATCACATTCATCAGGCCTGAGACTATCACAAGCATTTTCTCTGAACTTGTCTTTGTTATAGCTTTCTTGTAGCATATTTATCTATAAACTCATTTGTGCAGTAACGATGTAGTTGTTACCTAGCTTGCTTTAGTTTTGTTAAACTTGGAGTATAATATTCTTATATTTGGGGTGTAATGTTCAATTCATGGTATAATATTTTTACATTTCAACAAACACTGTTACAATTTTTTATGTAGACAGTAATAGCAAGTAGTTGTCCTTTGTGCTGGGACCTAAGACAAAGACACAGCTAAAGGAATGCAGGTATACAGTGACAATGGAAACTCTTAGCAGAGGACGGCACTGGAGAACCAAAGTCTATCAAAGTCATCAGTAGCCATATATTGACAGTAATGCAAAGATAGAAGCTGGACAAAAGTAGTTTTAGGTGCAGTAAAAATGAAACCCAACCTCTACCTAATACATGTAAAACACTTCAGAGACAACAAAGTGAGATATAACTTGACGTTTCAATGAAGAAGACCACAAAAACAATCAGAGGACTGGAACATCTCTCCCATGATGACAGGATGAGACAGCTGAAGGCTTTCAGCGTGGAGAAGACAAGCCTATAAAATTCTGCTGACCTTACTGCAGTGTTTCAATACTTAAAAGGGGCTAGTAAGAAAGATGGTGACAGGCTGGTTTTAAAATAAGAGAGTAGCTTCAGACTAGGAAGAAAGAGGAAGAATAGATTAAGATGGTGAAAAGATTGCCCAGAAAGCTGATAGATGCTCCATGCAGGGAAACATTCAAGGTTGGGTCAGGGCTCTGAGCAGCCTGATCTGTTTGAAGATGTCCCTGTTTGCTGCAGGAAGTTTGCACTTGATTACATTTAAAGGTAATAAGTCAAAGTCCAAGTCAAACTTCCAAGTTAAACTATTCTATCATTCTGATTCTAAGACAGAAGGTGTGAAACATGCAAATCGAACAATATAAGTAATCCTAAGCAAACCCTAAGGTGACAAGGAGAAAAAACTTGAGTATGAATGTCCTGTTCTTACTACCAAAAGGGAAGCAACTTAACTTTGCATACATCATGCTTGGGACACTGACAACTTGTTATGATTGTCTCCTCCCTGCAGAACTCTTGACATCAAGATCCTGAAAAGCAATGAAAAGCTCAAAGCACAATGCTAACAAAAAAGGTGAAGATATTAGATATTATATTTTTTGTATGAGAGCTTGCAATTTCAGCACTGATAATGAAATTTATTTAGAATTAATAATCTAGATAACAAGTGTTTGCACATTGTAACTGGGTTAATAGTAACAAGTACTGTATTTTGGTTACATTAGTAAATAGTTCTTAAAAACAAGTAATAAATTATTGGCTTCACTTACAAGTGAAGTGTTTACCTTTTTGCACATCACTGTTTAAACAAAGGGAATACAAGGAACTATAGAACCAAAGTAAACCAAATGCACATATCAAATACATCCAAGAAGTAACATTAATCTCCTTTAAAAATCATCTGACAGGCAGTATATTAGAGATGAGGACAGATTAACTGAATTAGAAAACTGGAAGAGTAAAAATAATAAGGAAAATAATTCATCAGTCCTTGAGACGTAATGCTGCCACTAAAACCTCTTACAACTGTCTGATGACAATTGTGATTAAAGTCTCTTACACAAACAGCCTTTTCCATTCCTCCTGAAAACTTCAGGGTCTACTTGGTCATTTGTAGAATTTAATTCTAATTCCATGGGAAGCAATATCCCTGTATTTGTGAGTTTTGCTTTCACAACAGCATTGGTATACATTGCCATGATCAACCATTTAGAAGTATCAGAAATATAGGTGCATATTTGGGTGCATATTTGGGTACAAAGCTGGAACTAATAGAAAAAAAAAATAATTGAAAGAATTCATTTGGTAGAGGATGAGAGTGGTAAAGGAGAAAGAACCAGAGAAATGAAACACAGGAAATAGGGAATATAAGGAGCAGAAAATCATGTGATCTGTACTGTTTGATGGTCCTTTTAAAGAAGCTCTGTATCTGACAAGAGCAGTTTGGAACAGGACAGTAAATCCACTGTTCCACTCTGCATATGTCTGACCTAGTTCCAGTGTATGATTAGAACAAGGACCATGAAGTACTACAGGAGATCAGAAAAACTGCCAACACTAAAAACAAAGTAAAAACTGTAAACTGGTAATATACACATCAGAAAAAGTACACATCAGGACATGATGAAGACTGAGGATTTTAAAACTACACTCATGGTTTCTTGGAGTAGTTACTTGGAAAATTCATACAGGAAAAAATTTCTAATGTAATCCTGAAAATTTCTAGTTCAAGATGTTAGACTATAAAAGCCACCTCACCTTAGAAAAAAGGAGAAGTACATAAACCCAGCTTTCTTGTAGCTGGGAAGGCCAAAATTTCTACTTTTGAGATTTGAAGATGAAGAGGTGCATTAGAAAGAAATTAAAGTTTTCACCTGAAATAATAAAATTCCTATTAATTGTAACCTTAACCTTGTAGAAGGATACAATATTAAAAGCTCAGAGTAGACTGACATTCAGAATGGCCTTTAAAAAAAAACACATAAAGAAGGAACTAATTTGTCCGTATGATTAGAGAGAAGCCTACAAGAGACTATTAGTGGATAAAAGGTACCATTCAAAAGAAGAAACCATATCAAAATGAGTAGAACAGAAAAGAACCTTTTAGAGATTTTGAGAAGCAAATTCAAAGGTATTAAAATTAATAATAAAATGTTTCAATTCATAACAAGCAAAAAGCTTTCCACAAGCTAGCACTAACCCAGTGTATAATTGAGCTGAAAAAGTTGCATAAATAACAAAAAATATACTCAGAAAGATAATTTCAGTGTTTACTAATGGGAATGCTAAGGAATTTCTGCAGCAGAGAAAGCTTTAGAAACCAGAGGTACTTTCTCAGATAGACATGTCAATAGAAGATATTAAAAAGTACTAATTCAAGTAATAGTCATGTGCCAACTCTTGAATATATTCACTCAGTCATTTCCTTTATGTGACTTCCTTATCAGTTCTTCCAGTAGAGGTTCGTTCCTTAATTATGTATCACCAAGCTCTAAGTGCTGTAACTTCATCCGTAAGAACAGGTCCAGAGTAGTCTATAAGATGTATTTGATACACAATTCATCAAGCATTAGTGTTTATCATCACAGAAAGCAGTACTTGCAAAAGTGGTTGTCATAGCAATTAATTGTCAGCATTTATATTTAGAGGTGAAGTAGGCTTGTCATCTGTAAAACTTTTTCATATCAGAACTCTGCAACAGATTCCTGAGGTATTAATTCTGAGGTTTCAGTTTAATTAAAGTCAGTGGAATGGTTCTTTGTGTTTGTGTCTGCTGTGTTCAATCAATGACATGAACCAGTCTCTGCACAAGCTAGAGTTTTAATTAGTAATGGATGGATAGTATTTGTTCAATATACTTCTGTTGTCATAAGAGAGAATTAGATATTAACTTTGCCATTTATGATTCATACAAGAATCATATCAAGTATTACAAGAATTAGATTTTACAGGTAGTCCTGTTTTATCTCATTGTCAGGTGATCCCAGTGTTGCACAGTTTTGCTTACATAATTAAATCATGTGCTCAACTTTTACTGAGAATATTCTTGAGCATTTAAATAAATCCATTTTTTGGGCTTGACTTCCTTGTAGACAATCATGAGTTTGCCAGCATTCTACTTACACATGTCAAGTTTCAGATATTGCACAGTGGTGGGTCCAATTACCCAGAAAAAGAGTTGTATTTTGAGATTATTATTTTACTCTATAAAAAAAAAAAAAAGGCACCTGGGTATCTGACAAGATCTCACATAGGGTTTAGATACGTGTCTTTCATCAGATTTAATGAGATTGAACAGAAATATTGAAGTATGCTTTTGCATATTTTCAAATCAAGTGCCAAATCTGAAGACTGAATTATTTTCTTCTCTAAAAATTGTCTATCTTTCTAAAAACCAGATATGATTACCCTCATTTTAAAACCAAGGGATACAAGATTTAATGGTGTCTTCATTGCTTCATGCAGACTTGAATATCAATCAGATGAGATGTGTGAAATGCAATTTTTTTACTTTAGTCTAGTGCACAGCATTATCTCAGCTTCTCAGAACAGATACAAATTTGCCACTGCCATAAGCACACTGCATCATCTATCAAAATATGCAGTTCACCCCAATATGACCCATATTTAAAATATAGGGGAAAGATCTTACAGAACATCTTTGACATACCTTGGCAAAATGCTGGAAATAATCTTTCTGGTTTTGATGGCACTGCCATTCATTAGAAAAACACACTGCTCGGTGAAACACTGTAAACAAAGGAAACGAAGCTGAAGCTAACCAGCAGCTATAGGGAAAGTGGCTTTGAGCATTCTGTCTGCCTCTGCTGTGTAGCTGCTTGAGAAACAAATGCTTCATTATGTACACTGAAAACCCCAGAAAATGCAAATGATGCATGCAGACCACAAATCATTCCCTGTGAAAGAGAAAGATCATAGCGTTTTAGTGTTTAGGATTTTAGTTTTTTTAATTTGACTAATTAATTTTTTTTAGGTGTTCCTTTACTGTACTGTTATACAAAGAAGGAACAGAAAACTCATGGTTGCTGCAGCTCTTTAGAATGTGTTTGGTACATATTTCTTGTCTGTGTATCTGGACTGAAAAACCTCACATTCATTGGGGCAAAATGAGCAAGTGAAGTTAGTGTGGACAAGAAGAAAATTATTATTTTTATTCTAATTATAATTAGAATTAAAAAGTTTATTTCAGAATTAGATGTTTTTTGTACCATCTCCTCATTTCTAATGGATAGATATAAAACTGTAAATAGCACCAAAGTGTAGCTTTTAAATTCTGACTTCAGCTGAAATAATTGTTCCTGAAATAATTTTTTCAGTGCGTTGTAGTTTTTTTTTCCCCATATGTTTCTTTGTTTATGGGCAAGTTTTGAGGTGCTTTTAGGATTGTCAGAATGGAGGTTTTCCATTTTTATTTACAATGAACAGACCAAAATATTTTATGCAGGGGACATGAGGGGTTTTCTTCTAACTAAAAGCAGTTAGTAGCCTATTTTTAAAACAAATACATATATGTAGCTGTTTTATTGTCCATTGTTTTCCAAAAGTTCATAAAACTATAGGGAAGAAAATCTAGGCAAGATGGAAACCTTCAGAACTCAGAGTTTGGAGGTTAGATGCTGTGAAATAAGGTCACAGTAGTGAACAGTTCCTCATAGGCTTGGAGTATTTTCGAATAATCAGTATTGCATAAAAAATGTTTTCAATGATATTTTCTCCTTCCGCAAATTTCTAATTTTAAGCAAGTAAGTAATAGCAATGCTATTTCAAATTTTTGGTGCAAAGTGGGTACCTATACCCTCAGTAATTATAAAGGCATCACTGAGGACTGGAAAATAGGAAGTGAGGTAAAAATACGTTCTGGAGAAATATGAATGAAATGAAAAAAATTTTCATTCATAAATTTTCATTTATGAATGAAAATTTTCATCACCATTTCTTTGATTACTTGAAACAAACAAGGCTGTTCAAGAATTATTCTAAAGAAACCAAACTAGTGTCCATTCAGGAGCATTGGTTCTGCTCATCTCTATTTTATATCTAATTTCCTGAGATCTTTATCTGTAATGGACAGACAATATTAATACTGAGCAATTTAACACACTGTTTATGAGAGGTTATGGAGGAAATGTGTATGAAATAGCCTTACAGATGACTCAGTGAAATCTCACAGTTATATGTATCAAACAGGCCTGTGAAATCTGGAAATATCACAGAAGAGTAGAAACCAGACAGCTAAACAGCAAGTATTTTAACAGGTAGATGAAAATCCACTCTCAGAGAAGTGACAAAGCCTGAAGGCAAATCATTACCTAACTGGATAAATGTGACTTGATTATATCAGTTAGGCACAGCTCAGTGCTAGAACAGTACATAATATTCTCTCATTTAAGAAGTAATTTCATAAGGAGCTGAAAAATAACTAGCAGGAAAATCTCACCAGCTCACTGGTTAGCACCATGTCCATCTCTCTTGGTGATCAAAGTATAAAAATGAAGAAGAGGTTTTTTTTTCTTTCCCTAATTTGAGGCAGCAGGAATATTTTGTGTATAAATAAACATGACAAGGAGCGGAGAACTGGAATTGTGTCCTCCCGTTAATTTTTCTGTGCATTAGCATGATTTCCCTCCCTGCTTTGCTGGAAATTTCTTCTTGGGAATGATTAGAGGAATTCCTCTTGTATGAGTATTTGAGTAGTTCTGTAATTCTTGGGGAAAAAAGTCATTACTGGGAAAAAAAATTAATTACTGGGCCAAGAAATTTGCTGTTTTGTAGCGCTGACCCAGCTTATCCTTTCTAATGAAAAAAAAGTTGCTTTCATATCTCCCATGTCATTAGTCTTCCATTTTCACAGAAGACATGGTAATAAGGTGATGAATTTCAGCAGTTGTTAAACTTTGTTTAAGGAGGACTAATTATATGATTTGTTTGAACCTGTTTAAGGAGGACTAATTATATGATTTTCTTTCCCTTTGTGGTGCAGTAGTTGAAGAGCTGATACCAACATTCTAAACTGATGAGGCAATACTAGTTCTTTCCAGATAAGCACATTTTCCTAAGAATTAGCTGATGTCTGCCTTAAATATTCAGAGTTCTTTTCAACACTCTAAACCCAGTAATTGGATCAATTATGAAGAGAAAGAAGGAAAAGGTAATTTTATTTTAATCAGAATGATTCCCCAGTACGCTACTATCTAAAGGCACAGTGCTCTCCCATGGTAAAAGCATCTGCCAGGGCAGGACTCAGCAATGTCTTGGCTCTGCTTGAACTCTGGAGGACACATCTCCTTTTCACTGGTTGCCAAGAAAGGGTTGAAAGAATTCCTGGAACAAAAAAGCAATATATTCTACAATTGAAGTCAAGCTTTCTTAGATCATATGCCAAAAAAGTCATAGTAACATGAAAGACCAATTATGATGAGATTAGCCTCTTCAATGAGACTGATAAAATAGCTCATTAAGTGTGGTGTATAGTGTAATAGCAATGCACTATGGTAGAACAAAAGGAATTCAGTATTACTTCTCATATCTAATCAAGATAATTTCAAAACTTTCCTACATTTAGACTGAAAATATTTCCTGTAAAAAAATTACTGATTATATTACAAGTTATTCCCCCTTTTACTTAGCACAATCCTCATTTCATTTTCTTTAAGAATCATTTTCATAAAGGTTGTAAAATACCCCTAAGACCATTGAGTCCAACTGTGTAGCTAACAAGTCCACCACTGAACCATGTCCCTAAGTGCCCCATCCACATGTCTTTTCAACACCTCCAGGAATGGTGATTCAATCACTTCCTTGTTTCAATGCTTGACCACAGTTTTGGTGGAGAAATCTTCCTTAATATTCATCTAAACCTCCCTTGGTGCAAATTGAGGCTATTTCCTCTAGTCCTGTTACTTGTTGCTTGGGATAAAGGACCAATCTCCGCTCATTATAATCTCCTTTCAGGTAGTTGTCAAGAGCAATAAGGTCTCCCACAAGCATCCTTTTCTCGAGGCTAAACAACCCGTTCCCTCAGCTGCTCGTTGTAAGACCTGTACTCTTCCTCTGCCTTTCATAAGTTCATCCTGACCACATCTGTTCGCATGGTTGATTTACTGCACCTCATTTTTTTAAAATAAAATTAAATCCATATTTTTTTAATATTTATTCAAAATATTTTTATTGACTTATTGGTTAATCAAAACCATCAGTTGCCCACCAGATATGGCCTATATAACACAAGTCACTAGCACTCAAGCTAATAATAATAATATCTAAGTGGTATTTTTATATTTGCACAATAGGAGTATCTAACTTACCTGATGTTAAAATTGGTTTTGCTCTTAGTAAACACATTAAATGATTTTGTGGTTAAGTGGTCTCCTATTCCTGTTCTTATTTCTTGACATTGTGTAAATCACTTAGCTTATTTTTTCTTCATATCCAGTCTATAAAGTGACCAGTATGCATGTTTCCATTCTACATTCCTTTTACTGCAAGGACATTATTTCATAGTATTTTTCCACATCTAAGGGCATGGAGGTTCCTGGTCTAAGGTACATAGTCTGAATGCTGACTTATGGCAGCAATGATACATGAAACCTTTCCTTTCAATTTAAAAGACATCTGAGAATGAACTCATCAAATCAGATCTTTATTTAACTATTCCCCCAAATCCCTAAGTTTTTACTAATCTGTTGTATATGATCATGGAAATAGGAATTACATTTGAAGTCAGTGTGTTGACTGTATTAAATAAATCTCAGATTTATATGAAAATGCTTGTGAGCTACTGGAAAGAGCTAGAGACTTCAAGCAAGTGACTTACTTTTTCTTGAAATCTGCCAAGTATGAAACTATTGCATTTATTCTTCTAATGGGAATCCTCTTTAATAAATGCCGGATTACTAGAATGTAATTTGTGATCATATTAACATGATTACAGCTCTCACAATCTCAGTGGAGACTCTAGAAACATTATTAGGATTGTCAGTAGAAAGGAGTGTATGGTTTAAAAGGTTCTAAACTAATCAAGCACTTATTAGTTATGGCCAAATTCCTGCTAACTCCCAGATGAGGGAATAAAACCAGAACTAATTACTACAGTTGTTCACACAGGGGAAGGTGTCTGTATTAGAAAAAGTAGAATAAAACAGCTCTCATGCCTATAATTACTTTTTCCATTATGTCATTTTGAATTATTACAGAAAAAAAAATAATAGTAGCATGGTAATATGAGGTGCTGATGGGCTACAGTGATATAAAAATGGGTAACAAGACAGCAGCTGCAGAATGTTACTCTGTAAAATAATCTTTACTGTTAGTAGAAATAGATTTATGAATTCATTTAGCAGGACAAATACGTGTAGCTCTGACTTGAAAATAAGCAGATTCAGGAGCACTAAGACTGATGATATCAATGTTCAGTCTTCTTACTTTAAAATATGTCAGAATAAGAAATTTGTTTGTTTCAGAACATGAAACTAATATATACTACATAAATAAATGTTAAAGGAAAAACATTCTTTTCAGAGACAATGATGATAACTTTCTATACCATAATGCAGCTTTTAAAAACCATCACCTAATCTTGTTTTTTAATAAAATTATGATACTTTAATTGTGTATTATTACATAATAATAAAATCTAGTAATTTAGATTTTCCAGGAAGACCATTCTTAAAACTTAATGTCCTGGTTCCAGCCAGGACAGTGTTAAATTTTTAGAGTAGCTGGGAGGGGTCGTGGTTAGGACCCAGAAGTTATTCTACACCACCTCACATTATTGCCAAGGGATGGGGAAAAGGACACTCTTCTGGGGACAATGGACTCTGTCGAGTTGAGAAAACATGGTGTACAGAGCCATCCAGTATTGTCTGTTGCTGGGTTTATTTTCCCATGTGAATTATTTCTTATAACTTTCGTTATTAATATTGTTGCTGTTACTGTTATTTTTCTTCTCTTGTGGCTGTTTCCAGTAAATTGCTCTTAACCTGTGATCTTTGCCTTCTGTGTCTTGAGAATTGGAGAGGGAAGAGTGAGTGGCACATGGTTTTAGTAAGAGAATACCATTCCTAAACCATTACAATCTATAGAAAACAAATTCCTCTTAATTTCATTTCCCTATACTCAGCACTGGTGAGGCCACACCTTGAGTGCTGTGTTCAGTTCTGGGCCCTCAGTTTAGGAAGGATGTTGAGACTCTTGAGTGCATCCAGAGGAGGGCAACAAGGCTGATGAAAGGCTTGGAACAAAATCCCTGTGAGGAACCACTGAGGGAGCTGGGGTTGTTTAGCCTAGGGAAAAGAGACTCAGAGGTGACCTTATCACTCTCTACAACTCCCTGAAAGGTGGCTGTGGTCAGGTGGGGGTTGGTCTCTTTCAACAGGCAGAAACTGACAGAACTAGAGGACACAGTATTAAGCTGTGCTAAGGAAAATATGTATTGGATATTGGGAAAAAGTTTTTTACAGAAAGGGTGATAAAGTACTGGAATGGCCTGCCTGGGGAGGTGGTGGAGTCACCATCCTTGGATGTGTTTAAAAAAAAGACTGGATGTGGCACTCGGTGCCATGGTTTAGTTCAGATGTTAGGGCTGGGTTGGACTTGATGATCTTGAAGGTCTCTTCCAACCTAGGGATTCTGTGATTCTGTGTAAAGAATAAGAGAGTAAGTATCAGAAGAATAAACACAGGGTATGATTATATTCTAACAATTGATGGGATAAACCAGGATCTGAATAGCTTACACAGTCCTTTATATAAACACAGCTCTTACTATAAACAAAATTGCAAACACAGGTGAAGTTAAAAGCCCTTAGAGCACATCTTAGGAAATGTACTGGATATGGGAATTCAAACAGGAATACAAGTCTCCAATTTACTTTGAAAAAACCCATTCCTGACAGGAGAATCCCACCCACCATGGAGTAGAAGTTGCACTTTGTGATATGATGTATAATGATTGATACACGGCTTTTTTTCACAAATGGTTCCATGCAGAGTTGCATGGAAGGTAGTAAAAGACTTCCTTGTATCCTATCCATGTCCCATTTTGTTCCTTGAATGTCCTTCTTTCTCCTCTAGGAAGGGTGACTCAACCATAAAATTTTCTTTTGTTTTGTTAAGACTATTATGTTTACTCATTAATATCTCTGAAAAATTTAGCCAAATCATTATAAATATAAAGAATTCTAAGGCAGAAAAAGGAAGGTTAATACATGTTTTGACAAACTCCTCCCTTCTGTGCTTAAGTTCCTGCTGCAGTGGCTTATCTTATGACAAGTTGTTTCTGTGGCCCTGACAATGCTTGAGACAGGCAAATGTGATCTTTAAGTTCCCACAACCCACTGAATAGAAAGAACTGATCAGGTTTTAAACATAAGTATAAGCACTAGATCTAATATGACCAATGACTGAAAGAGGATGATCTTAGCATTTACAGGGTGCTCTTGCAACTCACTGAATCAAAAACTGTGGGAACAAATGTCAGAGGTGTCTAAAACAAACACACAACATCTATTAGAAGACACTGGCCTGTTTTCTGTAAAGGTTACTGTTTTGAAAACTTTCAGGAAACTTAAAATATCTGAGTTGAAGCTCCAGCTAACCTGATGATAAAACTTCCCTTTCTTTCGAATTCCAAGACCCTTTTACTCAAAAATCTATAATTCAGCATATGAGGCAAAGGAAAGGGGACACTCAAGAATGCAGACTTTTTCTTTGCAGGAATAGCATAATTTCAAAATTGTATGGCCCTGTACGGTGTTTTAATAATGTAGTTCATGACTCAATAAATCAACACAGCTCAAATTAAACATTTCATTTACCGATGTTTTCTGAAAATTGTTTTAACAACTGGGTGGATCACTGGAAAAACTGCATCATATAAATTTTAATATATCAGATTTCAAAACTCTACAGGTAATTGTAAGAAAGTGTGTTAAATACTTTAAAAGTGGATTTTTTTCTAAATTTCAGTGAAGAAAGGTCAAACACGGAATGCATAACTTGGAAACAGCAGAAATATCTTAAAAGTAAGTAAAAAAAAATTATAATAAATATTCCATACATAAAAATGAAAAGAAATATTATATCTGAAAATAATTTTAATGTTCTGCTTCCCAGTTTTCCTTCTGATTATGAAATACACAATATAAGTTTTAATACAGGAAATAGTGCATCTTTTTTTTTGGATGCATAAAATGAATCCTTCTTTTCAATTAACATGCAGAAACCAGCAACTTAATTTGGCATATAAAAACAGTAGAATAAAGACTGATATGTTAATTCATATCATACTGAAAAGCATTGGTGTAAGTTGATTTCCTGAGCACATGGATCTTTCCTGGCAATTTTAACTCCTGCCTTTGTGTTTATCTCCATCCCTGTACACATTTTTCCCTACCCTTTCCAAATCCTTACTTTTAAAAAAGTGTATGATAGATAATATTAAAACCAAAGCAATTAAATTAAAACAAAAATTAAAATCCTTGTTTATTTTTTTCAGATAAGTTACTATTTTCAGGACAATTACGGGAAAATTTAGCTGAATTTACTTTTTATATATCATCTCTGTAAAGGAGTAAGATGTACTTTTTGTCTACATGACATCATGAGAGAAATGGTCTACTGCAGTATTCTTTAACAATACTTTATTTTTTTATATGATCTGCTTGAAAATACCTAGCTATCAACTTTAAATAAGGAATTGCTTGCATGAAAATAATTTCAAATTTATTTTTTCTTAAGAATATTGAACAGCTTTCTGCAATATATTTTGTATGCTAAAAGACATATATTGTTTTTAATTACCATAAAAAACATGGAAGGATAACTGCAATAAGAAATCCTTGAGAACAAGCCTCAAAATAAATCTAAAGAAACATCTGAAGCAATCACTCAAACTGGTATTAAATGAAAATGTTCTAACCCGTGATGTACTATTATGTACTGATTGCTGAAAGCTTTTCCAGTTGGGAGCAATACACTGAACATGTATCTGACAGAGGCCGACATTGGTACAATATTACTTCACAGTTAGGTGATCACAAGCTGCCAAGTAATTTGTAGAGATAGCCAGGGAACAGGACACAGACATGTTCTGCCCTGAGGCTTATCAGAAGGGCGGGAGAGTGATACCGACTAAGCAATGCACAACTACTAAAAAATATTTTAGGCATTTTACTTGCTTAGTACTTAGAAAATCTCCCCTTTCCCGGTGACTGGAAACCAAACATACCTTAATACTGAAAAGGAGTAGGGAATAAAGTGGTGTCTAGATAGTCTTTAGACTTTGCTTGCTTTTATTTCTGACCTTTTGGGTGAAGGAAAATTATAGTTTGTCTAGTTTTAAGATAAGTCAGCAGACTGATAAATGCATGAAACTTTCACACACAGCCAAATACATAGAGGTTAGATAAGATAGAGGACAGCTCTCGGTCCATTGGGTAGAAAAAGAAGAGAAGAAAGCAAGATCTATAAGAAAAGGTATGTAGGTTAGATGTAATTAGTGTACCCAACATGTAAAACAGGTACATTAGCAAGTGACATTATCTCCTATGCCAAAGAAGAAACACATTTATGAAAAACTGAAACTGTATATGAAGAAAAATATGTAGCTGTTTTTGTAGAACTTATGAACCTCTTAAACTGTCAAAGATACTAAATATAGCATTTTTCTTTTTTTTTTTTTCAAAGAGTTACAAACAACAAAATTTTCCCCCTCAGTTTATTTTTCACTGTTTGCTTTTTAAATTCTTTTGGGAATTTATGAAGATCATTCTTTAATTATTTGTATTATTTCCACCTAAGCTAATATACTCACTACCAATATCTTATGAAGAAAAAAATAGAAAAGTCAAGAATTCCTCTCTTACATTCTACTATCTATATTTTTCTTTACAGAAATAATGAGCCAAAAGTTCTAATTAAGTGTGATCTTAAACCAAAGTAAAATCTGGTTTATTTGCAGCAGAGAAATCATGCCACCACTCTCTTTCAAAGTAGAGCAAATTACTCTAATTGTTAGAGCAAGTATTAAGGTCTAAAGTGACATTATCCTGGACCATCCTCTGTTGCCCTACAATGTTTTGCAGCCGCAAAGAAACAGTGTAATTATTTTAATGACAATACTATTCAACCAAAATAAATAGTCCAAAACACACCAAGTTTGCATCCCAACAGAATTTTGGAGTTAGATTCAGAAAAATGAGTAACATGGCCTCTAAAAAAACCCTTCAAAACAATTAAACAAAACATAACCTAGAATTATTTTAAAAAGAAGTATGTAATATTTTGGTGGGGAAAACCAAAAGCAAATACACATATAAAATGTTAATTGGACCAAAGGCCTGAAGTCACAGCCTCAAACAGGCTTTTTTTCTCTTTTGGTTTTTTGAGGGTTTTTTTGTTTTTGTTTCTAAGGTGTTTATGATATTTACTGCTTTAAGTCTGTCTGCCTTGAGCTGTAGATGTACAAAAGCATAAAAAGTGATCCTGTTACATTCCCACTTATCTGAATCCTTGTCTGACTCGTGCAATCTCTTTGCAGTGTTGCTGATCCTCTTATGGTTATCACAAAGGGATAGGACTCTCTCAGTGCTGTGAACAATGACGAACTATAAAACTCTCTCGAGGCAAATATAAAAAAAATATTTTAAATCTTTTAGCAGAGATGTTTAATGACAATATAAACTAGAAGTGAGTTTTAAACAGAGACACAGAAAGAAACGTGTCTAGTAGTCAGATAAACAATTCAGATAAAACAATTAAAAATAATAAAAAACCCTTGGAACCAAATATTGCATTTTCTCTTTCCTGCTGCATCTTACAAGACTTTACTCAAAACAGTAACTTTTGGTGACTTAAAAATAGCAATAGAAATGGAAATAGCAATAGCAATAGAAATAGAAAAGATAAGCACTACATTGTGTAGATGTACTGGTTTTCACTGTGATACAGTAAAATTTCTTTCTATAGATCTAGGATGGGGTTATGTTCTGGAGATATGATGAAAACAATGTTGATAACACACCAATGTTTTAATTTTGCCTAATATTGCTTACAGAACATGATAGCCTTTTCTATTTCTCACATCACCCCACCAAGGAGTAGGCTAGCAGTGAACTAGAATTTGGGAGGATACACAGTTCTGTGGAAGAAGGGGAAATGGAGGAGATATTCAGAATTATAGTTTGTCTCCCCAGGTCACTGTTATGCAAGATGTAGCTTTGCTTTTCTGGAGATGTCAGTGAATTCCTTGGTTTATCTTGGATTTGCGTGCAGCTTTTGTTTTGCATATTACACTGTCTTCATCTCAATCCTTGAGTTTTCTCACTTTTACCTTTCTGATTTTTTCCCCCATCCCACCAGGGGTGAGTAAGCAAGTGGCTGTGTGGCACAGAGTTGCTCACTGGGATCACACCACAAAGCACATAACAACTTCTAAAGTCTTTAATTTAGATTTCTGATGCCACAGTAATGCTCTCCAACTCTAAGACACCTCATTTCCATGGCCACACTCTAGCACCAGGAGATGCTGGCTCCATATCAAGTCCGGAGGTTTTTCCCAGGTAAGCTTTAATACTTAAATATCTGAGGAGAAAATTAATGTCATTCATACTCACAAGAGAATGGCCTTCTATAGCCTTCTTCTCTACTGTTCAGCTTATTATTTTATTGAAAAAAATTTAAAATAAAACTGTATAGAGAAGACAGATGAAGAGCAATTAGGTCCTATCTGTCACAGGTGACTAGACTGTGCCTTGCCTGACAGGCAGGATCCTGACTGACACAAAGTTAAGACTTTCTTCCCTATTTCTCGTAGTGCACTCTACCCCATTGCACATCTACCACACCTGACAGAAGCTAGCTGCTCACACATCACGTGGTCTTGAAATTGGATATCCAAACAAAGGGCACACAAACATATATTTACATCTCTCATATGTCAGTAGTGTTCAAAAATCCTGTCATAAGTGTTTCCTATTCTTGTCTCCAAATGTTTGCATAAAGAATCTCAGAATCACAGAATGATGGGAAGAGACCTCTGGAAGTCATGTGTTCCAGTACCCTCAACAAGCAACATCATCTAAAGCAAGATCTCCAGGACATTGTCCAGACAGCTTTTAAATATCTCCAGGAATGGAGAAGCCACACATTCTCTGGCTTCCTGTTCCAACCATATTATTCTTCTTTTATTCTGTTCTTGATATACAGATAATAAAAAATTCAGATTCTATGCTGACACCATTTACAATCCATGCATGGCAGTGCATACAATTCAGCAGCAAATTAAAAACTTTGTCTCTTAAGGACTTTATTTAGAATTCTGTTAATATACTTAAGGGATCCTGAATCAAGAGCCTCCAAATAGATAAGTACTTCAATATTGGTTTTGGGTCTATATCACTTAGGTGCCATAATTTCATATTTGGAGGCTTAATGTTACAAGACTGAGCCACACAGAAACACCAAACCATAGTGTCATTTAGGTTGGAAAAGACCTTTAAGATCACTGAGTCCAAACATTAGCCTAACACTGTGAAGTTCACCACTAAACCATGTCCTTAATTGTCTCAGCTACACATATCTTAATTACCTCCAAGGATGGTGACTCAACCACTGACCTGAGCAGCCTGTTCCAATGCTTGATACATCCAATACAAACCCCTTCTGGTGCAACTTGATGTCACTTCTTTGTGAGAAACAGGGCCAGGGTCATCTTTGAAAACTGAACATATGAACTTTTTTTAAGTACTTCAAAAAGTACCTCAAAATTATCTCATTTGTGTCTAGCCTGTTTTCCTTCTGTTTGTCATGTGGTCCTGAAATGTAAGCAAACAGCCTCATAAATGCAATATTTTCCATAAACCTGCTATTTAGAAAGTGCATTTTGTTAAGTGTTTGATTGTTAATAATGGGTATGATTTGTTTTAATTTTCTCTGCTTTCTGGAGTCATATAACTTGCTCTTCTCATTCAACCAGGGACAGGGACAAAAGTCATTCCTGCTTCAGTTGACATTAGCAGCTACTGAATCATTTCATATGTAGATTAAATACTGCATTACAACTTTCTTCATGCCTAGAATACCAAATGCCTAATCCATAACGACTGCATCCACCAAACTGTCATTCAAAATACTGAGTTGCCCTGCCTGCTAATTCTGGTAGTGTCTATCCATTATTATAGACTATTATATAATTACATTTGTATTATTGTTTATAATGATATTGAAAAAAAAGTGTTAGTAATTACTTCTGACCTGTAGACTGTCTTATTCTTGAAGTATTTTTGAGGGATTTTTATGGGTGTTTTTTATTGTGATTCTTCTTTTCAAGATTCATATATATGCTAAATATCAAGCATTTTCTATCCCATCCTTTCTTCTTCTAATCAATAAAAATGGATTATTAATTCAAAAAAAGTCTTTATGTCTGATCTGCCTTCAAATGTAGTGCAAAACTAAATATAATTACCTGTTAGGTTTTTGAAATTTATCTCAAAGCCTCCAAACTCCTTCCTAGGTGAATGCCAGTTCAAGCAATATCAGAAAACATTGAAATGATCAATTTTACACTTGCCATTGTTCAGTCAAAGATATACAAGACAAATGGCAATAATTTTCTATGAAGTGAAAATTTATCAGCTGTTGCTAATACTGCTTCTAAATTTTACAGTCTTACAGTAAACTTATTTTTGATGTGTTTTATTAATAAAAGAATTCATATACAATACTGCAAAGAAGAATATTTAAAAATATATATATCATATCAATTCTTGAAGACTACTGGAAGAAATCTGTGACCATGCTCAATGAATGAATAGATACGAGATACTCTCTATTTTCAGTGAGAGTGACCTATTAAAGCAGAGGTGAAGAAATTCCAGAATTCATTGGGAGAATACACTCCCAATGAGTGACAGACACAGACATGCTTGCACTCACCCTGGGCTGGGATGAATGGTCCTCAGGAGGGCTGGACTGGCTTCCTTATCCAGGCAGTCACATCTCACAGCTGTGCCTGACCTTGGACTCTTGTATCTTCCAGGCTGCCATGTCAGGGACCTCCTGGAATTTGGGTGCTGCCAGGTCGAAAGATTTTAGGGGTGACTGCTTTGAAACATCTCCACCAGACACCACCAGTTTTGCCAGTGCTGGACAGCTTTCTCCAAGGAGTATCGCCAAAATTCTCAGCTGCTACTTTCTGCTGATTCCCCCAGTGGTAGCCAGGTCATCCTCTACTCACACTTTGTCAAAATACCCATCAACTCCAGCACTCTTCAGTCATATGAAATTAGAATATGCTAGAATCTTCAAGGGTAGAAACACCAAGGACTCTTAATGAAAAGTGGACACAGAGAATAAAACTTGTTCGTGAGCTTGATCCAGCTGCTGCTGAAGTGAAAGAGAATTTCCCCATTGATTAAGAGGGTGCTAGTTACTTTTATCCCTGTCTGGTAAAGTTTGAAACCTTAAAGAGAGAGAAAATTTGTAATATATATGACTAAACTCCAAGAGAAGCACATTATTAAAAGGAAGGGACATTTTAAATCTGACTAATTAGATGGAGAAAGTTAGAGGAAATTATTTACATATTCCTGGATACAAGTAGAGAGAAGCACACTTTTCTACAAGAGAGAAACAAATATGTTGTTTTCAATTTCTTTCAGACTTAGTGATCATGTGTGCCAGCTCCCAAGACAGGTATTGGTCCACCTCTGACTGACTCCTGAAACACATTTCATCTCTATAATGAAAAAAAAAATGCAGCTATGGTGCAATCTATTTGTTCTGGTTCCCTTTATATTTTCTTAGAATTAGCCTGGTAAAATTACCATGTTAAATATCTAGACAACCCTCCCTACAAGTCAATATCACTTCACAAATTTTTGTTTCAGAAATTGTACTTCAGCTGCAGAAAAATAAAGCTGACTAAATTGATCTTTGGTCTTGACCCTGTATCATTTCTTTTAGTGCTGGAAAGAAGTGATATCCTGACTTCCATTGGGAAAGTCTGAATCCCGTGATGCTGTACTCAAAGTGGGGTACTACCTTTTCAGTATATATCAATATACTGCTACATTTTTTTCATTTTCTGGCACTTTAAGTTTGTATACAGAATTTTATGTTCATATAAATCCTCAAGGATTTAAACCCAGAAATGGTTCAGACTTAGTGCAACTAATGCAAACTTCTAACAAACAGTATATTCTTAATGCACAGAAGGACTCATGTTCCAATGACACGTAAATTATATTCTTAAATTCATGGTTGTTGTACTTACATGATTTTTCAGTGTATTTTTTCTCACATGTATATGTGTGTGAATTTAGAAGTACAGAAAAAACCTGAAGTATGGTTAAGAAAATATAGCAATTCTTATTTCCAAACAAAGTTCATTAAATTATTATTGCATCTTATTTTGAATATTCTTCAGTACTTTATGTGTTTTCATATTAGCCTTCATTTTTAGCATAAGTGAATATCTGTATTGTTTTAAATTTTGTATTATTTTATCTACTTCTATAATTCTACAGATAAAAAAGAAATATGAAGTAAAGCAGAAGGGGTTTTGGGCAAAATCCTTATGCTTAAACTGAGTTAGTACACAAATTCCTGTGCTTTTTGCAGGCCCAACTGTGAACTTCATTTATATCTGTTTTATATATAATTATCTATGTAGATGGGAAAAATTACTCTTGCATATAAATAGGTACTTAAACCTACAGTTACCTGACTGGCATGTGCAATCAGGGTAACTGATCTTGTAATTGCATGTATCTACAATGCATTTCAATAAAATTCAGTTAATTCTTAATAATGTTTTGATATGAGAATCATATACATATACTTTACTCGAGTAGCAAGCTGCCAAAAATAGAATACCTGAGCTGCTTTTTCTGCACTGCCTTGTAAGGACAGGCTAAAATTTCTGCCCTTCATCTGCACAAGGCAAATCCAATCTGTTCTAAGAGTGATGGCAAAACACCAGTAAAGTCAGGAATTTTCTTGTTAACTACTACTACTTTATCTAATAAATAATTTGCTTAGCCACTATTTCAACCTTTCCTGCTGAACTTGATGGTGGCAAAATCCACACAAAAGGGTACTGTGTTTCTACTTCCCCCTTCAAATTTTAATTGAGAGTAAAGGAGGTTTTAAATAAATGTGTTATAAACCTGCAGACTATTCTAGTTTCTGTTAACATTGATTAAAAGCAAAAGTGAGAAAAAATCACTTTTAGTATAGTGCCAATAGCTTAGAGATTAGCTACAGAAGATTTTCTCCAAGACATTTCAGGTTAATAAGCATTTCATTAAAAAACAAAATTAAAAATAGGTTCTTCAGAAAGGAAAAGCAGCTTCAGGCTGAGGATGCTTCTCCACAAAAGCACATTTTCTATAGATGTTGTTCTCTTTGAATAGTATGGCCAGTCAGATCACTAGGGGCAGGTCAGAAGCAATGCAGAAATATGACTTTTAACTCACCTTTACATAACCTTCTCCTTGGAAAAGTCCATTTTCATGCTGTCTTTAAATAACTTAAAGGCTCTCTCTTCTAATGCTAGACTGCACAGGCCACTGAGGAGCATAAATATTGTTCAGCAAGCAGCACAGGATAAATGCAAACAAAATATGCTCCTTTTTTCATCCTAAATGCTGAGAGACTTAGGCAAGAGCCATGTGTCATGTTAATCTACTGCATGAAATATGATGCATTATGGAGAGTTAAGACAAATAAATTTGATGAAAGTATGGAATACCAGTATTTTTTAAATATTGTGTGTGTATATATATATATCTATATATATAAAACTATATCAATATCTATGCATGCAGATATTACTGTATATATGTATATATAAGTCTTCCCACACATTTTCTCCTTCCATAAAAATGTATGTGCACATATTCACCTGGTAAAATTGTCTATATACCCCAAGATCCATGTTGGAGCTTTGACTCATCTTTCACATACCTGGGAAAAGGTAATTCCTAAAGCATATGCACTCTGAGCACATCTAGACCTTCCCTACATGGTCAGAGCTATTGTACATTTCACTGTTATCACAGAAGTGAGAAAGGAAGGCTAAAACATCTGGGAAATGAGCTCATACACATAGGAAGAATGACATAATACACATACTTCCATTAAGAGAATTCTAGACTGAAATATGCCACTTCTAGTCAGTGAATTAACACAAAAAAATTACCAAAAGCATGATGTGGCTGAACCACTTAAATTTTTTTATACATTTTAAATCTTGGTGAGAGCCAGATACTGAACTTTTTTTGCTGAAACATATGATGCCTTCTGTAGCATTTAATTTATTTTTTTTCCTACAGGGTGTACTAACTTTGTGAAGACTCATTCAGAAATGCCACTTTCAAAGTAATCTATAACTCAAAAACAGATTAAAATATTGTTACAACATGTGAAAAAGAAGAACATGAAAACCATTTGCTAAAGCTAAGTTCAACTTAGTACTGCACCATTGGATATAGCAAGAAATTCTTTTTGTTGTTCCCTGACACCACCCCATGAGAAGTCTAATTCCACTTGATGTCTTCTGGACAAAATGTAAAAGTAAAACCCTGTTAGTCCTTTCCTACAATGGATATAGTTTTTTCCCATCACAGCCATTTTTTTTTTCCAGAGAGCTGTTTTCTAGGGAATATCACTTTTCCTAATGCTCCAAGTGTCCAAAGAATCCAACTGGAGTGTATATTCAGCTAGATAGTAAAATGCCAAGAAATTGATATTTCACTATTTTAATTGTCTTTCTTAAGTCACTAAGTCACTATTCCAGCTGTGGGAGAATATCTGACCCACTTTTCTTTCATGCAGAGACAAGACTTGCATTCATCAAGGATTAGTTCATCAGTAACAAACTGATCCCTCTTACAGTAAAAATCAATAGAAAAAGCATTTATGTCACACAAAGCACCAAGCATAAAGGAACAAAAATTATTTTGATGAAAAACCTGCATATTACTAATTGCAAAGCAAGCATCCTGGCAACAGACAGAGGGGAAGGGTGATACCTCTACCTCTCATTTTGGAGTCAGTCATGGATCATCATTATATTCTGATCTTTCACTTGTCTCTTACATGTTATACAAAGACCTGAAAAGGAAATGTTTTTGTACATGAATAACAATTAATTTATTTTATAGCCTATTTCACTTTGTTGTCAGCTAATTAAATTCTGTCACTGAACCAAATATGATTGATTGTTACCTGCAGCTGTTCCCTCTAAATCTGTCTACAAATAGTTGCTCCAAGATGGTAAGCATTCTGACACTCTCTAAAATACAGTCAGCAACAGAAACAGACAACCGTTGAAAATTTAATCTTAACAAGACTTCCACTAAACTCAGGGGGATACCATTTTTAATTAGAAAGAGAATGCCAGACTGAGTAGCTAGCTTAGCAAAGTTCACTAAGTAACATCTGATTAAAAGACATAAGGTGGACAGCTTTATATTCCCTCTAAGAAACCCAACAGCTACAAAAATTATTTCCTTCATAAGATACATTTAGTCATCAGGCTTGTCAGACCTGTGGCAGATTACCTTTTATTTTTTTTTAATTTGTTTCCTACTGATGTGTCAATAAAGAGAACACATTGCTAGGAAATTTTGTTATGAACAATATCTTTTATGATGGTGTTATGGGACAAAATGCACTCTCAGAAATGCTGCAGTGACACAAATCTGGAAAAAGTGATTCATTATTGGTGGTGCTGCCATTCAGACAGACCTTGAGAGGTTGTAGAAATAGATGTTGTAAAATCTCATGGCGTTCAACAAGAACTACAAATTGAACAATCATAGAATTATAGAATAGAAGAATTATAAAACTGGGATAGAAGGGACCTTAAAGGTTATCAAGTTCCAACCCCCTTGACATGGGTAGAGATGCCACCCACTAAATCAGATTGCTTGGGGTTTCATCCCAACTGGCCTTGAGCACTTCCTTAGATGGGCCATCCACAACTTCTCTAGGAAGCCTGTTTCAATGCCTCACTACTCTCACAATAAAGAGTATCTTCTTAAAATCTAATATAAATATCTCCTTTTTTATTTTAAAAATATTTGTCCTTGTTCTCTCACTACACATCATTGGAAATAGCCCCTCTCCAGCTCGCTTATAGGGCCACTTGAGGTACTGAAAGGCTGCTATAATGTCTCCTCATATCCTTCTGTTCTCCAAGCTGAACAAGTCCAACTCTGACAGTCCTTATAGGAGAGCTGGAGAGTTGCTCCAGCCCTCAGATTGTCTTTGCAATCCTCTTCTGGACCCAGTCTAGCAGTTCCATGCCTTTCTTGTGCTGACGACTCCAGGGCTGGACACACTACTCAAATGGGGGCTCTATGGGGCAGAGTAGAAGCAGAGAATCTCCTTCTTTGACCTACTAGCTACCCCTCTTTTGATCCAGCTCAGGATGTGACAGGCCTTCTTGGCTGTGAGTGCATGCTGTTGGCTAATACCCAACTTTTCATCCACCAGTACCTCCAAGTCCTCTGCAGAAATGATCTCAGTGAGTGCTTCTCCAAGTCTGTGCTCACATCTGGGATTCCCCTGGCCCAGGTGCAACACATTACACTTGAACTTGCTGAGTTTCATTAAGTTCTTGTGGGCCCACTTCTCCACTTTGTTCCAGTTGCTCTGGATGGCAACCCGTCCTTCTGTTTTGTCAACTGGACTGTTCAGCTTCGTGTCATCGGCAACTTGCAGAGGGTGCACTCAATCTCACTCTCTGTGCCATTGATGAAGATATTGAACAGTACCCATCCCAAGACAGAGCCCTGAGGGACATAATTTGTCACCAGCCTCTACCTGGACACAGAGCCATTGATCATAACATTTCTCTTTTGATTTTTCCTAGTCTTCTCTATACCACTCCTAATAAGGACAGGAATTGTCTTTATGGTTCCTATTGACCTGTTTAAATTCTGAAAGATAGAGAAATTGATCACACTATCCACATTACACTATAGCACATTTTAGCCTTCTCCGCAAACTGTGGGCAAACACATACTGTTGTGATAGCCTCTGTGAAATTAGCAACATTTGGGGTAGAGAAAGAACAGAGAGGTGATAAAATATATTGAAACTGAATTTTAACTTTTTTGAAAATAACCATCAGATGAGGCCTCCAATCCTTGGATATAAATGATTACTCGGTTTGGACACCATTAATTGTTCACAATTACCTAGCAGGAACTGACTGGTAATACCTTTAATATGGAAAGGTGAAAATTTCAAAAGTTTCCCTCTTAGTGCAGATACAAAGCAGTATGCTTCCTGTTCTATTTATTCTGGTAAATTTCTGTTTTCATACATTATAAATGATGTATGGAGACTGTCTCTACATACCAGGAAATAACATTAGTAATGAAATGTTAATACTGCCATCTGTCTTATTTAGTTGTTTGTCAAGTGGAGATATAAATCAAACATACATATTTTTGCTCAAAATGCAGATGTTTCACAAGGTAGCTGTCTTAATTCTTGGCTATTTTCCTTCTGTATTTAGTTGAAGAACTTTAGCTATATGTGATAGCTGTTATAAGAAAAAAATTAGCTAACTCTCATATTGACTTAGAAGCTTGCTAGATCCTTATGTGTCCAGTACTCACTTACCCAGAAGAAATTCAGACCTGTAGCTTACTCATATTAAATTGTACTGTACTCCTCAAACATTTTCCAGTGTCTAGCAGTGGTTTTTCCAGAAGAAATTATCACCACACAACTGAAGAAAAGTGTAATTTACCAATTTATGAATGCTTGTTTTACTGAAAATTATTCTTCTTCTGTCAAAGTAATTGACATTTATAATTTAAATAATTTTCTGCTCTCACTGAAGCAACCATACTCTCTGACATAGAGTTGCAGGTGTACTCTGTTTGTACAAGGTTATAACCTCTGTTTGTACAAGGTTATATCCATCTCTGCATCTTACACTCTTTATACAATGTGGAGAAAAGGTAGATTTCAGGTCTGTGGAAGTAAACGCTGGGTGTCTTTACATATCTTTGAGCATGTTCATACTAGGAAGGACAATAAATCTATCTTAGGTGCAGTTATGTGACCTTGTGAGGCTGAGAGTAGTTTCACGGGTGCTCTTTCTGGAAATGAGAAAGCTAATAAAATAAAAGCAGGCACAGATTGTAGAAACACTGGTAAATTATTTCCAGACTACCTGGTTCCTTGGAATGTATGACCCTACTTACTTCATTCTCTACTCTGTTCAGTTCATGATTATGTATAAATAGCAATTTTTGAACAAGGAATGAACAAGTGAGAAGCAGCCTGTGGACAGTTAAATAGATCATGCCAACAGCAATTTCAAAGCTGCTTAACTGCACTGGAGTACTTCTTCCCAAAATGCATACATGGCATCACTTTAAGTTCACTTATTTGCTCTTATATTTTTAACCTGACTTCTGTTTTTCTGTTTCATGTATCTTGAATTTGAGGTCAGATGCTCTAACACAGAAACTTATGATCTTTCACATGTAGCTACACTTCTGTAGACATCCCCACAATCAAAAATGGAAAGAGGGACTCCATCCCTGAAATTATAGTGCAAATGCAGTTTACTCAAGACTAGAGAGCTTTTGGTCTAGAAAAAAACCACTGTTTTTTCCTGGGGAAAATGAAGAGAGGCATACCTACACAACAACTGAGACAGAAAGCTGTTTTGAAGCTCACAGTATTTAAAACTGGAAAGATAGATGCTGTTTGCTCATCTGTGTGCTGGTTTGGCTTGGGTAGAGTTAATAGAGCAGTCTTAAGCTGCACCAAGGGAAATATAGGTTGGATATTAGGAAAATGTTTTTTACAGAAAGAGCGATAAAGTACTGGAAAGGTCTGCCCAGGGAGATGGTGGAGTCACCAATTCTGGATGTGTTAAAAAAAGATGGGATGTGGCATTAATGCCATGGTCTAGTTGAGGTGTTAGGGCTGGGTTGGACTCGATGATCTTGTAGGTCTCTTCCAACAGAGGGATTCTGTGTGATTCTGTGTAATACTCTTTGTAGTAGCTAGTATGAGGCTGTGATTTGGGTTTGTGCTGAAGTAGTGTTGATAACACACTGGTGTTTTGTTACTGCTGAGAAATGCCTACATACCATCCAGGTTTTTCTACCTCTCACATTGCCACACCTGTGCACAGCAGAGAGGGGACACAGCCAGGAGAGCTGACTCCAACTGACCCAAGGGATCTTTCATACCATACCATATGTCGTGGTTCTCAGCACATAAAAGTGGAGAAAAAGAAGAAAGGTGGAGACAGTTTTAGTGATGATGTTTGTCTTCCCTAGTAACTGCTCTTTCTTGGAGGCAGAACACCTGTCTGCCCATGGAAAGTGATAAATGAATTCCTTATTTTGCTTAAATTTCTTGTTTTTCTTTGCATGTGTGCATGGCTTTGCTTTACTTATTAGACTGCCTTTATCTCAACAGCTGAGTTTTCTCACTTTTATTCTACCAGTTCTCTCCCCATCTCACCATCTCAGCAGGTGAGAGCAACAGGCTGTGTGGGGTTTATTTGGAGGCTGGGATTAGAGCACAGCAATCTGGATTTTGCCTCTCCCAGCAAAGCTCAAAGATTTCCATAGTGATATTTGCAATCAGCCCATCACCCTTTCAAATAAAAACTACTTATTTTTCTGCTCTTAGAAATACTGTTTCCTTTCGTGAAGGACCTGACAGTAAATCTTTTGGTCTGTTTTGTTCTCTGTATCCCCCAACATTTCTACAAAACAACAGGCTGTGAATCTGAACCTATGGAAATGTCCTTCCACTGACTAGAAAATAGCACTCACAAAATTATTTCCTGTGTATTTTTACTTTATTTCAAAGTGCCTGCATTTTGGTCTTTTCAGAGAAATTACTACCTTTTTCTTCCGTCATTAATTAAAATAATTCTGAGCAACAGAAAATATGTTAATTTATACTGCATTTTCAGTAATCCTCTAAGTATTCGTAATTGGAATTTCATAATTGTTTTAATTTTGGGGAATTTCAAAGCTGAAGATGACTCATTTGTCTTTTTTTAATATTATCTGGGTCCAAAGACTAACCTATTTCTTTGAGATCCTACAGTTAGTCAGTGGTGAAATGAAATCCTTATGACCTCAAAATTTAATAAATTGCAATAATATGGTCACTAGATAACACCACATTTCCTTTTAAACTCTAGATGCGTTTTATAAAGATGGTCTTTGCTGTGAATGTTTATAAAAAAAAAATAAGTTCTTTCCTCTACACTGTCGCAATGGCACTTAAAGATGCATCTGTGGCCCTAAATGAAAATGGGGAGAATATCGAAACAGTCTCTGAGGACACTTTCATGGAGAAGACTAAGGACAGGGAGATGTTTGTCCAAATAGAGATGGATTTTTGTACATCAGATATCATGTAAGAGCAAAATCAGAAAAAAAATGAGCCAAACGAAACAACCCCCTTAAAATTTAGATAAGAGACAAGTGAAGCAATTATATCTCTCAGATAAGTTCTTATCAGGTCATTGAAAACCATGGCCATCTCACTAGGCACTGTCTGAAATGGGCTTATAATGCTAGAGAACTGTATGAAGAATTATGAATTAAAAATAAAAAAACCAAACATATTGGTGACATTTAAAATGAGTAGAGATCTTATTGCAGGACTGATCACCATTTCCACATCAGTGCAGGTTTGCCTTGTAGTTATACCTACCTTTTCGTGGTCACTGTGATAGTGAAGTCAAGTAATACAGAAGAAGGCAGAGATCTCTTCTTTGTCTTAGCTGTGAGATTGCCTAACTGGATATTTTCTACCTGTTCACTTTGCCTTTTTTTTTTTCCCCTGATTTATCAACCTTTCATTTATCTGTATATTGCAAGTTCTCTTTAGTTTTTTTTGTTCTTCTTACTCCAGGAGACAGAAACAAATTTGTCTCATTTTCTAATTTACCTTTTTTATTATTATGCTTCGTTGTCTGTTTCCTCTGTGACCCTATTTTTATTTTCAGTAAGAATGAATTTATGCTGAACTGATAAAATCTGCATATGAATGTGCAGACTTTCAGTTAACACTGCAGTTTTGACATTTAGGCTTTTCAAGCATAACTATATTGCTTATTGTTTGGTGATCTTTCTTTTTCTTGTATTCTGTAATCAGTTATTCCACACAATTTCCTGACCTTTTTTTCAATTTACATGAAAAATCTTGCCCTAGTTTTATGCATCAAGTACATGAAGTTCATATTCATCCCAAAGCTGGAAACCATAAACAGAAGAACCAAGTATTAGGTTCTACAAATGTTTGGTTCATATATACATTAGTAATTTAACCTTTTATTTTCATTCCCTGTAACTAAGTGTAATGCTTAACAGTTAATAGGTAGTTGATAACTGTAAATCATGTTTACAGTGTGGAACTATATAGTACTATTACATTTTGTTCAGTGGATGAGCAAAAAGTAGCAGCTACAGTAAGAAGTAAATAATGAGGGAGCTGTAATAATTTAAAATTCCATGATACCTGATGTCTAGGTGTAACCAGAATAATTCTTTTGCTAGAATTACTTTTTAAAGTCAAGTTGAGAAATTTTCCATAAAATGTTCAGAAGATAAAATTAAAGTATTCTTTTCTTACCCACAACTTACTACTGAAAGTTTTCAGTCTAAGATAGAAACAGAGGGTTAACATTTTATTCTTCTCATATTTTAATTGATTGAATTTTGTCTGTCAGGCCATGAAATATGTGGAATTGATAATATTGTATAATTGTAATACTTAATATAAGATTTTTAACATAGAAATGAAAGAGTTCAATATTTTGAAATATGTAGTATACATGGTCTCACACTTGTTTCACCAGATTTTCTATTTTGTGGAAGAGTGGCTTTTGAATCTCATTTGGTAGCACTCCACACAAAATTTAAACTAGAAATTTCCCTTGGAGAAAAATTAATTCTATTTTTGTGTAGTGGCCTCATGATATTATTAAAATGTTCTAAAACTGTTTTGTTCTTAGGTTACTAATTTAGGTCTATGTTCCTAGGTGTATTACTGAAACTCTTAAAAAGTCCTGAATAATTTCTTTAAACTTTTCCACCTTGCATGTCTACAGGTGTATTGAGATTTTTCACCATTCGTGTCACATGTGTCCCAGTTTTGCCATTAAACTGGATAAAACACAGAAAGAGTTTTAGAAGAAACTTGAACCTTGGTTTTCTTAACCTCTCTGTAACCGTGTCCTACTTTCTAGCCAGCATACAACATTTCCTTCATCCTTTCTCCAAATCTGACTTCAGTTCCTTTATTGAACTTGATTTATTTTCTTCATAGTGGCAAAGCTTTCTTTAAAGAGATGGATGATGTTTCTTTATGTGAATCAGTCTAGCATGTATCTAAAGGTGATGGCATCTTATAGAGGAAGAAAAGAACTGGTGCAACCTCCTTCATCTGCCCTCCTGAGGCTGAACTTTAAAATAATGCTTTATGAAAAAAAAACATTATTCTGTTTGCATTTTTAAAATATAAGTTCTTTCAAAGGGTTATCACCCTTCTTTGTTAAGTTTTATGGCAAAAGGGCAGGGCACACTTGGGCTGGTTGGGATGAATTATCTTTAAAAATATTCCAATTACTCAGAAGGGAGATAGAGATAACCTTATCCGATCAGACTTCAAAAACCCTAAATTGCAGCATTAGATGTTATGTTTTGGGACAAGCATTTGCAATGAGCTCCGTAGAGTTCAAGGTATCCCAGAACACAGCTCATAATTGGTATAACTTAATACATATGTCAAATAAAATGTCTACATATTGATTCTGAAATTTTAAAAAAAGGGAAAAGGTAATATCATATAATATAATGCATCTGTTTTCTTCCTTTTGTTTTATAAGAAGCTGCATTTGACAGTTAAGTTATAGAAAGACTAAATCTTTCCCTAAAAAAAGCTTCAGGTCCTGACAAATATTTCCATAATACATACAAATATATATTTTTGTAAAAAAAAGAAATAATAAAATGCACATGAATTACTGAAAATAAATATCAGGAAAGCTCAGCAAAGGTTAGTCGTGGTCCTGAGTGCCAAGGATACTCCAATAAATGACTTGTTAATGACATAAAACTGAAACAAAAATTCAGCCTTATTGATGTCTAACACTAGTAAGAAAAAAAAAAAATCTCAAAATTCAATATTTCTGTAGCCTGCTCATTTGAAAGACTGTGCAGACATCATAATTGCAATGCCTAACTCTAGAAAAAAAAGCATAATTATGATCATGTTTACCTAGCACCTTTCTTCCAAGCATCTTAAGTCCTTTGTAAACAATAATTTATTAAATATGCTTATAACTTCCTTTCTGGTGCAGAAAACAAAAAAGCTCCCTTTCTTTGTAAGTCCCTTTTATTTAATGGTATAGGGTGACAGGAGGGAAGTAGAAAATGTCTTCTGATTAATGTTACATTGGCAAGTTCATAATTCATGCTTTGTCATTTTAGGAGGCTACACAAGCACTGTTTTTATACCTCTAGCACAAAAACAGGTCTGGGACTTCCACTGCCCTTTATGAAAAGCTGTTTTGCCTCCTAGATATGTAGTAAGTTTCTGTATTAAACTCATGTTTTTGTCTGTTACCTCATTTTACAACAGTGGAATGTCATAGGAAATCTTCATTAGATCATCTGTGATGGCATCCCCATAAAAATCTACGAAAACAAACCACAGATTTAATGCAGTATAAATCTTCAGAGTATTCTGGATTATTTTTGAAGCTTATTACATAAAAAACTCTTTACAGCAAATGTGTACCCCAAGCCCCCACTTCAGTTCCGGGACCATTCTACAGCTGGGCAGGATTGAAAATGTCCAGAATATTTTCACCAGGCAACATTCAGCTCAGTCACATCAAAGAATAAAAAAGGGGTAATGACTGCACACATGTGCAGTCAAAGGACATTTTTCTCTCTATGATTGTAAATCTAGGGAAGGCAACATGGGAAGAGAGATTTGAGCTGATATAAAGGCCTGGGGAACAAAGTAATGAAGTAAGTGTATGCAAACTTATGACAAATATATCTCTATACATATATGCTTACAGAACATTAATCTGTGTCTATGAATGTATATAAACACACACACACATACATGCAGATACAAATGTATTAATTTATTAATTTATCCAAATAGGCAATTAAAAAAATAATGTAAAAAAGAAAGCTAAAGAGCAAGAGAAGGAAAGATTCAAACATCAGAAGTTAATTGGATTTCCTTAACAGTCTTATTTAACTTTTAGGGCTTACTTTGTCTACTCATCTGAGTAGGTGGTTTACATTTTGCTCTGGCAGTTTATGTCTTTTTAAAATTTCACATTGATTCTTCTGAGGCATGTTGTTTGTCCTTTTGGTGGCTTGGAACACACCTTTGTAAGTGCTGTAGCTATATGCTGTGAATATTTAATACAATTGCTGTTTTCTTGTAGGAAAGATGAATCATCTAGGTTTTGCCTTAGGAGCTGGGAGCTACTTTAAATATGCAACTATTTTCTTCAAGTCATTCCTGTAGGCAAGAGGGAGCACATCTGCTCCCTCAAGACTGGAAAAAAAAGTCAATAAATGACGTTTCATAAAGCTATATTTTTCTTTTTTTCAGGATTTGCGTGAGAGTCCTACAAAAGAATATTAACAATTGCAGGAAGTTATTTTTCAAAAAAATAAAAAAAATATTCTAAAATGAAAGAATGCTTGCTTGAAATATATCAATATATCTGTCTTTGTTGGGTTTTTTTCCCATCATTATTATCTGTAACTGGATTTTTTTTTGGTGGGAAATAATCAAAAGGAAAATATTTCTATTTACTCTTGATGTTCTAGTCAACAAAACTAGAAGCCATAAGATTTGGTCAAATTTAAAGACTAAGCTAAAGAACAGTTTAAAAGAAATGCAATGACTACAGACCAGCATTATCCAAAGTAAAAAAATTATATTGGCAGTTTGGTGGCTCACCCAGTCAGTGAAAAGCCTACCCAGCTTCCAGTGAACACTTGGGTGACTTGTAGACAGTGTTTTTGCTGCAATATTCCACACACCAATCATTATTGGAGGCAAGAAACAGTGTAATTAAGACTTGAATAAAATCTTAAAATTGAAGCCTAACTCTGACAGATGTCGCCCAGCTTGATAATTTGATCAGACAAGAAAAATAAAGGCAGTAGAATCTGATATTTTGAGAACTATTCTGATCCAACACATACCTTAAAAATACTGTGATTGCTTTCAGCAGCAGAATTCAGATGAGATGCAAAATTACTGCCATTCTGCCAGATGTTGTTAGTACAGCACCATTGTTACAGGATGGTGCCCATCTGTAGACTAAATTGGGAGCCATTATGCTGAGTACATAGTACATAGAGCAAAATAATATTTGACTGCCTAAACTGATAGTCTAAAGTCTCAGGACAGATGGAGGTAGGAAATAAAGGCACAGCAAGAGGCCAAAGGTGGGAGTGAAAGCAGAAGAGGTGGATTCTGACCCAGCCAGCCAGATACAAAACAGTATTTTCTCAAGAGCAGAGGTACCACTGGGAATAGAATATTAAAAATGATTGTTCAAATGCATCTCAAAAACTCTCTGTGTCTTCTAGACTGTGGGTGGTTCACACTGAGCTGAAGTGAAACATGGACAAGGCAAGCTTCATTTTTCATTGCACACACATTCCTGTCTTCCCCTGGGCTTCTAAAGGAACCATCATAGTATCCAAAATCACAGTAACTTATATTCCAACTCAATGCAGAGATGACTTTCGCATAATGCAAATAGCCTAAATATGTCAGAATAATAGACCTTAGAAACAGACTAAAATTGAAAGATTTTATTAAATAACCATAAATTAATAAATTTTTGTAATCATAAAACCAAAAAATCATATCATCATTTAGGTTTGAAGAGACCTTTAAGATCAAGTCTAGCCAGTAACCCAGCACTGCCACATCCACCACTGAACCATGTCTCCTAGTGCCACATCTACATGTCTTTTAATTACCTCCAGTGATGGAGACTCAACCACTTTCCTGGCCAACCTATTGCAACAGAAAACATTTGGTGAAAACATTTTTCCTATTATCCATGGAAACCTCCCCAGGTGCAACCTGAGGTCACTTCCTCTGGTCCTGTCACTTGTTACTTGGGAGAAGAGACCAACCTCCACCTCACTGCAACCACTTTTCACACTAGTTGAAGACAGTGATAAGGTTTCCCCTGAGCCTCCTTTTCTCCAGATTAAACAATTCACTCCTTCAGCTGTTCCTCATTAGACCTGTCCTCCAGAAACTTTGCTGATTTTATCCTTCTCTCAACACATTCCAGCACCTCAGTGTCTTGCGATGATGAAAAGCCCAAAACTGAACACAGGATCTGAGGTGTGGCCTCACCAGTGCCGAATGCAGGAGGATGATTACTGCCCTGCTCCTGCTGGTCACACTATTGATACATGCCAGGATGTCAATGGCCTTTCTGGCCACTTGGGCACATGCTGGCTCATGTCAATCAGCACACCCAGGTCTTTTTCCACTGGGCAGCTTTCCAGCCAATCTTCCTTCCATAAATATGTAGCATTGCTTGGGGTTGTTGTGACAGAAGTGCAGGACCCCGCATCCAGCATTGTTGAACCCAATTCAATTGGCCTCAGTCCACTGATCCAACCTGTCCGTTGTAGATCTTTGCAGATCTGATCACTCTGTAGAGTTTTCCTACCCTCAAGCATATCAACATTGCTGCCCATCTGTCTGCAAGCTTACTGAGGAGGTACTTGATCTCTACATCTGGATCATTGAGAAAGAAAGCAAACAGGACTGGTCCCAAAGATGAGTTAATTCTGGTTAATTGCTTCCAATTCTATTTAACTTTCCCTTTTTGCTTTAAATATTCAGCATGGACTAAATTACAAATCAATTGGTTGCCAGTGGTTTAAAACAGCGCTGACATCTTCCTTGATACAGGAGATAGCAAAATAACTAATATATATAATGTTTTATTCTAAGAAAATGGACATACAGAAAGGAACAAATGTTGGTTGTTTCTATGATTTTTAATCTAATGAAAATTTGTTTAAGTTTGCAACTTGCTAATTTATCATATAGCTTTATCATAAGCTGTCAACTGCTAGACTTCCAAATATGCTAAGATTGAACTCTACATCAAAATACATGAAATGGTTATTCTAAGCACTTTAGAATGATAAAGAAATTGTGGTCTGCTTTATTCTGAGAGAAGTTAAAAAAAATCTTGTTTTCATATGCTGAAAATGCATTAAATTAAAATTTGGAAAGCTAATGCAAAAAAAGTGTTCAGGAATTTCTCACTATTCAAGAAAAGTGATCATTAATGAAAAGCTATGCTTACTGGATTTTAGCATATATTATCTTTATATGTAAGCAAAAATGCAATGTTTCTGCCTGAAATAAAGCTTTTTCTACATTCCAGATGTGGGTGTATGTATCCATTATATACATATAATGACTATAGCTGCTATAAACAATGTTAAGGACATTAAAGGTGATATGGAAATATATAATTATCATCATGCATTATAGCTCTATATTAGCATGCATTCAAACTATGAAATATCTTTATAAAGAATTATACAGGTGATTGTTCTGTTTACCCAGAAGAATACCAATTTATTTTGATTTTTGCAGAATTAGAAAGACATTAAATTCTTTCTACAATATTACTTTTCTCAAGGATACTGTGCAAAATTTTAAATATGTATTAGGGATTTCCAAATTTTATTCCAGAATACACTTCATATTCAGTGCTGCACTATGATTTTATTCTTGTGCCTTACTCTCTCTGCAATCCGTAATTACTGCTTGAAGGTCACGTGAGTGAGTTATAGTAATTGATTTTATTTTTGCTGCAGAACACAACTTTTCCCACAGTATCACATTGGCTATATACTGTTACTACCACACTGGAGTTGACCAATGCAATAATATTTCAGAAGTTATTTCAACTTACTTCAAATTTGTATGTATTTCTACCTAAACTATTCTTTTTGTAAGTAAACTTAGGAAAATGTCAAAATTACTCATGCCGGTAAAAAGTGTCATAGCTGAACTTTTCTGAGAATAAGAAATTGATGCAGTTATTGAAAATCACATCTGAAGCCTACTACATAGGATCCTTTTAAATGAGATCTTTAGCATGTTCTTGTATGCCAACAGTCAGTGGAATAACATTATTAGAAGTCATATCAAAAATAATATGTTCAAAGGTCCCTTAAACTTAATTATAAATTATTTTAATTAAAACTGTGATAGTATTGAGTGAATGATTTATTACAGTACTATTAAATGTTCTTCTACATAGTATAGCAATTTTCCACTTCATTGCTGCCATTTGAAAATGACGTCAGAAGTTGTTGCTTCACTTATTTCTTCTTCTTAATGATTTATTGTCAAGGTTGCAAAGCATTTCAGTTGGCTACTATAGTTTCCTCTCTCCCCAGTGCAGTTAAAAAACACCTTGGTGTTTTCTCAGGTTATGTTAAAAAACTATTTGCCTTTTTAAGTTCCAATTGCAATGGTTTGTCTAGACAGCAATGGAAAATTCAATATCAATGACTATGATGAAATTTAAATATGCAACAGTAATTAACCCTTAATCCTTAGATATGTTTCTTGACTATGTCACAATTTCCAATGCTTGTTAATGTCAAAATCTACACAGTGTAAGAGAAAACATTATAGGAAAGAATTTGCAAAGGATTGTTCACACTCTTACCTTCAAGTCACAGTGGAGCTTCATCTCCTAAATACTGGATCAATTATTAACAAAATCTGATTTTTGCAGATTTGAAGGCAGCATTAGCTCATTCATTGTAAACCTGATTTTCACTTTTTTCATAATTTAGCTATGTTACATATATATACATATACATATATATATATATATATATATACGTGTAATGCTACTACAACACCAAAAATCTGCCAAAGGATTGGTATTAACAATAACCTCCCCTGAAGCAGGTTGCAAAGCCAGTCTAATGTAGTACTCAACTATCCTTGCTTTTAAAATATTATTCATAGTTTCTAACAATAAAGTCCTTTGCTATACATTAGTTCTTCAGCAAGTCCAAATCAAAGAGAATGCAAACAAATAATCTTTCTCATAATTATAATGTGATTTAGTCTGTAGAAAAATATGGGGGTTTTTTGTTGATTTTCTTTTTCATTTTACTCAAGAAACCCAAAGAGTAGCTTTGTAAAATGATCTAATGATGCAGTCCCATCTGTCAAAATTAACAATAGTCCAAGAATTTTTTTGAGAACCTAAATCACAAGAAAATATATTTATAATAGACTTGTTAGTATTCTTTTAAGAAAAGTTATGCCTTTTATGCACTTCAATAAAAATGAGCATATCACATACTCAGTATGAGGCTTATGTCATACAAAATTATGTGGTTCTTGCAGGTATAAGCACATCAGAAAATAGAATTATGATGTTGAGTCTGAAAAATCTTCAGATTTTGAAGACCTACCTGAGATAATTTTTCATATCATAGAATGTACAGTATAAATTGTTAAATATTTTGAGATAAAAAAGCTTTTCCAGAAGGAGAGTACAAGAAAGAAGGTGGTAGAACCTGGTAAGAGGAAGGAGGAGAGGGGACATGGAACCGTGTTTCTGCTCTGAGCTCTTCCATTAGTGAACTGCTGTACAATTAATGTTAGCGTTGAAAGATACAGGCTACCACTCCCTTCAAGAACACTAACTTCTTATCTTAAGAAGCAAGATTAGCCTCTCCTGGATGATGGCACAATTTTTCTTGTAGATTAAAGACTAACTATTGTTTCTGGATTACACCTGGATTTCTTCCAGGAAAAAGCAACATATCAGAACTGGGACTGATGTCCTAAATACCTGCTGGACATGGAGTAATTTATTTGCAAGTGAAAGAACAAGAAATAATCCATGTGATTATAGATAGTTGATTATCTTTATGCTGGAAGTACTCAGACATTTTGGTTCCTTGGCCATATCTAATTTTAGGGTATTTAGATAGTAAGCAAAGCTCTACTTCTATGTTTCAGAATATCTCCTGTTTTAAGACGTGAGACTTTCAAACTGAGAAGTTGGAAGAGATTCCTCAAGTCAGATGCAGAGTGGTACAGTCAGAAGATTAACCTGGAAGTATGCAGTTTATGAAATTATCCTCAACATCCTTTCAAACTAGAAATTAAATGCATTTCATTATGTCATTTGTAAGCTATAATTACTTAAATAATTGTCAAGGAATAATTAATCTAATTATTAATACAGATACAGATATTTCTCTTATACTTTAACCATACTAAAGTAAATATAAGAAAGATACAATTAAAAATATTATATCAAGCCTATTGTATAAAATCAGTATACTGAATTACTAAATGTAAATCAACAAGCACTAACGCTAAGTATGTATTAATTGGTGAAAAATTTTCTGTTACTATAGAAGATCAAATCACCTGTAGAAGAACTCTTGTACTGAACAGGAGGAACAGGCATTAAAGAAAGAGGTTTTATTTTTTTCAGCATACATTAATATACATGTCACTGGGAGACTTTGAGCAGCATATACAAATCCTAATCTTATTAAAGGCCAGCAGTAGGTTCAGTGCTCTTGAGTGGTGTGGAATGCTGTATGGAAGAAGACACTTCTTTTCCTTGTCACATCCTTCATAAATTCTAGACTTGAAGCAACTGCTATAATCTTGCAGCTTGATCTCTGGCTTAATGGGGGCCTAATGAAATTCCTGATATAATTTCAGTCCTGCAGCTGCTGCTAAAGTAAAGCATGCTTTAGTTAAATGCTCTTGATATAAATGTTCCCAGCAAGAGAGGAGGCATCAGAATTTTTGAGATGTTATTGCAATGACTTAGAAAATATAGTTGAATTTGTCTGCCAAGTCTGAATTTATCTTGCTTAGGTTGAAGTGATAGGATCATGTTATATGCTTGTGATCTAGCATGAAGAGCTTGCTATTGCTATTTTTATTCCTTCTGTATTCCTTCTGTAGGATTTTACAGCCTGTGATCATGGCCTCACCGTTAGTTTTCTCTTAGATTTACTGAATAGGTTGGATAGGTTGAACTTTTTTGATTTATTTACTCAGAGCCTAATTGATCCATCTTTAAAATGTGATAAAAATTCTCATATTGCCAAGTAATGCCCATATTTGTCAACTAATTTATACTGTGCTTGTCAGTAGATAACATACCAAAACATTAACAGTGTAAAAAGTACCATTCAGTAATACACATGACAATAATTAAACCACATCCACAGGTACTTAAAAGTGCAAAGGTGGAGAAACAATTGAAGCTGTAAATTATGTTTAGGCATAAACACACCCCTCCACACACACATCTTCTCATGTAATTTCTTCATTCTCCTTTCATGTACAAATATATATTCTTATATTTTCAGCATACATATTATGTCATGACACAGACAACACTGTGATGATTTTAAGTGATTTGTGGATGGTTTGAGGCAGCAGCAGTTCTGTAACTTTGTGGCTACATTTAAAGGTATCATTCAAGTAGGTCTCTATAAATCACTGGACAGTCTCCCTGTTTGCCTGAATCCTACTATAGCGAAATAAAGGATATTAATCCCTTATCTTAACTTAGCATTAGTATTTAAGTATGCTGAAGCCTTAGTCTTCAAGCTGTAATATGTTGAACTTTTAACTAGTTTAAAAGGAAGCTCAGAGCTGGTTGGAGCTGGAAGATAAGGAAGCAAGGAAGGTTGCTACACTCACCAGCAGAAGCTGCAGCCTTAAATGTAAGAAAGAAATGGCCCACCTAGAGGCAGTGAAGGATCCAATGACGAATGGACCTCAGACATTTTTACTGGTTATAACTGTAATGAGAGAGGTGGGGAATTCAGATTGTATGGTAGAATTGCACAGGGATTTCTTTGCTCAGGATCTATTTCAGCAGAGACCCCGCTTGAGGTGTTTCTACTGCTGTATTACTCAAATAAATTACCTTATTGGACCTAAAGCCTTATTAGACTGCTGCTCTCCATAGAGTGGAGAAACTTCTTTAACACCTACCTGTTTTTGTCTCTCACAATTTCATCTAATCTTTGCAAATTCTCCACTGACTTTTTCATGTGAAACCATCATGTTTCCCTCTACTGTATTCTAATTCATTCCAAAGATATCACTGAAATTATTTAGCTACCTATTTACCCCATGACACCAATGAATGTGTCATAGCTACTGGGTTCTGGTGCATGCTCAAACACCTCAGCTCCATGTGTGATTGAGATCACTCCTACTTCTTCCATTACTTGCCTTCCATGAAAAAGATCTCAGCTCCCTTTTGCTCCTAAATCTTAGACTTTCCCCTCTGTTGATTTTTTTTTTTTTTTTTTAGGTGTAATGGGAGATACAGGAGTCTTGGAGAATTTAGCAATATAGAAGTTGATGTTAATAATATGAAACTGTGGAAAGGGAATAGGAGACAGAAGAGCTCAGATTCTGTGCCAGAGAGATCCATGGGGAAAAAAACAATGCTACAGCCTACCAGCACTTCTGGAAAAAGGACTTGAGGTAGCACTTTAGAAATGTCTTTGTCTATATTGTTTAAATCACCTATATCTGAATTTTATGCTTCTGCTATGCTACAAAATTAAACCCTTTCTTTTTTCTTTTTTTTCTTTGTTTGATTAGAAAATGGATATTCCTGATTATGTTCTGAACCACTAAAATTCCTGATGTGAGATTAAATGGATTCCTTTTATCTGAGTAGAGGAGGGAGGGCACCAATCTTCCTAATATTAGAAAGCACACAATATAAGGGTATGCAATTTAAAACACATTAGCAGCTGGATATTTCCCAAACCTTCACTGAGCTGTCTGTAATGGAAGAGCACTGTGTAATAACCCCTTTCACTTGCTTACGCTCTGTATGATAGCAAATCTGAGGAGTGTTTTAAAGTGAGTCTCCGATAAGTACAGAATCTAGATTATAATCAAATCTTTTGATAAGAAGTTCAATAATACAGTGAATAACATGACAGTTATGAAGGATAATTTACTTCAGGAAAAAGAAAGAATAAATTTTCTTTAAATTTTGAATAACCTATGTTAAATCTTTGGAATGTGGTATGTAAATTAGACAAGAGTTCAGGAAAAATCAGGCAAACCAGATCCTTTGAAATAAAACTTCAGGCCTTAGGATTTTAGAGTTTTTCTCTTGCTCCTAATTATTTTCTCAACTTGCAGAAAAGAAGTGTCCTAGCAAGGCCCATCAGTAATTATTTGAATTACAGAATGCATTTCATAGGTATTTTGAATGTTACCCAATTTAGCATTGATGACTGCAAAGGCTGAAGCTTGTAACCAGCAAGCCCATTTTAGCAATCCAAGATCATTATCTGTTTTCAGAAAAAGTCACAGAATTTCTGTAGTTGTCTTCAGTCCCTGAGTCACAAGGCAGAAAAAGTCCCTAGCAGAGGGAGCTAATATGTTTTTGCTACTTCTGGGATATAAGCTGAGAAAGAAAATCAAGTGAGATTTGGATTTCTGTTTCTGCATGCACAGGCACTAGATTTGCATTTATAGAACTGGGCCAACAATCCATGATGGAAAACAATTTAAAAAAACCAAAAAACACCACCAACAAAACCAATTCAGTAACTCATCCTCACAATCTTAGGCCTGTCTTTAAAAAATTAAGGTGGCTTCTGATCATATTACGGCACCTAGTTTTCATCATACAAAATTCTAGCAACTTACAGATGCCCTAGAGGTCTTACGCCATCTTTTGTTTTTCTTGGACCTATTGAATGCAATAACAAAACTACTGGTTTTGAGGAAATTTTTGCTGTTCTTCTTTGCACTTATATGTAATTTGAAGCAAATAGACTCTTTCTGCCTTTTCTTCCCTTCCCTTTCACTTACCTGCAACTTGAAATCACTTGTCTCACTAACAGCCACAAACTTTTTTTCACATTAAACATAATGTCTATGTACTTTAAAATTTAATTCAAGTTCAACATGTCTGAACTTTATTCATTCTTTTTTAAAACTATAGTCTTTAACTTCATCCCAACACATATTCTTGCATCTAAAATATACATAAGTATTGCTAAGCAACGCTTAGCAGATGCTGTTTTTAGAAATTTCTGCTTATACAACAGCAACTCTTTAGTATTAATCATGCAAATTGTAATGATGTTCTTCAATAGAAATCAAATTTTAGCCTGTTAATGACCTTTATAGACATTTTTGTGTCAGCGGCAATCATCTGTGCATCAAGTTTAACCACATCTGCATAAGGCAACTTTATAAGATCCTACATTTAAATCAAAATTAAATCACCCATAGTGACTCCACTACTATCAGTCTAACATTATAATGCAGTGGCAATTTATTCCTGCTTGCCACCACTGGCAGAACTAAGCAGCACAAAAATTATTGAGACAGATGCACAAGTAATCAGTTATGTCACCTTATTGATGCATTCATGATTACCCCTTAATGAGGCAGAATTTCTTAAGAGGGAGTACTTGTCCCTAATGAATGTTTCTTCAGATGCCAGACTTGTTTGTCTTACATACCTGCTTTCCTTATATGACCTGCTATCCTTAATTACTATTTATAGGTACAGTGGAAAAGCAAAATTCTTGAAACAGCAGTAGATAAAAGATCCTGCATTTCATTAGAGGAAAACAGACTTTGTGAGAAAATAAAATGAGATTCTGAGATGTGACTGAGGTCTCAATTCAAATAAACAGACAAGTTTAAAAAAAGGAGGAAAATACAACATAAGATTTTAATGCAAAGTAAAGAACTGACAGCCTTCTAATGGACTACTGATGGCATTTGAAAAAATCTATTTCTTGGTTTTCTTTCTTTTCAAAAGCTGGAGCATAATTTATCCTGTACTAAATTTGTTCAGTTCCTGTTAATACTGGCTAGTTAGAAGTCTGATAAAATATCCACAAAAGTCTGGTGGGGTGGAGAGAGGGCAGTGCTCAACAGCCCACTAACAGAATGGAATCAGGAAGTGACTTGAATAGAGTGGAATCCAGATTCCTGTTATATCATAGAATTTCTTATTTAGCATTTCTTCCTGTGAGAATGGGCATATCTTGGCACCTAAAATGAGATTCAAAATCATTGTTTATCTAAGAGAATGAAAAGCAAGTTTGTTTTGTTTTGTTTTGTTTCAGTGCATGTGTGGGGATTTTTCTTTTCTTTTTTTTCTCTCCAAGATTTATAATATATCTATGGGTATGACTGTAGAGAAAAGCAAGTTTTCATATCCAAAGCTCTGGAGAGAACTCTGTATTTATTAAGACTGTGTTCCCCAAATGCAGGAAACCAGCTCTTACTATTTTATGAAGCTGTCATGATAATTTAGTTGTAATTACTGTCTTTACTGTCTTCTCCTTATGCCCTGCTATAGAATGTGCAGTTTTGAAATACCTTTTGATGTTTTTGTTTGGTTTTTCTTAATTTTTTTAAGCTCTTTTGACCTTAATTATTTACTTGCTATGAACATTTACTGCTTAATTCAGTTTCTTAAAAAATGTCACTGCAACAATTTTATTTTATACAGATTTATACTTGTTAGACTATAGTACTTATATGATGACCTAATGAAGGCAGCGACAATTTATATTTCACTTCAAGGCAAAAGAAATATTTTATCTGATTCTCTAGTTATCTCTAATGAACAAACTGGCAATTAATAATTTCACTGATATTCTCATAGAGTATTCATAGTAAATGCTAAGTGGTTATAGCAAAAGGAAATTCTGTCATTATTGGAGATAATGCATGGGATAAAGGCCTTGCAAAGTATTCATTCACAATAATTCAGAATAATAGAAGAGCTGGGAATTGGACTCAATGATCCTTGTTAGGTGCCCTTCAACTCAGCTCATTCTGCGATTCTATGAACAGTTGGTTGTACATTGGAGGAGCTGATCTGAGTGCTAGGTCATTCATCCTTGATTTTTCTAAGCAACTTGTAAAAAATCTCTAGTGAGAGAAACTGCATAATCACTGAGCAGCCTGTTTCTGCATTACTCTCCAGGTTTTCTTTCTGTTTTCATTTTTTAAATGTACAGTCTGAACTTCCCAAGCCACAGTTTGTGGCTTCTTGCCCTTGTTATATAATCTACCACAAATTCCTATGAAAATCTGCACTGAGAATGAGTTTCAGTTTTGAAATACAGACCTAACACTTCAGTGGGCAAACCCGAAAGAAGAATTTATGGTTTTTTGCTGCATACAGATTTTTTATAAGTGTAAGGCAAAATTGCTTGTGGCTTCCTGTGTCAACAAAAGGGTTTTGAAAGTACAAGTTCAGTAACAGTAGGGTTTTAGATCGCATTTTGACCTCTCAGGAGCTCCCCTTCACTCTCAGCAAGTTCCTTGTTTGCAAAAACAGCAGTGAAATTCACACTATTGTGATATGATCAGAAATTAGTATGCACCTGCTGGCTTTGCCTTGGCAATTCATTATCATGAAGTTATCATCAAAGTTGTGGTGTGTTGATTACACATTAACTTTCATATGTTACCAGTGGATCAGTGAATTGATGATATATTGCTACAGAATGTCAGGTAAGCACCAATAGTAAAATACAAGAGATAAACTTTGTTGTTTGTTTTTGTCAAAACAAAGAAAGACACTAGCACAAGCATTATGCTCTAAACATCTTTCATCACTGAACAACGGACATTGGATCAAAAATTGGATATGGACCAGCAATGTGTGCACTGAAAATTTAGGGAGATGATTCTTGTCATCTACTCTGCTTTCATGCTTCCATGCAGACCCCACATGGAGTACTGCATTCAGATTTGGGGTACCCAGCACAAGAAAGACCTGTTGGTGTGTTCGGGGAAAGGCCACGGAAATTATAAGAGGACTTGAACACCTTTCCTACAACAAAAGGATGAGAGAAGGTTGGGGTTGTTCAGCCTAGAGAATGCTCTAAAGAAAACATTATAGCAGCTTTTTAATATACAGAATGGGCTTGCAAGGAAAATGGACAAAGACTTTCATCAAGGCCTGTAGTGACAGAACAAGGGCTAGCAGTTTTAAACTGAACTAATTTAGAGCTCTGGAGCAGGGTTGCCTTGCGTAGGTCTCCGAGAAACTGCATTTTACAATCCTAAACTGTTTCAGAGCAAATTTTGTAACACCTTTTGGCAGGCAGAGCACCAAGCCACGGCCAACAGAGCCAGGGCTGCCGGTTTTGGTGTCCGGTGAATCTGTTTTCTTCCCCCTGCAATGCAGCAACATCTCAGAACTGCAGCGCTAATGCCAGCTGGAAAGAAGCAGGGAAACCTACACTGCAGGTTTGGAGCTGCCCCAGACAATGCCAGCACCCCCCATTCGCCATCAGAACTGCTTTGTAAGCTCCACTCTTCCCATTTTTGTTCCAGAAGGAAAGCTGCACTCAGCAGGGGTTCTCTACCATATTGTCTTTGTCTTCTGATCCCAATGGTATTCCAAAGCATACCATTCCAGGGAAGAAGCTTCTCTGGCATACTGTCTTTGTCTTCTTTTCCATGTGGTCGGCTATGGTAGCTGCCATCTTGGGGGAGGGGCTTACCCACCATCTTGTTAACTTTGTTCCTGGACAGCACATGGGATTCAGCACCTTTGTATCTTGTCATTTTTATTGCTATCTTGTTGTTGCTATTTGAGCTTTAGCAAACTCTTTTCACATACATCTTGCATTTTTCATCTTCTTGCCTAATTGAGGAAAGGGGAGTGATTAAAACTATAAAGGGGAGGTAACTAATTTTTGGAGAGTCCACTCCCTACAATTGTCTTAAACTTAGACAAAGAGTCAGGAATGAGCCCTGTCTATCCTGGCCTTGAACAACTCCAGGGACTGGGAGTCTACCACCTCTCTGGGCAACCTTTTCCAGTGCTTCACCACCTTTATAGTAAATTTTTTTCCTAATATCTAATCTAAACCTTTCCTCCTTCAGCTTAATGTTGCTGCCTGTTGTCCTATCATTACATTCCCATCTGAAAAGGCCTTATCCAGCCTTCTTTTAAGCTCCCTTTATGTACTGGAAACTGCTCTAGGGCCTTCCCCAGAGTCTCCTGTTCTCCAGGTTGACCAGCCACAGCTCTCTTAGCCTGTCTTCACAGGAGAGATGCTCCAACCCTATAATCTACTTCATGATTCTCCTCTGAATTTGTCCCAACAGGTCAATGCTTTTCTTGTAATGAGGTCTAAGATTAATCTAAAACACACAGATTGAGAGAGAGAGAGAGAGAGATGCATGCAAAGTGAATTTATAAGTGGAAATGAAATCTTAACAGTCCAATTAATGAATCATTACTAGTCTAGATCTACCTACAGAAAGTCAAGAATAAAAATCTAAATAGAAAATAATCTATAAAGGAAAATTTTCCATAATAGTAATAATAACACAATTGAAATTGTAACATACACTCAAAGTTTTTGTCTCTTTTTCTCAGTGTCCTGTTCACCCTTCAACTGTTTACCTGGGTAATGGAATCACAGAATTATTTAGAATAGAAAAGACCTCTGAGATCATCAAGTCCAATCATTAAAATAACACTACCAAGTTCACCACTAAACCATGTCCCTAAGTGCCACGTTTTTTAAATACCTCCAGGTACAGTGATTTGCCTACTTGGTGACTCAGCTACCTTCTTTTTATGTGTGTTTCAATGTTTAAAAAGTCTTTCCAGGAAGAATTATTTTTCTAGTATCCAATGAAAACCTCCCCTAGCACTATTGGGCACCATTCATTCTTGTCCTATTCCTTGTTATTTGGGAGAAAAGATCAACATTCTCCTTACTACAATCTCTTTTCAGGTAGTTATGGAGAGTCATAAGGTCTCCTCTCAGCCTCATTTTCTCCAAGCCAGACAATCACAACTCTCTTAGCCAATCCTCATTAGACTTGTGCTTCACCATCCTTGTTGACCTTCTTGGGACATGCTTCAGCATCTGCCTTAGATGGGGTCAAAGTGCAGCACCTGGCACTTCACCTTGTTAAACATTATACAACTGTACGTAGCCCATCAATCCAGCCTCTCCAGATCCCTCTGCAGAGCCTTCCTACCATCCAGCAGATCAATAATCCTTCCCTATTGGCTGTTGTCTGCAAACTGGCTGAGGGTGCACTCAATCCCCTCTTCCATGTCATTGATAAAGGTATTAAATAGGACTGGTCCAAATACACTTGTGAACAATCACCTGCTGAATCTAAATCCTTTCACCACCACTCTTTGGGGTCACCATCCAGTGAACAGTGGATCGGTCCAAGTCAGTGACATCATCGTGGTGATAATGAAGGAATCACAGTGAGCACCCAGAATTTATCATCAGAAGGAAAATTCTGTTCATAGTGATAATTCTTTTTCCTGACATGGGATATATTTGGGGTCATGTTTGCTAATATATTTTTTATACCTTTGCTCTTTATCATTCTGCCGATCCACTTTGCATTCAAGATCACTAAATATTGGGTCTCTTACATATGTTATTTTTGTTACCCCTAAACCCCATTTTGTCTAACTCCATGTCTGCATAGTGCTAATGACCATGGCTGAGTTTTCAAGGCTGTATCTTGTGTCTTGACTTCTGAAGGACCCTGATATTGTACCTATGTTTTTCTACACTGAGTCACTATGTTACAATTTAACTATTCCATTCTATGTAAAGTGCTTGCTGCTGCTTTTTGCCTAAAATGATGCTTGTACCACACAAAGACAAAAGTAAAACAAATTAGCCATACACAGTCATTTGGACAAACTTGTCACAGCTAAATCAAGTAAAACATGACTGCAGGTAGGTCATAGCATAACAGAGCATAATTTTAAGTGTTGGCCCTGAGGCCTGGCAAACTCAGTACAGAGGGTATGGCCCATTATGGTAATACCTATAGGAATATATAGTTACACTGTGTGAACCTGGGTTTGTTACATTTTTATTTCAAATTAAACTTAATGCAAGATTGCTTCATCAGCATGATATTTGTTTCTACAGTGGAGTAGGGAAGTCCAATACTAAACAGGCAACCAGGAACAACTTCTGAAGATCATTGTTTTCAGCTGTTGATATGGTGTTGGAGCAATGCAGCTCATGCAAAGATTGCAATACCAGAAGATATCATCATTCTTGCAAGTTGTACCTATTCCTAAAGTAACAATAGTTGTAATATTTTCTCATCTATAAGAAAAAGACTGGTAGGTTTGTGGTGGTAATTGCAGTTATCTTTACGTGTCCAGTCAATTAGCAAATATAACAAGAAGAAATAAAGAATTCCTTACTTAAATTCAGAACTATAATCAGTTTGCAAGAAACAATCATTCTGAACTATATCAGTTCAAGTCTAAAACATAACATGGAAAGTCAGTAGAAAAATGAACAATTTTAATTAATTAAAATTCAGTTAGGAGACTTGAAGTGAGGTTAAGAAGATATTGCAGAAGACACATTTTCTATGTAGAGGGCCCATTAATATGTATTTCCTATCAAAATATCTCAAGATATAGGATTGAGTACTGTTCAGAACAAAAGCAAGGAGTAATAAAGAGGACAAGAAAAAAAATAGCTTTGCATCTTCTGACAAAAGAGTCTCACAAATTCTATCAGGTTTTGAAGAATACATGGAGCATGAATGTAATTCCTAACACTGTCTGGAAAACTTCATAAAACTTCATAAATATTAATATTTTTTATAAAATTTTGGAAATAATTGGAAATATTTGTCTTTTTAATAGCAAATATACTCTCTTCTGTGGTACCTACTGCTCTTCTGGGCAAAACATTTTGTTATACCCTCCTTACCCAAACATGCACATTTATGTCAAAGAAGCAAAAACTTAGGTCCCACAAAACTGAGGACATAAACTTGCTGAAACCTTTCTGCAGTTTCTGAAGGAGATGCAGGAAGGATGAAAAACTCTGACCAAGTTCTACAAGATGCTGAAGACTTGTCCCACCCAGCAGTGATTTTCCTTCCCTGCCCATTAGAGCATATGGTACATTGATACGCTTAACACTTCACGTCACTCTCTCCATCAACAGGAAAAGAAACTGAAAATTCATTCCTAACTCCCACTTCGGCTTTAATGTACGAAAATCTTTGCTTCTAATTATGTTGTTTTTGCAGACACAAGTATTACATGAAGATCCACTCTATGCCAATTACATTCCCATCCTTCAGTGACACTACAGCTTTTTAGATGAATTCAGATGAATAGTTTATGAAAACTTTTCCAGAATAAAAAGTCAGAGAAGAGGGAAATTATATCATATTTTAACTTCAAGCAACCCTAGCCAGTTGAAAGGACATATATTTAGTAAATCTTAATTATGGTTAATGAAGCAGGTTGTTTTTTATCTAACAACTAAACCAATTGTTAAAATAGACTTTATATTATACAAGACTTCAGTAACAGATAAGGCTTCCTAAATAATTTAGAAATAGAATTGAAATAATTCTACAAGCTTAGATGTTATTACTGAAATCTACCCAAAGGTAATTATCTTTTTCTAATTAAAGTGTTTGAAAAGTGTAGATTAAGTCTTAGAAAAATGTAGAATTTGAGTTTCATCATTCCTATTAGATGTCTTTGACATTTACTATGGAAAAGACTAATCTGATAACCCATTATGAAAGCAAAGTTTGGTTACTGAAAATCAATAAGTTTGCATACAAATTGAAGGAATTCTCTAGGAAATGGCTGAGTCTGTTCTAAATTCTAATTAAAGCTTTTGTATATTCTTGGGGGTTGCATGCAAGAGCATGCAACCCCCAAGTAAAATGAACCTAGCCTGGCATTAAATGCATAAATAAAAGCCCATTTTTCAAAATCACAACTGAAAACAGCCAGTGTTAGTTGCATTAAAATTGTAAAGTTTAAGCTCTTTTTTTTCAATATTTCACACAAACAACAATATTTGCTATAGGAAGCATAATTCTCCTCCATTTATTACTACCTAAAATGTGAGTTGTGTCCTTAATTGCGGCATCACTTTGCTATTCAATTAACTTATACTCACTATCCCTGTGTTGGAAGCAGCTACATGTCACAGCATGCCCATAACACTCTGGGTGACTGTGTTTGACCTCTGTTTAGAGCAAATGTGTTCAAGAAGTCTCAGTGACAGATTGGAGTTTTCAGAAGTCTGATGTCTTTAAACCAAGTATGTAATACTCACAAAGTCTGTGAATGTGGTACTAAATGTTAAGATCAGAGTATGGTCCAAGGTTAAGGCTACATTGCTTTAAACCACTAACAGGACAACTGCAATAAGATTTTTAAACAAAGGCCAAAAATTACAATTTTTTCCCGGTTATATGTTGTCCACTGATGTAGCCATCCACTCATGGAAGGCCATTAGGTTGGTCAGGCTGCATAATACAATATTTATTTACTTGACTTCAAGGCTCAAATTAAGCAAACCTATGAAAAACACAAAGAAAGTTGAGTTCTTTAATTTTAAGGTCATGTGACAGAAACCTGAGGTTTCTATGGCATTTTTATGAATCTTTCTTTTAAATGAACTTTTCTTGCTATTTGGTTGATTTCTTTCATCCAGTCTCAACTGATTTCCATTGTATTTTTGATATATTTTCTCACCTTACTGTCTTACACATGAGAAGACTTCATGTCCTTTTTCACCAAAACTCAATAAATATTAGATGACTGTCAACACATTCAGAATAACTTAGCCTTCCATCTTGTAACACAATTCAAGCCTGTTCCATATATGCTTTTTTTTTTTCAGAACTATATTCAGATTAGAGAGTCAAATTTTGGCTTTGCAAAATTTTTTCTTCTCTATTATCTAACATTAGAATAACTACCAGTGTTTATTATTTGCCTTCCTTATGGAAAGTGTTTTCTAGAAATATTGTTAAAGAGCTGTGAACAGATGGGCACTAATGTAAGTTTGATAAACACTGGTTAATGAGGATGCATTATTTTCTTTTGTTTACAACACAGAAAAGAAAAAAAAAGAGGTGTAAGACAAACAAAATATTGCTTGTTTGGTGTTTTTTGCTTTTTCTCCTCTCAGTTTTAAGTTTTTCTTTTCACCATTACTCCTCTTCTGAAACTTATATAAAATAGCTGGAATCTATTAGGATATATATATTATATAATAATTGTAATAGTTATCGTGATACATAATTATTATGTATCTTGCAACTTGAGTTGCAAGATACAATTATTTATTGGTGGACTTTGGGAAGTGATACCAATCTTCAGACTTTTTCATTCTAAGGACTATGACAGCCTTCATGCTTTTCCATTTTGTGAGAACAGCTAAAGTGAGTTCATTATTCATCTCTCATCACATTTTCTTCAAATTTGAGTGTGTTGGATTTCCTTAGAAATCTGTTTTAGTAAATGGTGCTGTATGTAAGTAGCTTTTAGAGGAACAACTGGGATTTTTCATACACAATAATATACCCTTGTTAAAAGGCTATTTCTTATTAAGCAGTGTACATATATTTTAATAAGAATGAAAAAGCTCTGACTTTGAAATAGCCTAAGGCACTGTAGTGCTTTGTGACTATTTGGGATGCCAGTAGCTTCACAGACTGAGAAGTGGAACAATTTCTGGTTTCCCCAAGGCATCACTGTCTGAAGAGTTGACTTTCTTCCCAACTTTAAGTCCTGCTGTCATTGTGTAAAACACTACAAAGTACAACAGCTATTGCCAAGGTGAAAAGCATTTTAAGTCATATTACCCCCTTGAAAAGAGGTTCAATGCATATAATTATATGAAAATTACTGCCATTGCCTAATATTGATTCTGAACTAAAAGTCAGAAACAATTTATAGATAGTCTTTCTTACAATCTCTCATATCTTTTGCTGTAAAACACAAAAAGCACAAAAAGTACCACTATTTTTTGCTGTGAAACATAAAAAGCACAAAAAGTACCATTATTCTACCCAATGTCAGCTACCATCATGGAAGGCATTTGCACCCTTCTAATGCTTTTTGCTGTCTGAACATGTGAATAGTTGAAAATAATAATTTCTAAAGCTGTTATTGTCGCTGAAAAGCATCCTTGGTCTCACAATTTTTTATTCCCATATGTTCTCAAGAAAAAAACTAATTGCAATAAAACCTGCATGTGAGTCCCTCCCTGTGTGTGCATATATAATATAGGCATATGTTTGCTTATATATATCTATATACTATGTTATATCTAAAAATTATTTACTAATACATTCCTTATATCGCAATGAAGAATATTGAAATTTTAGTATTCAATCTTCTTTCTGTAGTTATTGTTAACTCTTATGGTACCAATTAAAAGCATTACAAAATAAACTACATAATTACAATAGTTAACTGTCATATTGGGTATCCAGAACAGTGTGCAAATTACATGAATAAAGAAAACTGTGTGAACATTTGTGTGTGTATACAAGCATATATTTTCCCCTTCAGCTTTGTAAGAGTCCCTCCCTTAATTCTTTTTAGTAATATCAAAAGTATTTTTTTCAAAGGTGAGCTCAGTTCAACTAATAGTACGTCTCTCACAGAAAAGTGTTGAACAAATATCCTTTTGTCATTTCTTGGAAGACAGGAGTAAAACCCTAAAGGCTTTTTGGAAGAGTTTCCGTGGAGAAAAGGAGAACATGACAGGCATCATCCTTTTTTCCTCAGTGTCAGTGTTTTTATGCCCAAGGAAATGAGGCTATGCCTGGGCCTTGTCCGGAAAGCTAATCACATGGTGATATGTGTGTCATTTCTGATAGACTAATATTGAGCAGCATTCCTTTTTGAAATTTCTAAGTGAGACAGGTCACGTCAAATCCCATTAATCAAAAATGTTACTTATTGTTGCTAGTATATAATAGAAAAAGGCCTAAATAAATTATTTTTATGGAATGCACAAATCTTCACTTTTGAAACTCCTGAGCAAAAATGGATAGCTCTAAGTGCCTGTGTACTCCTATGGCCTTTATAAAACAAAAATGAGTGGAATCATCATGCTTTTTAGAAAGAAGGCAAAGATCACTATTCCATATATAGGCATCAAAGCATGAAGACTCACAGTAAAAATGCCGCACATTTGAAAGTAAAAGCTGTTTTTTGAGCTTCTAACTTTAAGAAAATTGATGAAATACAAAGGAGGGTGAAATCCATTAACATTTCATTGAGTAATTTTTCATTTTAGTCTAAAATATTACAACTGGAATTATAACATAGGGTAAAAATCCTATTCTTGTTAATACAATGGATGATTTAAATACTACATTACCTTTTATATAATGTTACAGAAAATAAGCAAGAATATAATAAAAAGTAGACTGGATGATGGTTGACTCCATAGAATCTGCTGCAAAGATAAAATCATAGAATGTTGAGGGGTTGGAATGGACCTCAAAGATCATCTAGTCCCAATGCCCCCTGCCATGGGCAGGGACACATCCCACTAGAGCACTTTGCTCAAGGTCTCATCTGACCTGATTGTGAGCACTTCCAAATGGGGAACTGGGGTATCCAAAACATCTCTGGCAGTGTCTAACCACCCTAAAAGTGATAAGTGATGAGGTAGTGTACAACACCATAATGTTAAACATTTCTGTAGCACATCACTTGATAAGTGACTATGACAGTAACTTTTATCTTTAGATTCTGGGGTTTCTTTTGTTAATGTTTTTCAGCATATATAAATAATGCTTCATCCCACCTGCCAAACTCTTTTACTTAATGGTGAGAACCTAAGCCTACTGAAAATTACAAAGCTCAAATCTATCCCCCTTTTTGTTAGCATATAAGCTGATCAATAGTATTTTGCAGATATTTAAGAAAGGGCAGGACCATTCCCACCTATTTTTAAAATAACTTTATACATTTCAGTTTTTGACTAAGCCAGTAGAAGGAAGTAAGGGAGCTGTTCTCTTTGCAGCATCATGAAGTATAAATTATTTTCTGGAAGATGAGCAAATTTTAGTATGCTTCCATGGTTTAACTCCAATGTAAACTTATGTCAATATTTTTCTCCTCTGCTTTATGAACAGAAAGAAAATGGAGAATATTAAGGGAAGGACTTCTATTTTTTTTTCTCTGTTGAAACACTGAAGTACTAGGTTGCTTTTTTAATTTAATATTCTAGTATATGGTAACACTTATTGTGTAAGCTCTCAAGAATATGTAAGGAAGAAGGAGTACAACTGTCATATGTAACTACACAAGTGGAGAAAAAAAAACCAGAAAAACAAAGGACATGGTAAAGAGTGAAGAATAAAATGTGTGCATTGAAGTCAAGACAACCACCTCTACTTTAAGAAATGAGAGCCTGTACCAATGTCTTCCTTTAAGAAAATTAACTTGATCAAAGCATTGGAGTGGTGAGGGTTAAATGTTATACAAATACTACCTACTCCACCTGAGATTGTTCTCTGAAATTAGTTTGAGTACAATTTGTACAATGTAAAAGCATTTCCCTGCTGGCACAGACTCATACCTAAGGACTGAAAATGAACAAGAGCAATCCATAGTAATATATGTACATCTCTTTATCTTGGTAAAAACAGATGAAACTCTTAATTTACCAGCTAGATTCAAGTGGTACAGAAAATTATGCATTTCAAAGAAAATGTCTATTAGCCAGGGGAAAAAAATAAGATGAGAGAAAAAAAAGATAAGAGTGCCCATTTTAGATATAATAAGGAGTTACTATTATCTGGAAGCACTGTTGTCACTGATATTAATCTTTTCATTAACTTATTTAGCATGAATTCATAATCTGGCTGACATTTTAAGTAAGGTCTCTACTGTGTCTGAAATAATCAGTTTGTTCTGCATGGCAAAACTATTTACTCTTGTTATGTTAAAATGAATCACATTAAGAGAATCTGACTTCAGCTGGCAGTTAATTGAGATCAGGAATACCACACTGGTAATCATTTTACAAATGAGTTCCCTGTTTGCATTCAGTTCTGACTCTCAGCTCCTAGCAACTGTCAGGTCTTTGTTAATAGATCCTTATCAATGGAATTCTTCAGAATACATCCCTGATTAAATGAACATATCTGTTACTATGCTTACTAGTGACCTTATTGAATGAACTGGTTTTGGAAATCTTAATTTACTGTTAAGATTGCATTTGACCCAAGATAAAGCAATAAGATTTTAACAGTATTTTAACATTAAACAAAGCATAGCCTGCATTTGTTTATGTAGCAAGTAATATTTTATTGCCAGACTGATTCGTAAGAAAGCCACTTGTCTTCTAGAAACAGTGTTAAGTAAAACATTCGAGTACAAATTGCAGCTCATGGAGATCCATGCAGTTATTCCTGTTAAAAGAAAGCTCTTATCTTTCTGATTACAACAAGCTTAGTCACCCTGACCAATCTAGAAGGAAAAGATTCACACAGCACATCTGAGAGTTGAACTAGAACACTGTTGTAGGTCCCTTTCAACTATTCTATTCTATTCTATTCTATTCTATTCTATTCTATTCTATTCTATTCTATTCTATTCTATCCTACTGTTTCATTGTGTGCACCTTAATTGTATATTCCTTCTTAATAGACTGCATGGATATGTAGTCTACTAAGTGGATAAGGGAAGAGTTTAAGAATAAATGCCAACAGTACTACAGACCAAGCAAAGATGGAAGACCACATTAGTAACTCAAAATCTTTCCTTATATAGTGTACACATAAATTTAAGGCCACTGATATTTGCATTCCTAACCTTATCTTTTATGCAGTGTAATATGCAGGAATTAAAAAAAATGATAGATTATGGTGTATCTTTAATAACCGATATTGAAAAATCCTGAATTATCTATTTTAGCTCAAAAAGTAGCATTAAAACAGTGTTTACTCATAAAATAGCCCAATTATTTCTAAAATCAGATGCTTGTGTTGGAATTAATTTAAAGAGTTAGGACCCACTCTGAATATGCTGTCATTAGTTGTGGGTGGTTCAGCTCAACTGCTTTCTGCCTCTTAAAATGCAACATTCTTCAAGTACCTTAGAGTTTTAAAAACTTGCATCCACTTACAGAGCACACATGTGAAATCCTTCTTTCTGTCTTCACCTCGACTATTAACTGCTACGTTAGGACAGCTATACTTTACCTGTTACAGCACAATGGATATTTTCTTGAAATTTTCTACATGATTTTGTAATATATTTTTTCATGGAAGTGCAAGCTGATGGCACATTTAGATACACTTCTGTCACCCTGCACAACTTTATATTCAATCTGCCATTGTAATGAAATATTGTGCTCATCCTGATATAGTCCTCAGGTAATATTACACATAAAAATATATATTTTGGGTAAATCCTTGAAATATTGACACTTACCTGACTCAAGCATTCTTTAGATTTTTTTAGTGTAGCCAGTCCCTGTTTAATAAAATCTATCATTTTATTTCATAAAGCTTCAGACACAACTCAACAGGAACCATGTAAAATGTTTTTATGGCCCATACTGAAAGATTTACTGCAAGACTACTAATAAAACCAAATTTCAGTTTAGCCAGCTCGTACTTACTTTGTCAGTCATATTGGAATTAGATTTTTTGGAAACAAAATTCCTCAGTACTATAATTAATATCATTAAGATATATTGCATGACATAATTCTAAGCAAAATTATGTTGCACATTTTCACAATAATACCCAGAAGTCTACTATGCTACAACACAGTTATGTACCAACATTTCAGGGCAGAACTACCTCTCTGCCCCCTCTGTATTTCAGTTGCGTGATGTCTTCATTTCAGTTTGAAATGTTCCAACAAAGATTATTGCAATGATGAGAACCAGAAATAAAGCTAACCATGCATTTGTTTTTGAAATTACAAACAGCTGGTTATAAATCAGACATATATTCCATGTGCTTTTTTTTTTTTCCTGTGCCACAACAATAACAAAAGGAAAAGAAAACCTATGTACTAGTGCAAGCATCTATTACTTTTTTAATACATCATTTTGTTCTTGGTTTATAGATTAAAGTATAAGAATAAAAAAGGTTTTCCTTCATTTTCAGAGCACTAAGAATAGCCAGTGCTGCCATTTTCCTCTAAGTAAGAATCTATATCCCCATATAAGTGGGCTGATTTGGAAATAGAAGCTAAAGCAAATAGATTTAGTAATTTAGGGTTAATTCTCAGATGAAAGTAGTGCCTAAAATTATGAAGAATTTTCCTAGGGTTATTCAGAAAGGTAATTTTTACACAGACAAATTTTTCATCCTAATATTGTATATGCAGACAAATAGTTTACAACTAAATAAATGTTAGTTTTTATCTTAGCTCAATAGAGTTGTAGCTGATCCTAGAAAAGGCTGAGGCCCTACACTTGCCTTTGACCAGAACGGAAATAGAAAATGCTCAGTAACAGCCCCTCAGTATAAAGGATGCTTTAAGATGCTAAAACATCTACTAAAATGTCTCCTTCCCCTGCACATCATTTTCAGATTGTTAACATATAGTTTTAATATACATAAAATGTTATTTAATACAAAACATTGTATTTTTCTGGGGAAATGCAAAAATGTAAAAATTTTTTGTTTCCCTGTCTGTTTAGAAAGTTATAATATGAAGAACATTTAAACAGTATTTAATTAGAAGATTATTATTTTATGAACTGTGAAACATGACTGTTTCACTACGTTCAGATTAAAGGAAAGGAAATTAATGTACAAATTGTGCTTATTTTTCCATAAAAAAAGAAACATAGTAATCAGATTACTACAGAAGTCATCACTATGTATAACATGAAAATAATACTAAGCCTAAGGATTTTGTAATAGTATTGTGGTTTGACACTGGCAAAAGCCAGGCACTCACAAAAACCATTCACTCATTCTCTGCTATAGCTGAGCAAAGGAGGGGGGAAAAATGAAGGGCTCATGAGCTGAGATGAGGATTAAGAGAAAAATATTCTAAGAGCAAAAAATGCTTAAATTTACACAGCATTAAGAAAATGTATTATAAACAGAATCAGAGGAGGATAATGAGGAAAAAATGAGCCTTTAAAACACCTTTTTCTCTCCCTGCCCCTCTCTTTTTCACAGACAGCACAGGAAGACAGGGCATGAAGGTTTTAGTCAGTTTCTCACTTGAATAATCTTTCTTCAGTTCACTTAGGGAGAGGAGTCTCTTTTGCTCTGTCATGGGGTCCTTCCCGCAGGAGACAGTTCTCTGTGAACTTTTCTACTAATTTTCTAATTAGTAGAAAAGTGGTTCTAATTCGTGGTTCTAATTTTCATGAGTAGCAGTCCCACCCAACCTGCTGCAATGTGAGACCCTCCCATGGGTAAACAATCTTCCCAAAACTGTTTTGCATGAGTCATTATTTCATGGGGTCTTTTAAGGATGAGCTGTTCTAGTTTGGAAGCAAGGGTCCTCTATCTCTGGAAGCATGATTTTCTTTTTTTGTTTGGGTCTTCCACTAGATTGCAGCTTTTTTATCATCTACTTGCTCCAGCATGAGCACCTTTTCTTACAGACTGTGAGGGGATTTTTGCATCCCCCTATGCACCTCATAAATTACAAGAAGGCAATTTGTTGTATTACAGTTTTTGCCACAGCTTGTAGTTGAATCTCAGCTATAACACCTGAAGCACCTTTTGCCCTCCTTCCTTTCACTGACTTCAGTGTCACCATGTTGTCCCTTTTCACGTCTTCACTTCCTCCTTTTTTCCAAATACAAGGGAAAAAGCCCTGCTTCTCCTAGGAACCAAACCATAGCTAACAAATTCCACCAGTTCAAAGATTTCTGCAGGACTTTGCAGCACTGAAAAATTCATTTTGTTAGGCCTCTGTGTTGGGGAATCACTCGCCATGCCCCTCGCTGCCAGTCTCATGTTCCCCGCCATGACACTGGCTCCATTCAGCGCGTTTTTCATGTGGGGCACCGAAAAGGAAAAGCCTCTGGTATTACCTCTGTCCTTCTGCTCACAGCACAGCTGGTTGAAAACGGCTGAGCAGGGAAAGTTCTGCACTGCGAGCCGTGCGGAGATATCGGCGGCCACATGGCCCCAGCAGCACGGCTGCTCCCAGCGCTGCTCGTGCCGGGATGGCCCTGTGAGGGGACCTCTTCATCCCAGGAAGAACTGTGTGTGGCTTTTTCCTTCTTAATATGTCATCACTAAGGTGTTACCAACTTCTCTAACTAGGCCAGCAACATGTCCATCATCAGAGCCTTCAGGGACTGGCTCTGCAGGACATAGTAGAAGCTTTGAACAGCTTCCCTCTCAGAAGCCACCTCTGTGGCTTCTCCTCCCATGATTAAAAAAAAAAAAAAAATCCTGGCTGTGTTAAACCAACACAAGTAGCCATATTTTTTTCTGTAACATATGCAGTACAACTCAGAATCATCTGCAAGTATCTTGAAATTAGTTTTAATCCTCTATTATGATGTAAAAACTGATATCATTCACTGAAAATCAACCAAATGTAGAAATTTTGCACTTGAAACAAAGAGAATCATGATCAATTCCTTGTGGTTTGCCTCCACATCTGTTGCATAGCAATCCTATTGTCAGAATATTTACCCAGAAAGTTGTGTTTAGCTTTCAATTTGACAGGAATTATCCACTGAGCAGGACTGGGTTCTACTCAACAGAATGCATGCATGTTTTATAATAACTAATTGGATGAAACCAAAAAATAAAAACAATATTGAATTCCTAAATGTGAGATTATTCCCAGGCTAGGCTGGGATTGTGCAGAACATAGCCACTGTGTAGAGTATGGCGACAGGATCAAAATAAAAGGCAAATACTCATTCCCCTTCCTCAAAGAAAGCCAGAATAATGTAACTTACAATATCAAGGGGAAAAGAATTACAATTTTTAACAGAAATGAAGGTATGTATACTGTTAATCATAACAGAAGTTTAAAAATCCTCTAACCCAAAAACAAATGAACAAGCAAACAAAAAACCAAAAACCCCACCAAAATTCTGAACACCAATTGTTTTTCTGTGATTAGGACTTACTATAAGCCCTTAATATCTTGGTTGATAATTCTGCTTTTCAAAAGTTTGCTCAGGAGACAATTTTCTGCCATACTATTAAAATATTAATGTATATTTCATATTTAATTCTGACATATAAAACACAGATGAGCAATATCAGAATTAACAAAAAACAGGTAAGCTAAATCAATATGGTAGATATCTATCAAATTTGTGAATAGGATAATCAGTTACATGCATTTGTCATCTAAACGAGAAAAAATATTTCCAAAGACTATGTGCAAGGATAGAACATTGTCTGTGTAATAGTGGCATTTATTATTTATAATTTGATTCTTGGATATGCATAAAAAGGACAACTTTAATTGAAAAAAAAAATCCTGAAGTCCCCTTGACAGTTGTCCTACCAAAACTCATCACAATTTATAAACTCTGAATGTATATAATAAAAATAATGAAAACAACAACTTTTCATCTTCTGATTTGGCTCAAAAATAGATTGACTTTTTGGGAACAGTAAAAAAAAGCAAACCGCATTTGAATAGCCTCTAGAATCTGGTATTTGTTCTTTATGCTAATTGCAATTGTACCAGTATAGAAGAATGACTGAAAGAACTTTAGTGCTGCAGTCTTATCAATGTTGGTCATATTTTTCTATTGTAGCAAATAGAAAAGTATCTGTTCTGCTTAATACATACACACAGATATTCTTATAGCCAGAAATATCTTTAGTGAGGTAATAAGGTAGATTCAAGAGCTTCTAAAAAGTATGGCAATTTATACCAGTCAACAATCTCTCAGGTAGTCTACCAAATTACATATGTCTTTAAAAGGAAAATATTATTACTTTAATTCATGTGTCTGTGTCTGCACTGATGACTAAGGTTAACCGTATAATCTTTTAGCTTATGCTTACCAAGTGTTAGCCTCAGAAATACTTCAGCTGACCCTACAGTTAGGTGGTTATTTCTCTTGAAAATTCTGTTAAAATGTTAGGAATTAAGTCAAAACAGTTCTATGCTGTCTTGCCCTTTTTAAGCAGCAAATATATGCCCATACTACCTGAGGAGATAGCCAGAAAGAATCCCACAGCTTTCTGCACCTCATTTTCTAACTCATTTTCTATTACCCTTAAATTGAGACAGTCCTTGAGAACCCTTTTATCTTTCTATGTTTAGATATCTGCACATAAATGTTGTCATGTGCCCTTGGTGTCTATGCTCCCACAATGTCAATGAATACTAGGGTTCATTAAAATTATTTATTCATATGTGTGTAATGCAATCCAAGATATGCCATGAAATCCACTGCACCTCTGGACACTGCTGTAGAAGAACATTGTTATCCTCTATGTTCTTGTACCTTTTGCCAGACATATCAATGTCTTGGATACACTAAGTCATTGGACGTGATGCAGTACATCTGTCTTTAGGGAGCAGAATTGTTCTGCTCATCAGTGCAGTGAGTGAAGCTGGGAGACACTGCCTCTTTGTAGCAGAAAGTGTAAGGGAACTAAAAAAGCAAATTTGTTAGAATAAAAATATGAACCACAGAAATTGTTTCTTTTGGGAAGGAGTTTCTCCTTCCAACATAAGAAAACTCAGACTTCTAATGAAGTCTCCTTTAAAATGGTAACTCTAAGCTTGAGTAATTATGAAAAGGAATTGAACTCTGGTTTAGTGTGAGGTTTTTTTCCATCCAGTAGATCCAGTTCTCAGATCATTAGTGTTTATACTGTTGTCAAACCAAGAGGAACTGTTTCTTAGTCACGCTAGGAATTTTGGTTGATTTTTACAAATATAATACTAAATGCAATGACTGAACACTTTACAAAATTTTCATTAATGAATAAGATTCCAGACAATAAATCTTATTTACAGCCTGATTTATGTGATTGAACCTAAGTAGATGATGTTGTACATGCTACATGTTCATTTGTATCTCTGATAGGTCGATCCCAACCAGCAGCCAAATACCCATCCTGCCATTCACTCATACTCTTCTACCAAGTGATGGAATGAAAAATAATGATCACAAATATACTTGGTTCAATATAAGGAAAGCTTAATAAGAAAAGCAAAAGCCACTTTTGGAAACAAACAAAATAAGATATACTTTCACTGCTTTCTACTGGCAGGAAGATATCTAGCCACTTAGTGCGTGGACATGTTACCTGGGAAAACAAACACCATGACCACAAATATTCACCTCCTTCTTACCCTGGTCTGAGCATAATATCACACAGAATGGACCACCCCATTGTTCAGGTTGGGTCAGTTGTCTTGGCTATGTCCACTCCCAACCTCCTGCCCATCCCCAGCCATCTGAGAGGATGTAATGAAAGTGACCAGAGGTAATAGTGATCCTGAAATAATTCACTGTACAATAAAATACAATAATTTAATATTTAATATTTAAATATAGTATAATGTTATATAATATAATAATATATAATAATTTATTGTATTATAATAAATCTTTTATAATTAAATATTCGATATTAATTTCAATTTATTTTAGTAGTTTCTTTTCATATAGACAGTTGCAAAGCTTATGGCTATAAATGACTATAAATGAATCTTTCAGTCTTGTAAGTTAAAGTGGAAGAATTGCTGTTGCTTCTACCTTTTCAAAAATTGTTCAAATCCTGAAATTGTAGCTGACTAAATGGGAAAAGTAAGAAAATAGGAAAGGTAAAGAGAATCTCAGGTAGGTACTTTAATACTCAACACAAAGGCAACTTGGACTGTGTTTGCTTGAACCTCTATCCCCAGAAGAGAGAAACTGAAGATAATAATGGATTATGCTTTCTTTTCTACACAACTTAGAAGAGTAGGAAAGCATTAGCATAAAACCTTCCTAAGCCTTTACTTGACAATCTTTCTCTTCATCTTTGTATTATCTATGGAATCATTAAACTGTTTACAACACAAATTATCCCTTATTATACATCTGCCAACAGAAAAAGCTTTCCTGGATTCTGCTAGATCTGTTACAAACCTATGCTGCTGCTGGCATCCATTCCTGAATGTAAGTTATGACTTGCTCACTTGTGTTTGAGCTATTTTCATCCAAATTATGTCTCTTGGTTCACTTGTGGCTTACCACTGTCACATTCACATCACACTGTGTCAGAATGAACATACTTTTCCAGTGATCTCTTGTGCCTTTGCTCCCACTCATAAGACTCTCTTCTGACATTCCTGCACCTGTTTTTTCTGCTGAAAAGTACATGGGAATGTAGAAGAAAAGCATTTCTGTGGATATGAACTTCAGGCAAGTCTGTGATAAGGTAAGCCTGGTTTTGGGGCTATATTCTGGGAACAGAACCAAAGTTCATTCTAGTCTGGCTTTGTCTCTAAGTTTCAGGTGATGACATCTCGAGTTAGTAAATGCGCTGAAGTCTTTGAGTTGGCATAGTTGTTTTGTGGATTGGAGCACAAAATGAGGCCTTGAGTTAACATGCTACTGTAGACATATGCATCTGAACTACAAATCAAATAGAATCAAGCTATTTTCCCTTACTGTAACAGGCTTTTAAACATAATTAGTTATTCCTGTGGCTCTACAAGAAGTGATGCTACTTTTCTGTTTACTATGAAAGACAAAACACCTCATGCAGAACCACTACTCAAGGTAATTACATTTCTTCCATAAAACTGGTCTTCTTAGTATTTTGAACAGTTTAGGAAAACTACACAATGATGAACAAATGTCCAGACATAAGTGGTACTAGCTATATGCATGCATGACACTAAGAGTGTCTTCTCTATGAAAAGTAGAGTTGATTGCTCTTCTCCACATGAGTCTCTTCTGCCTTTCCTTATTGTGTTAGAATGAATTATGTAAAGAATCTGTCAGAATGATTTACGTGCTCACCAGAACAATCTGGCTGTAGCTATCTTGTGCCTCATTTCTTCTATTCAAAGAGAGGATGAGAGATAGGTATAGAGAGAAACTATAGAGATTTCTCTGCAGCTGAACTGAAAACCATAGCTGTTAACATTTTCCTTTATGCTTGATGGACTACAAAAATAATTCATATTGTAGTTCCTAAGTAGCAAGCTGTGTGTAGATTTGCCATAAAAATATTAGATTAACTTTCATAAACTTTCTAGAACCTTGGAGAGCTTTAACCAGTCTCCATTTCCAACTCCTTGCTAGGTTTTCTATATAATTTTATTTTTTTTTCCTTCACCCATTTGTTACACATAATGTGTTACACATTATGTGCAGGAATATGTTGTCACTGAATAATCATTAAAATAATCATTCTTCTATTTGTAGTGTCATTCTGCTGCAAAAATAGAGCAAGTAGAAGAACAGCTTTACAGCAATATGAACAGCAAGTAAATAATTTCAACCTGCTGTAACCAATGTCTACAATAGAAGGCAGCTTTGAGGTGGAAAGATGAACTTAACACAGATTTGACCAGAATATGGCCTTTTTTCTGGATAAATGGTTTCTTCAGATGAGTGATCAACTAGCGCCATGTGTTGATCAAATCAAGCAGTTATATCAGTCAAATGAATCAACCAGTTTTGTAATTGTTTGTCCCTGAGTTTATCAGATTGCAAAGACATTTCTGAGTTAGTGAAGCCAGCATGGAAATGTAGATTTATCTCTTAGCAACTCAAAATGTGAGAAGTGGAATATTTCAGAGGACTTTTCAGATCTACCCTTTCTTCTTCTGATTTAACCCCTGCTGACATTAAACAGCTTTTTTCCTGCCTGCTTACTCAAACAGTGGACGATGATCAAAAGGAATTTCAAAGAATGCTGTTGCGGTTTAGCCTCACCCACAGCCACTCACTCACTCACACCCCACTCAAGATGGAGTGAGAATCAGAAAAGAGGAAACTCATAGGTTGAGATAAAGACGGTTTCATAGGTGATGTGGAAGCCACATAAGAAAAGTAAAATAAGGAATTCAGTCACTGCTTCCCATGTTAGGCAAGTGCTCAGCCATCGACAGGAAAGCAGGCTCCATCACATGTAACCAGGGCTTGGGAAGACAATTGCCATCATTCTGAATGTCCTCCCCTTCTATTATTTCCCCAGCTTTAAATGCAAGCATGATGCCATGTAGAATGGAACATCCCTTGCATTCAGGAGCAGGGGTGTTGTGACAGACAGAAAAGACCTTGACTCTGTGTAAGAGTCAGTCACTTCTCAACAATAACAAAAATACCCCCCCCATATTATCAACACCATTTCTAGCACCAAAACAAACAATACTCCCATATAAGTTACTATGAAGAAAATTACCTAGGCCAAAATCAGCACAAGAGCAATAGGACTAAGCTTCTTTCTACTCACATATTCCTTTCCTGACAATCAGGCTGCTCAACCTCATGACAGTGACCATGCAACATATAGCATATGGTGGGTATCACATTTGTATTCCAAATCAGCTGTATATTTCCATTCCTGTACTACAATTATTGTAATTTGTACTCGCATTGTGGTACAAGTATTTTGCTCTATCACTCGTCTATATCCAAGCCCTGTATAGCATCAGCTAACCTCAGGAAAGTAGACTTGGTGTTAAGCACTGTCTTTGTAATCTTGCTCTGATCAGATCATAGGATCATAAGTTTTTGGAATGGATCTTAAAGATCATCTAGATCCAACCCTCCTCCATGGGCAGGTATACCTCCCACTAGGCCTTACCTTCTTATGTCTCACAAATTATTTGTAATTTTTTGAATTAGTCAGGTAAAAATTGATGCTAAATGTAACATGACTACAGCTGCTAAAACAAAGTTCAACCCTTTGTCTTAGTAGAAAAGCTTTACAGCAGAATATTTCTTTGTTGTATGACTTAACAGTATGAGCATGGAGCGCTATCAGTAAAATTTTCTTCACATTGTCACAATACTTATTTTCCTATATATGTTTTTGTTCCCCAGTACTCCTGTATTTTGTTCCTCAGTACTCCTGTATTTAACTGATTAAAAAGGATGCTAAAATAAATTTATGGGGATAACATGAGTAATCTCTTTGTCTTAACGAATACCCTCACTACTGAAGCTCACTTCTTCACTACTGCATTTATTGAGTCTGATTTGGCATATTTCATAGATGGGAGAGAAAGCATAGTTTTTCTTTATGTTATCTGTCTAGCATTGTGACCTACATTAATATATTTCCTGTTTTTTACTAGTTTTAAGGGATCTCTGCTGCAGTTAATTGGCTATTTGGAAACAATGATATCAATTCAAATTGCACGGGCAGAGGGAGCAAGGATTGAGAATTGGAATGTTTAATCTCAGCAGATGGTTCAGATCACCTACTGCTCATATCTGCCAAATTCTTGAGGAGCAGAGGCCTCAAACTGAGGTGTCAGCATCTAAAACTTCTTTGTAATTCTTAAATGAGTTGAAAATTCACTCCCTTCCACAGAAGACCCCAAGAGAAAAAGTTCATTTGGTGTGTACAGACAGTACAGTGACAGGTAAACATTGAATTCAAACCAATATTCCGTTTGAACTCTTTATGCATATGAAAGAAATGTGTAGACATACCCCAAGGACTTCTCACTACTAGCATCTGACTACTGCTCTAATACTGTTCACCCTGACTCCAGAGATGGATGGTACTATGGCAGTGTATACACACCCAAAAATAAAATGTTCTCTCTCTCCATGTCTTCTTCTATGATGCTATTTAAAACACTGCCAAGTGATTCTAATTCACCTTTATTTGTGATAAAAAGACCAGACCAATTCTAATATATTTCTATGTGCTGTGGTTGGGCATTCTGCAAACCATCGTTATACATATGTATACACACATGCTAAGTTACATAATAGAAAAATCTCTAAATATTAGATCTGACCCACCATTCAACATTTTTATTATTCCTCTACTTGAATATGTTTCTTGCAAATCCCAGTTTCAGTTCCTGTGCTTGCTTCTGCTCCACTGTATTTTTCTTATCTGACAGATATTATGTTTATTTAGAATGGATTACAATTTTAACATCTCTTCATTCTGCATTTTCATGATATTTGGTTGAAGGTTGGACTTCAAGAACCTGTTGGTCTTTTCCAATCTGATTCTGATTCTTGAAAAGTTCATGTCTGGAATTTAAACACATGCTTTTTCTCCTTTTTAAAACTGAGGCTTTTCAACACTTTGACTAATTGCCTTTGTCCATCTCTGTCTTGTAATATAAGTGAATTTGGCCCATTTTGCTTACCTGCAGACTTGTACTTGGATTTCCAATTATTCAGCTGCACATATATATGCATATATGCTGCATGAATATATATGTTGCCTTGTTAAATGTCACTTCCATGCCTCATTAAATGTTTACCTTTTTTTGATTGTGTCCTGAAATTTCTACTGTTTAATTAGATATTTTACCAGACCACATTAACAAGACCAACTTAACAAACTCCTCTATTTTTTCACTACAATATCCTTTAAACATTTTTTATGTATTCAAATTTCTATTACTCAGTATTTCTATCACCTGCATGAGATATAGATAACATCTGCCTCTCTAAATCCCACAGAAAACTTTGCTTTATCCTTCAGTTCAATTTTTCCTCTGTTTTTTATAATCAAATTGTCATCTGAGGCTATAGAAGTCCTACACAATATTTCCTATCATTCCAAGTACTGGTGAACTGCAGCAACCAATTGACTATAGGTTAATGACAGCCTACTACAAAGTTTTCTCTTCTATTGTATTTGCTTGCAATATGTCCCAGTTACTTCTCATTTCTTACAAAAGTAGAAATAATTCCACACACACACACACACACACAAATTGTAATAAACCTCTAAAAAATTATCAAAACAAATCATGAAAATGTCTCTTTTTTAATTTTTTTTTTCTGTTCTCCAGTGCACAGAATTTCCAGTAACACCAGAGTCAGAGCATATGAAAAGCACAGACTGAAGCACTCCACAGCCTGACCAGGAGCTCGTTCTCAGTGCCTACTTATCTCTAATGGCTTTGGGTCCACATCTACATGGGAAAAATGTCTTGAACACCGTTGAGGAGGGATTCTGAAGGGAAAAGGATGGACTATCCTCAAACCCTCCTAAAAATCACGTCGTTGTGTTGTAAGCAAAGCAAGAATATATCAAGCTGGAAGGTAATTAAACAGGAGTGTTCTGACATAGTTAAAAGGAAATGCCTTTAGTACAGCGCCTGGTTTTGTTCTGCCATTGAGCTGACATTTAAACAACATCATCTCACCTGTACATACTTAGTGCTTATATGCAGTCTGGGATGTCTTGCAATAGGATGAGAATTGTCAGTGAACTTGAATAACTTTCTGTCATGATTCAGAATCTGGTAAGGAGACATAAATTCATAAGCCTAAATATTGTGGTGCAGGGTTCATTTGGTTTGTTCTGTTTCCCCCTAAGTTATAATGGTTCAGTCCTGGGATCCCCCTCTCCCCCTCCCCTGGAACCCCTCCTGTTGAGAGTGTCAAGTTGTTGTCTCCCCCTCTGTTTCCCTGGTTACCTTCTGTCAATCCCTCCCCAAGTTCCTGTCCATCACCCACTGTCTCCTTCCCTCTTTCCAGAAAGTTCTCCCCTCTTCGGTGGATGATTGGATCAGGAACAGGAGTCCCTCCCTGTCACATTCCCTATTGGCTAGCCGGCATGTTTCTCACGAGTTTGTTCTCTCCCTAGTTCTCCCTCATTGGTTGATGTGTCATAAGCTTTATAAACTGCTGTATTCCTGCCTCGAGGTCCCTTCTTGGCTGGCTTCCCTGGAGACAATAAAAACTCTGGATTTTACCCCCGAGGAGGGTCCTTCCTTTTTTTCTTCCATTTCGCCTGCCTGCTGCTCGCTGCTGCCCCTTGCTGAGGCGCTCCCGGGACGCCCCCGGCGCATCTGGGAAGTGCCCCCCCCGGCTGTCAGCTGCGGTGCCTTCAGCTCAGCCGGTGCGACCTCCTCCGCTGCCCAGGGGAGTAGAGACACTCTGACAGCAGTGCGGCACCTAAACATATGTATTTGAATAAATACAAACTGTATTTATGCTGTCTGATGGTGTCCTAAATATCCTCACAGAAGCTGGTAGATAAGAAATTAAGAAAGTCATAAAGTCTCTGGACCATGGGCTAGAGTCCAAGCAGATATTTTGAGTATGTCAAATGATGTGAAGATTTTGGCAGCTGCGTACACTCTAGATTTTAAGCCATATACATAGATCTTTAGATAAGTAGCTTTTAATAAAAGAAGACCATTTTTGTCTCTGATTTTAACATTCTTCATAATGCAAATGAAAGAACCCCAGCTAAAAAATATTAATTTTTCTTTTGTAATAGAATACCCTTTAGAATGATGTCTAATCTTGACTTAAAGGCTGAAACTATGAGAATACAGCACATCCTTACATCAAGCAAACAATGATTTATTTCCATGTTAAAAGCCTACTTTTGTCCAATTTCAGCTTCTAAGTATCAAATCTTATTAGGTCTATTTCTGTCAATTTAAAGGAGCATCTGCCAACAAAAAGACCCAAACTAACAAACCTGCAGCATATTTATTTCTAGGCCACCATCTTAAAAGTTCAAATGTCAGTGCATAAAGGAGAGTGTGATTTGTTTTTACCACCAGAAAATTGCAGAACTGTCCATGTCTTGAAGAAAAACACTTTCCATAGTCCTTAGCCATATTTCCTTAGCAGTGCTCCTTCACTGCCTTATAGACAGCAAGATTGGACATTAGGATCATCATTGGACATATATTTAGGACAAATAAAATTTGTGCACTTCATTAAGTAAGGCAAATAAAAAGAAATGCATAAAATGAAGCAAAATACCTGTTCACTAAAAAATAGTCTCCATAAACATTCTTCACATTCTTTTCCTTTGGAGGAAAAAAAAAAAAAATTAAGAAAAAAGTACCAAAAACCAATCAATCAAAAAACCCAAAACAACCAAGCCAAACAAAGACAAACACCTCCCCCACCCCCCCCCCCCAAAAAAAAAAAAGAGATTTCAACAAGCTTCCATTATTTGTTAGTATTTGATGTGCAAAGGAATGAAGGCTAAAATAAAAAGGACAAAACTAATGCAGCAATTTAAACACTAATACCACAAGTTTGCCTTTGAGGCCTTGGGATCTAATTAATGCTTAATTACATTGCATAAGAAATCAACAGAACTTTCCAAGGTGATAAAGACAAGAGCTATCCCATATTATATTTTTATTAATTTTATCAGAACCACATTCAGATGCATTACCATGTCAAGTGTTTTTCACTTGTTCGAACAAAAGCAATCTGTAACAAATGGCAGACAGTTTAGGAATACAGAAGAAAAAGCAGATGGAGAAAGACTGATAAATGCATATTGGGACTGAGGAAATTGAAAAACAATATTCGTTACAGTTAGGTTGGCCTGAACAGCCTCAGAATGGACACATGTTATTCTGTGATATTTAATATCACAGAGTCATATAGAATGGTTGGGACATCATCAAGAGCAGCCTGGGCTGTGGACATCATCAAGAGCAACCCTTGGCTAAAGCAGTTTCACCTAGAGCAGACTGCACAGGTTTGTGTCCGGGTGGGTTTTGAGTATCTCCAGAGAAAGAGACTCCACAATATCTTGGGCAGCCCATTCCCATGCTCGGTCACCCTCAAACTAAAGAAGTTTTTCTTCATCTTCAGATGCGTTAACTTCCCGTGTTTCATTTTACACCAGTTGCCCTGCATCCTGTCACTGGACATCTCTGAAAAGAGTCTGGTCCCATCCTCTGGGTACCCATTTTTAAGATATTTGTAGGCATTGATAAGATCCCTGCACACTCATCTCTTCTCCAGGATAAACAAGCTGAGCTCTCATGAGCCATTGTTTGCTGGCAGTGCAGTAAGAGATTGGCTAAGAAGTATTTTGTTAGAAATTTTGAAGGAACATTCTTTTGGTTATTGTCTGGATGAAGATAACCATACGGTAAAGCAGAAAATAAATACAGATGTCAGAAAAATCCAAAATACATCCTTACTTCTAAAAAGAAAAAAAAAATGCTGCTTTTACATGCAGACATTTTGAAAATATCGTGGAGGCACCAGTGGGCTCTCAAGGTGTTTAATCTGTCCATTCTCCTGTGCTTATTTACTTACTGGATGTAAATGCATAGTTTTGTCTAAATTTATAAAATTGTAAGGCAACTACAAGGTTTTATGATGGTACTTAACAGGATACAATTCATTATAAAACAAATATAAAGCTGAAATATTTTCCAAGATCTGCATGTATAACTACTTTATTTCAGAGGAATATAAATTATGAGTATTAATCAGTTTGTTCCTTAATACTTTAACTTGATAAACACCTACTTCACATTTCCTTGAAAACAGCATTAGAATTGTGTAAAATATAAATTATGGCCTAGATTACCATTTCTATCAAAGGTGCTGAATAACAGCATTTGTAGGAATGTATTGAAATTAATTCATTTGGACTGAGCAAAATATAACAAGCCTTCTTCTGTGTTATTTTAGTAGTTTCTTGACAAAACAGGACAAAATATCCAGCATATTCAAATAAGTTTTAATTTGACAGGATCTGTGAAATATCTCTGATTCTCAAATTCTCTTCAGTTCTTTGGGATTTTCATATAAATATTCAGGAACTTGCTTTTCCTGTCATAATTTAGGTAAAAGCTTCTAATAGAAAAAATAAAAAACAGAACCAAATCATCACATTCTCTGGTTTTCTATAAGGCAAAGATCAACTAGAGTTCACATTTTAACAAGAAGCAGGACAGACTATTGATCTGCTCTACAGGGAACAGAGTAGATAAGTGACTGATGCCATGGTGGAGGAGTGAGGATCACTCCATGGATGAGCCCAAATAATTTCGATGTATTTTTCTCATTTAGTTCTAAATCTTACTGTCCTATTCTCCATGTCATAAGGTTACAACAGTTTTACTTTTACAAAGGCAAGTATCAGACCCTTAACTGCCTGAATTTTTACCATTTTAACTCATTATAGTGCTCCTAGATCTTCCAGATCCAATTCTTGATTTTATCAATAAAAATAGAAAAGCTTGCCAAAAGTCAGCCTAACCAGGAACACAGCATTACTTTTAATATGGGATAATACGACAACAAAGGATTTGTGGATTTTGTGTTTTAGCATGTTACTGAATTCTTGAGGGCAATAAACTAATAAATGGTTTTGACGAACTCATGGGTATCTAGGGAAGTACACTGGCACTGCACACCAATCCTTCTGAAGTATTTTGAGCACTTCAGAAGTTCTAAGATTTTGTTAACTTGATATGATGTCTGAGCAAGATGCAATAGGGTTTTTCAATAGTCATTCACAAGGACTTACAAAAAACTATTTACTTCTTACTTGAAACTTAACTACTCAAATACCATTAGTATTTTGTAAGACAGTGTAATATTCAGTGGCTGTCAGCAAGCTTCGCAGAACAGCACAGAAATAATAACAATCTGAATTGCTTGTGTGATGTTGGATGAGTTTTCAATTATCCTGAAAGTTTCTGTCTATAATGCATATAATTAGAGGATATTTGCGGTTGTGAGGGCTCTCTTGAGATCACCTAGTCCAGTACAAAAAGCCGAAGCAGAGTACTTTCAAGAAGGCTCCCTAGTATCATGTCCAGGTGGGTTTTCAACAGTTCTACTGATGCAGACTCCATAACCTCCCTGGGCATCCTGTTCCAGTGTTTAGTCACCCTCTCCAAGAAAACTATATTCTTATGTTCAGATTGAAATTTATGTTTTCCTAGTTTGTGTTCGTTACTTCCTTTCCTGTCATTGGGCATGACTGAAAAAGTCTGACTGTCTTCTTTGCACACTCCTAGTGGTTATTCAAATAGAGGAATGAGAGCCCAGTGTGCTTTCCTTTCTTCAGACTGAATAATCCCAACATTCTCATTCTTTCCTCAAATGAAAGATGGTTCAATCCTTTAATCATATTCTTGTACTGAGAAGTCCAGCACTGGATGCGGTACCCTGGATATAAGATAATCGCTTTGCTTTAAAAACTATTTATTTAATAAATTAATTCTCACAGTCCATCTTTCCTTACTGTGTAGAATTATTCAGCCTCGAATTAAAATGCTTCACAGGAGCATCATATATGCCTACTTCTATTTCCTGTATTTTTTCCTTTTAAATGGGGGTGGAATTCCCTTTTCAGAAGAGAACTGAATGCCCTGAAATATCTTAAACGTCAAGAAGATAATAAGGTGTTCTTCTAAGGCATTCATAAAATGGAAACTTCACACCCAGCAGAAATTCTTGGTCAGTACATTGTTTTGGTTTCTCATTTGGTAGGTCATGTTTAAACCATATGTTCACTTAGACATAGCTCTATTAAAAGGTAGCACCTCTTTTCACCAAATCCTGTCTCACTGACACTGATATAGACAAGAAAATATCTTTGTTGTTCTCAAAGTACAAGATCTCCAGGGTGACAGTGAAAACAAGAGTGAAGGTGGGAGAGTGCAGTAAAAGTTTAAGAAACAAATTACATTGGCATGTGTGAAGTGATGAAAGCACAAAAGTCTTGGTGGTTTTTTTGAGATGTATTTACAATTCTGATTTACAGTACCATGTGCGAGCAGAGAAAATATATGAATTACTATATCTAATGAATGGCATTAGGGGTGGGAAATAATCATGTCCTAATAAAAACAAGGATGTAAATTTTGAGAAAACATGTGAAAAAGCATGCTCCTTCTTGCATGAATTTAAATTCCAAGACTGTGCAATCCCAGTCTCAGACATATCACAAAGATTTCAAATATTTTGCCCCAGATCATATGAGTAGCATTAAAAATTCAATATTATCAAGTGAATCAGCTGGAACATTTACCATTTTCATTTGTAGTTCCTGATTTTAAGTAGTACTTCTAGTCTTTTTTTTATTGCAGGCAGACACAGACATAGGTGTTTCCTATGGATATAGGAAACTAAAAATGAGCATATGTAACAAGTTTTGGTCGTTTGCAAAAGCAAGATTATAAACGCCTTTTAACCAGCATTTGCAGAGGAAAGGCATAACAGCTAGTCAACTGCAGAAGCCTTCGTAGGTATCCTTCAGGATTTCCAATCACTGTAAAAGGCTGCCATCTACTGGAAAATATTCAATTAAATCTTAAAGCCATCTTTATCACTGTCCATCAAATATGGAAATCCTCTTATTGTCAATGAAAATAAAAGGGATCCTTTGATATTTCAAGACGCCTTTTTTTGGTCCTTGAGATTAATGATTAAGCAATTTGCATATGACAAGTGATTTCAGATTGTAGAATAGCAAAAATGAAGAACTAAAATTTTACATTGTTTTTTATCAGAGGGCATAACTTTAAATACATGACTACTTCATTATGAAATTATTTAATGTCAGATAAATTCAAACGTCCTTCTACTTGAAGGACAATTATCCATTTTTTAGGAAGAAATCAATTACTGTATTTAATCATAAAATGTTTAATCAGATTCAGTATTTTGCAGTCACATAGTAAGAGTTAGTATCTTCCAGAAGCCTTCGAGAATGACATTTAGAAAAATTTGGAGGTCATTAAGTGAGGAATATACATGGACTTTGTAAAGATTGCTTAATTGGCAAAGACACAGCACTGCATTTCTCCACCTTTGTTTTCTTCTGGTGAAGCAAAAGATGGTAGTGTTGTGGAGATACCCCAGGCCAGCTCATCAGATGTACAGAGACAGTAGAGCCATGAAGTTACTTGGTCCCTTCCAAAACAGAATTATTTCTGTGGGTTCTTGGACCTATTTATTAATAAGAATGATGCCTGGGTCTTTCTTGTCATAGCCAGTGTCAAAAAGTTAAAGCAAATAATGTTGAATTCCATGCCAGATACAGTCCTTGACTTATTCCAATCTAAACCTGTCCCTAGACATGTATATTCACAAACGAATTTAAATTAAAAAGAGAATTCTGTGGGCTGGAACTCACTTGTTTATAGCCTCCTGTTTTAAAACTGCAGATATCAGGACTATCTAATGATTTCCTAAAGCAGCTGGACACTTAATCCTGTACACACTTAAAATGATGTTTAGAAATTTAACTCAAATACCTTTATTAACATCTAGTGTGCATTATCAAGGTAGTTAAGGCAGTGCCAATTAGTTGCCTATTACATGACAATCATTTAGCAATTAAGTTAAACATAACCAAGCTTTACAGAGTATAATACTAAGAAAAGCAAAACTTAATTTCAGAATGAAACCAACTGTGTACCAAGGAAAGCAGATCTGGGGATAACTAATGACCATTTTAGAAAAAGGGGAAACACTCTGGGAAAGATGTCAGTTTTGGTGTTCTAGATTTCTATTTTAGATGATAGTGTAAACCTCTGTACTGTAATTGCTTTATGTCTGAGTCCTTGCATATTGTTTTGGTTGAGATCTGACTGTTTGCTTGATTAAGCAATTCTTTTGTCTATATTAAGTTTATCTGATGAAAGAAGCAGTCAAATTGATTTTAATAATTTTTTTGAGAACAGAGAAGTGTTTTTTCATGCTTAAGATATACCAAAAATTGAAGTCCTGTCTTTAAAAGAGCACATCAATAGAAGATTAAATATTAGTTTTGAAATGTGCAGAAAAATATACTTTGAAAATTACATGTACAAAGGCTTTGTCAGAGAATTCATTAATGGGAAGATATTTTATCCAAAAATTTTATTTTTTCATCAGTATTAATGGTATTTTTGAAATTTATGTGTCTTAACAAAGATATAGAAAGATGGTATTTACATATAAAAGAATGCATGTAAATGGTCTTTTGTTTAAAAATAAAATTAAACCAAAACAACTGAACTCTTATCCAAAATTATTGACTTACATGAAAATTAGAACTGCTTGAATATATTACATTATTTAGTCCATTAAAAAAACACATGAATACAAAATATTTAACAACAAAGAATAAAAACAAGAGACTTGAAACTCTTTTAATAAGTGGCAGATTTCACATACACAAGGTCAGAAAGAGCCTCAAGTAGAGATGAGTTATAGTTTGTGCCTAAAAGCTACTAATCTTGCATTTGGAAATAAAAAAGAAAATGTGAGAGTGAGACAACATTAACCATTCTCAGGCTGCAGCCTTGAACTTTCTTCATGTTTTCTTTCCAGTTTTCTCATTACGACTTCTCTGAGAAAGCTGTTCCAGTGCCTCATCACCCTCACAGTAAAGAATTTCTTCCAATATCTCAGCCTAACCTATTCTCTTTCAGTTTGAAGCCATTTCTATTGTCCTGTCACTACATGCTCATGCAAAATGTCCCTCTCAAGATTTCTTTTGGGCTGCCTTCAGATTCTGGAAGGCCGCAATTAGTTCTCTCTGAAAACGGAAAAAATCCAGACTGAACTAATCAAATCCATGGTAGGAGAGGTGCTCCAGCCCTATAATCAACCTTTTGGCTCTCCTTTGATTTTTTAAGGCCAGGTTGGATGCATTTCTGAGCAGCCTGGTCTGTGGCAGAGGTTTGGAATTAGATGATCTTTAAGGTCCCATCCAACCCATACCATTCTATGATTCCATGGTTATCTGCTGCTAGAAATTTCTCTAGAGAAAATATTGGACCATTACATGTAAGAATTACTTGGAAGAAGGAAGCAGAAAATAGAGACAACACAGAAAGCTCTTGTGAAAGAAGAAAGTTTGCAAAAAACCCAAAACAAAAACGAAAAGCCTTGCCACTTTAAAATTTGTACATAGGAGAGAAAGTAACTGGAGACCACAGAAAACCAAACCTGTCAGGCCCTAAGCTTTCCTGCTGAGATGGAGTGTGCTGACATAACTGCCTTGATATTTAAAGCTCTCATCTCTTCTGGCTATTGATTTGGAGAATAACTCATGCAACACAGATATATGCTGTAGAAGTCTGCTGAAGAGGTCTGCATACCATGTGGAAAATGTGACTCTCTTGCTGCTAACACTAACTGACACTGGTGACTGGGAGAGACTGATAAGATTCGCTAGAGGGAAAGAAGAGTTATTATAGCAAAATAAAAGGATTCAATTGTTGCCTCACTTGAATCTTACCCAGACTTGACAGAAGTAGCTCAACACAGTTTATAGACAGTTTAGAGGAAAAAAACAGGGAAACAGATGTGCTCTTTCTTACAAATGGCAAATACACTTCATATACTGGGAGATTCTGAACTAGTTGTAAAAAATGCATCTGGATTCAGATGCTGCTACTTCTGCATTATGTTAGAGTTATTAAACTTTTTCATCCTAATAAAGTGTCTCAGCCCAAGGAAATAAAGTCTAGATTTGCTCCAGTACTTTTATGCCTAATCCTTATATCAGTAAATCACATTGTTTTCACAGAGGAGGAAAAAAAATGTCTTGAAACACTACACCGATCGTTCAGAAAACAGCTCAGTGGTAGATACATGAAGCAGACTGCTCTATGTAACAAAGAGACCAAAATTAATTTGGGTGTAGAAGGATTATATTCTAGAATAGTTTACAGACATATCCTTTCTGAATCTGTCTTTGAAAAAGGAACAATGAAGTCTGCTGCTCTTTTTGTTTTAGTTCCTTTAGCCACCCGTGTGGCAAGAGCCACAGGCATAAGACTGCCATTTTACAGCAGATGTGACAGTAACCAAGTGAAACCACTGTCTTTTAGAAGGATGAGTTTTACAAAAGCCACATGAAATATCCCAGGTTACTGACACATTTTGCCCTGACAAAGTGTTAGCCCATGACATACTCACCTGTTGTCTGATTATTTGGGAAGAATCTAATATGATTTATTTTTTCTAAGTATTGCCTCATTCTCTCTGCCTTAAGCAAGTCCTGCTGAAACTTTTCTTAAACCAGTAAATATAGATACTTTCACAATTTGAATTCAAACCAGTCTGAATCATTATATTCCTGATAACGGATGTAGCAGCTGCATTTAGTGTACATGACAATTATTTGAGTTCCTCTGTAAAATGTTTATGTGTCTAGCAAGCAAAGTAATAATAACTTAAAATTCTAGTTAAAATTAATATTAGTTTTAGAATTTTCATATTTAAATCTTCCTTCCAAACTATGAAACTTCACTGAAAACAAACTGGGAGGTATAACCACTGCGGCCTAAAGAGAACAGGATGTGGCAGGTGAACATTCTAAATCCAATAACAAAACTACCAGCTGAATCAAAGAAATGTGGCCAGAGTATTTAAGAAATAATGCTGATATATATTACTAATATGTTTACAATAATAAAATGAATATGTTAACTTGCTTTACAGATTGATGATATCACAAATTGGCATTTACAGTCCTCCAACATCTAGACTGATTTGAATGGATTTTCTCTGTGAGTGCTGTAGTGACAGGTGCTAGATATGTTTACATTTTCATTAGTGAAATGGAGAAGAACAATACACTAAATATTACCTAAATTGAAATATTGCCTTAAAGTAATGTATTTTGTAAATATCTCCAAGATATAAAAATATGATAAATACTTACAAACATGAACAGCAAATGATTGAAAAAATAATTACACTGGAAGATCTTGATGGAAAAATAAAGAGAAAAAAAAGAAATTTTATGTGTTTGTGTTTAACATGTTAGTTATGAAGAACTGCTTACAAAAAGCTATGATAATTATAAGAGTCTTCTTGTTTAAGTATGAAATGGAAATAATGATAATAGAATTAATAAAGATACTCCTGCAAAAGCATCTGAAGTTGAACTTAAAGCCCTTGGAAACATTTATTTGGATAATATTAATTACAGAAAAGGGAATATCTAACTGTCTATTTTTTGTATGAGGTCAGAGTGAAAATACTGTAAGAGATGTTCACAGTTTATCTTCAAGGATAATTTTCAAAGCTCATAGAAGATCATTTGGGTGCCTGCACTCAATAGCAAATTACTTTTGAGCAGTATTCCTCATTTTTGATATGCCAGTTAATGTTGTGGTGCAGGATTCATTTGGTGTGTTCTGTTACCCGCTAAAGCTATAATAGTTCAGTCCTGGGATCCCCCTCTCCCCCTCCCCTGGAACCTCTCTCTGAGAGTGTTAATTCGTTCTCTCCTCCCCTGTTTCCCTGGTTACCTTCTGTCAATCCCTCCCCAAGTCCCTGTCCATCACCCACTGTCTCCTTCCCACATTCCAGAAAGTTCTCCTCTCTTCGGTTCATCCCATTGGCCCAATGTGATTCCGCGCCCACTTCAATTCCCCTCTTAAGCTGTGCTAGGAGATCAGTCTGTCTCTTAGCCCTTCCTCTCTCTCAGCCTCTTCCTGCCTCTTGCCCCTTCCCTCCCCGAGGCTCCCCCTCCCTCCCTCTTCCCCCCTTTTCCCTCAGTAGCCATGCTGTTCCCGGGTTTGGGACCCCAAATAAACCTTCATCTGATCAGCACCCTCAGAAGCCGTGTGGAGTCTCCTTGCCTGCCTGCTGCCAACCAACTAACAGCCTAGGGGGCCCTCCAGGGACATCCCCGGGGTGCCCCACCTCTAAACGCACCGCACCAAGTTAATTGATGAAACAAGTTTCACTACCACTAACTCTGCCTGACAAGGAGTGGTTTTTGTTCAAACCAAGACATTACTGTTTGATTTGAAGGGGCTGTGAAATACTTTTTACTCTCATGGAAGACGTAGCTACTCATTTTGGAATTTACTTCTGGACGAGGTGAAACCTAGTGGTTGAGTAAGAGAGACAGAAAGTAGTTTCTTAAACTGAGATAGTTTTGTGTGCAATTGTTAACACATCATTATTAGTTCCCATTTTCCTTGAAGAACAAAGGAAACAGAACTACACAAATGTTGTTATACATTAATGGACCTTAGAAACCAGATAGGAGGGCATATTTTAAACTAAAAGTTAAGATGTGGGAGGACATTGTGACATCTCACCCCTGATAAAGAGCTAAGTGCCTAGAATTCGTGAATGCTCATGGTTAAAAGGAATGACAGAAGTCCAAGGATCCAGAATCAGTTAAGTTCTATTGGTAAATTACACACTTGACATGGAAATTGGTATGTTAGTCCCTGGCCGACTATATACGGGTGGGAGGAAGGGAGGGAGGGTAGGAGGGAAGAAGGAAGGGAATCACCAGTCCTGGTTCCAGAATTGCTCCTGCTGATGAGATATCCAGCACCCTAGCATCACCTGGGCTTGGGGATGGATCCTTTCTTATGAATAGGTTTCTCCATGCTAAGGATATGTTCCTCACTTTCTACGCAATTTAGTTATTGTGCTCAGTCCATTCTGGAAAGAGGTCAGAAGTTTTCATGGGTCTTTTGTAGTTTAGATCCCTCTCTGCAGTACATGCCTGTTTCTTGGCCTCATTCCTGGTCTTGTGTTGTCTTATTTTTTTTTTTCTGTATCCCTGTGGACTAGAACAAAGATGTTTGTCCCAGAAAAGTGCTGATGTACATCCACCTGGCCCACATTTCCAATCAAAACTCTGTTTTTTCTCATGGCATATTAATATCAACTTATCTCAGCTCTATTACCAACAATTCTTAACTGCTGTAACTGTCCTTGGTTGGATTTACCACCATCTGGCTATTGAGACAAACAAATTAGACCCTAATTTTCTGGGATTCTACAGACATGCCTCCAAGATAAATGGTAAAATCAACTATAACAAGGAATTTATTTTATGGAAAACACCAAGACTCCACTTTATTATATGTTTAAAAAATAAATTAGAGTGTCGCCTGGGAATAAAGATTTGGATTCAATTGTTGAAGTTGCTGTAAAATCAAGAGCAAGCAATTTTTTCTCGTGGTACTTTTTACCAAGCATTCCTGGAACTTCAGGAAATAAAATTTTTTTAGCTGTTCATTTTACTCAGTTGTTTCAGATCATCTCTTGACTCCCAGGGACAAGATTGAAATAACTTCAGCACAGCAGGCACAGTGGGCAGGAGGAACAATGGCAAACAAGTTCAACATGTGAGAATCATACCTATAAGGTTCCTGGGGAGTGTTCATAGCTACATCGTTTCTAGAAGATTGATTAACTGTGGGAAATGGTAAACTGCCTGGAAAAGCACATGCTGTGGAGGCAGGATTTTCAAAGACATATTTCTGACACCAAATAGACTACTGTACCAAAGCACTGCATTGCAGGTCCAAAGAAAGCAGACAGTTCTGTCTGAAGATCATAAGCACATCAATTTGTTCTTGACAAAATATAAAGAAAACATTCCATGGCCAGATAATATATGTTTGGTCTTTTCCTCTTCTACTTTTTTATTGTAACCTCATTATTATTTCCACAATGGATCAGTTATGTCATTTAGGCAAAGAGTCTGCACATTTCTAAGTTGAGATAGATTTTCAAAATAATGCTGATATAGAGATTAAAATTATTTAACTTTCATTTGTATAACCTTCATCTGTCTTTGTAGTAAAGAAGTAATAATAGTGTTTATGTTTAAAACAGCTGATAACATTTATGAATATATAGACATGTATTCTGTTTCTTTCTGTTGAAACACTTCTTAGTTGTTTGAACTCATTGAAAATTTTGGGTTTTTTTTAAATATATTACTAGTTATTAAATCTCTTTTAATACCATATTTAAACCCATATCTCAACCAACCATAATAATATTGTCAGCCCACCAAATACATCAATGATAATACTGATATTTTCTAGTGCCATTACAGTTTTACTATTTCTGAATTTTATGTTCCTCTTGTGGTTTAATCCTAGTCAGCAACTCAGTGCCATGCAACTGCCCACTCACTACCCTCCACACCCCATGTGGGATGAGGAGAATCGGAAAAGAAAGGAAAACTTGTGGATTGATATGAGAACAGTTTAGTAATTAAAAGAAAATTAACTACAAGGATGCTAAAACTAAGATTAATAAATAATGAAAAATAATGAAAAAGAGCAAGGGAGAAATCCTAAGAGAAAATAGTGATGCCTAGAGCTCACCACCCATTGACAGATGCCCATCCTATCCCCAAGCAGTTATTATCCCCTCCCAGAGAACTACCCCCAGCTTACAAACTGGGCACAAAGTCCACAGTACGGAACATCCCTTTGGCCTGTTTGCTTCAGCTGTCCCACCTGTGCTACCTACCATCTTCTAGTGCATCTCCAGCAGAGCATGAAGCGCTGAAACATCTTTGATTCAGGGTAAACACTGCTTAGGAACAACTGAATCATTGTGTTATCAACATTATTCTCATACTAAATGCAAAACGCTGCACTGTATCAGCTACTGAGAATAAAACCAACTCTATCCCAGATGAAACCAGGACTGTTGCTCATAAATAAGAAAAAAAGGGTTGGACAGACACAGACAACCATTTAAAGCACTCTCTTCTGCACAGGTAAGGTCAATACATACTAGATCACCTACAGAATGTTTTGGGATGTTTAGATTTTTTACAACTTGATTTCTCACTCTATTTATTCTTTCTCTTTGTGTACTAATATCATTCATTTCTGACAAACTTTTGCCATACATTACAGTTATAACTACTTTGTTGGTGTCTTTTTTTCCTTAAAAAATAAAATTATAATTAAGATATCTATTAAATTAGGTGCCTTCAGAGACAATCTTCAGCCAAGTTTTAATCTACTCTGTTTAGCAGAATGTGGATAGATTGAGGATGCTATGTGATTTATGTCTTATATTTGATTCTTTCTATTTTATGCTTTTGTTTTTTCTTTTTTTTAACTAATTTCTGAATGACAAAATATGTGATACCTACCGTGTTGTAGTATTCTGTTGTACACAGTAAGAGAAACTCACTTCAAAATTAATAACACAGGCAGTGAGAATTAGAAGAGAGTTTAGAATGACTTCTAAAAAAGAAGTAATTTACTTGTCAGAGGCCATAAATTAACTTCTTTTTAACACTTAGTTGAAAACAACGTTTTTTAACTTTGCTGCCTCTTAACTTTGTTTTTCAATTTTGAGATAAATGAAGCCTCTCAAATTAAATCAAGTTTGTTCAAATAAACAGAAAATTGAATAATGTAGAAGTGAAAAAGAACAACAGGTTGCAAACTGTTAATTTTTTATCATTTCTTGAATAAATCCTCATTGTAGTTTTAGACAGCTGCTGGGCAGCTACCCTATTGTATTATAGTTTCTATCACTTATAACGTGACCAGCCTCCAGAAGTGTGTTCCATCAGAAGCTCACATTATTTTCAAAACGAAGCCATAGTTTGAAAATTGTGAAATGCCATTATGTAGTAACAATAGAATGAAAAAAAATTTGGAATAACTACAGTATTCACAGTTTATATTGCAGAATTTATTACAAGTCATTCAGAGAAGCAATTAAACTCTGTATTTGTGTGCAGAAAATTTTTTTCCTAATCTATGCACTCTTTCAAACACACACCTGAAACTCTGTATTTGTGTGCAGAAAATTTTTTTCCTAATCTATGCAGGAAGCACTCTTTCAAACACACACCTACTCTTTCTTTTAACAATTTATTTTAAGTTAATGTTTTAGATAAGTTGTTTTATAAACATGAGACTAAACTTAGTTTGGAAGTTTGTGTTTTTTGCAATGTTTTCCCAAAATTATGCAATTTATCTTTTTCTTTTTTCTTTTATGTTTTTTTCTATTAAGAATATCATCATTCAAGCATTGAAAAAAACCAAACCAAAACAAAACAAAAAAACCAACCAAACAAAAAAAAACACCTCAACCCCCACTTTTCCAACTTTGATGAACTAAGGATAACAATATTGTTAACATTTTTGACTGGAAACTGATTAAGCATCAGAAAATTCAGAACCATTTATATAAGTATTTAGCCATAAATTATGAAAAACGTCTTCTGTTTCTAAAAAAAAAATAACTTCTTATTTTGATTTCTTTTAAAAATAAATATCATACGTGACTAACACCTTAGAAACCAAACTGAAGCAAATGCAGGTTAACCAACAAATTCCTAATAATACTCCAAACTGATATTAGTGTTTACACTTTTTCTGAGAAAGAGGGTAAAATGGTGCAAATGTCTGCTTGTCTCACATCATCGCCATATAGTTTCTTCATTGTGAAACCATTTTAAAGGGAAGAGAAAGTCAAGTTTGAGTTCATCTTGGGCACCACAGAGTGACACTAACCTGCTATCCCTTTACCCCCACCATCATTTACCACCTGTTTATTTGCAAGACAGCTTGTAACTAAGGAACGATGCTGTCCTTTATAGGTGCTGTGTTTGATTTTTACCCAGTCTCTCAACACATTCATGGTGGTTACTCAGAGGCAGCTCTTCACCATCTATCCGTTCCTTAGAGAGCAACTCTCCACTCCTCCTTCCCATCATATAACCCATTCCACCATGTTCCTGTGATAGCAAATTAATTTGAGTTTCCTAATTTCACCATGGTTCCCAGCTCCTGTTCGTAACCCATCTGTGTCCACTTCTATACCAGCACTTCAGCTGGGCTGTTGGCCTCTTCACTTTTTGGAGTCACGCTCTCTAATTCCTTTGGGAATTAAATTAACAGGCATTTCCATGATATTCCCTGAACTGCTGTTGTTTGCTTGTTCCTTACTGATGTCCAGTAGACCATCTCCTCTGGGGAAAGAATTAGATTCTTAACAGAATTTATCATCTGCTTTCTGATTACCAAATACATAACAGGTTTTGTTACATGACTGGGTCTTTATTTTAATTAGTAACTTTGACTCCTTCTCCACCTTATGGACACACAAGTTTTTGTTGGTTATAGAACATTCAGATTCACATAGAAGAAACTACATAAATACAGTGTACGTAATATCCAGATACTCCTTCAGCCATGTAACATCCTGAAACCTACCCTTGTCACACAGCTAATAGAAAATGAAAGAAAATGTCACATTCATAGCATGGTCTATAAGAACAGAAATTTTTTATCAGAGATTTTGCATCTTGAATGTCCCCTGAAATTTTCAAGCCCTCTTCTAAAAATTCCTAGTTTTAATCATAAAAGAGTGGTAGAAGACTGTTGACAGTTGAAGAAATAGTTTTTAGAAAAAAAACCTGTCTAATTATATACCAGGTTCATACACATATGTCTTCCTCTATTTTCCTCTTGTTCTATTTATTCTTTTTGTAACAAAGTGACATTCTATTTAGATAAAAATTTTAGAAGGTGTATATTTACATTAAATATTTCAATCAATCTGTATCAATCAAACTTAACCTTCCATTTCACTGAGCACCTACAATTTAAATGGAGTTGTTGGTGCTCAGTGTCTTTGAAAGCAGTATTATGTATCAAATTAGGCATTCATGTTGAAGGATTTGAATTAACAACTTACTGTTATTGACTTTTCCTCCCTCTCTAGTACTTATTGTTTGCATTTTCATGTGGGAGGACGGATTGTAGAAGAATAAGAGATAGTGCTAAAGGCAATAGGAGTCAGTGGGTGGGAGAGAGAGAGAAAGAGAGAGAGACAGGAGAAAGAGGAGGAAGGAGTCAGCTGGCCGTGAGGAGCCGCCCATGAGAATTCACAAAGAAAATATGAAAGTTTTACAGTAAGACAATGACAAAAATGGTGACCCCGACCGTGATTCAGGAAAGAGGATTTCAACATTAAGTGACGTGATCCCATGGTGATCTGGGTAGAGAACTGCATGAAGAAAAACAACAAAACTTAAAGAAGAATGAGAGCAACTGTAAGAACTAGGAAAAGAATAATTCTGTTATTCAGTACAATGTGATTATTGGTTAGTGAAACATATGTTACAGCTATTAATGTTTGTTAAGCATGGGTGTAAAAGATTTTGAAGATAAGTACATTGTGAACTGAGAAAAGCAAAACTGAACCAACACTTAGAAATATATATATTCTTACTGTGATATGTTATCTGAACATTTGTATAACTGTTAGCTCTAAATGAAATATATGAACGCGTCGTAATGCTAATTTACTTGAACATGTCTTTCTAGAGATGCTGCAACTCTGTAATTAAAAGAAAAAGGGAGAATTGTGAGAGGATGGGTGGATTGTAGAAGAATAAGAGATAGTGCTAAAAGCAATCTCACCCCTGAGAGGTTGTAGCTGTACTAATTACCACGGATTAGGAACAGGCCTGCCCTTAATAAGCCACAGGTATATCCAATGAGGTTAAGTGCTATAAAAGTGTGGGTTAGCTACCTGAGAGGCAGAGTCAGTTAGAGGTGCTGTGGTGGGGAGAAAGGAGTCAGCTGGCTGTGAGGAGCTGCCAATGGGAATTCACAAAGAAGGTCCAGTAAGACAATGACAGCATTTTCATTATACATTTCTTATTGCAAAAGATATTGCAGATTTTATTGTATTGCAGCAGAACCAGATTTTTTGGGGGTTTTTTTGTTCCTGAAAATATTGTCTGTCAGTACCTGCATGTATGAACTTTTTGAATATTTTTATCTTGTTAAGGTAGCTATAATAGTATTTCTTTTTTCTTACAGTTAGTATATTTAGTTTGCCTGATTAACTAAAAGGAGGAGGTTACAAGGTAGATCAGAAAAATGTTTTTTCAATACCTTTTAGATATTGCAACAGAATGATTAGCAAAACATTTTAATGCATAGAACTACGGTCCTTTAATTTTTAGTCCAAAGTTGAACACTAGGTGCATTTTCTAGAAAAGCTGATTTTCAGCAAGAAACAAATTACAAAAGTATTATGTAACCCTTATGCAATGATTAAGGTATGCTTGAATCCACTATGAAATATTCCTGCTATAATGATAATATTGGAGAGAAATGTAAACATAAAAAAAGTTTCTGAAAAAAGTAGCTAACAACTGAGACATAATTATGTAGAGACCAGTTAAAAGGGACCACCAGAATAAATGCTTTCACATTCCTTTTATTCCAGTGGCAAAAAAGTAACAGAAGATTACTTGGCCTACACAAACAAAACTGAAAATTTTGAAATATTTCAGTTCCTACCAATAGCATTTTTCCAGTGTATACCCAACGACCATTGGCGTAAACAAGCTTTTGAGGATCCAACAGTGTATAGCCAAGTATAGATATGGTTTTATGGGCACAGATTTACACAAGATTATAGCATAAACAATCTAACACATATTTAAATGTTATAGAATAAGTATGAAAATAAGTATTTGGTATTTGAATTATTCATAAAATACTGAATGGAGCATTTTTACAAGGGTGAACTAAAACATGAGAATATTTGAACTAAGTTACATATTAAATGTAATGGCTTGATTTTGAGTAGTGATTCATAAGATACATTTTTATTTCCACATATACACAGTATATTAAAAGTTTGTTTCAGCTACATAAAATTTAGAGTTATAGAAATGCTCTTTTTGTTTTCTGTCTTTAGAGAAAATGTTTCAATTCAAGATGCAACAAAGGCACATTGCAAAGCAATCAGTCACAAGAAGGTAGATTTCCAGATTTGACTCTATTCATGTTTCTTGTAGTGTTTATTCTGTGCTTACTGTTATAGCAAATCACTGACTGGTGCTAACTGCAGGTACTTAACGAACAGCAAAGTACAGTTCTAACTATAAATAAAAGGAAAATTGATTGAGATACAGGAAAAAATAAAACCCCAACAAACTGACCAACCAAAAAAAAACCCCTCAAAATTTCCCAAACCAAAAAACTGAGAAGATTCAAAAGAAAATGAAATAATAAATCAAATTGAGATCTAAGTGACATAAGAATTTAAAAAAGTTTCCTGAAATATTGCAAAAAGTGAACTGCAAGAAGGCCGAATAGGCAGTACTTTCATCTCCATGTGGGCATAAGGGTATTCCTGGCAAAAAAAATTTACAGTGCCCATGTTAGCACTGTACCCTTGGCAAAGAGAAAGCTACATTTTAAATTTACAGTCATTAAACCGTCTTTCATATGTCTTTAGGGTATCATAATATATATTTTACAAGTAATTGAGGAAACAGTGGTTCAAAAGGGATAAATTTCTACATGCAGCTCTCTTTTTAGTTTACTTCCCAAGTTGACTATGCTGCCAGAAAAAGTTCATGTAAGTTATATTCCTGCTAGTGAGAGTCAGTCTTAAGAAAAGGGTGCTTTTGTACTAAATTTAACCACTATTATCTGTTCCATCATCATGAGTGTTTCCAGTTCTGTAATCATCTGTACTTACTGTCTGAAAGTCAGACATAAATCCAAAAAAATTGACTATGAAAATTTCACCCTGTTCCCTATGGGCTGATCAATATTCTCATCACAAGCAATGGTATTTCTATGCCCTTCCCAGACATTAAAATTGGTAACATTTGTGATCTACAGACAGAATCTGCAGTATTATTCTGGTTCTGAAATGGTATGCTCCAATTTAGAGCTCCCATTAAAACCACACCACTGCTCGTTTCCTCTCCTCCTCCAAGTGGAAGCACAAAAGGCAAAGACTACAGGTTGAGATAAGCACAAGACTGAAATCAACAATGAGGAAAGACAAAAACAATGACAGCAACAATATTAATACAAAAGGTTTAAGACAAAGAAATTACTTACATGGAAATCCTACATCAATAAACAAACACTGACGTGTTCTTCTCCACCACATTTTCTCCTGACCAGTCAGAACACCCTTCTGCTCAGAAGGGAGAGTCCCTTTCCCCTGCACCCATTATTGGCATGAGGTGGTCATTGGATAATATCAGAGTCCTGGCAACTCCCAGCTATGGCAAAAACATTAACCATGTCCTGGCCAAAACCAGGTCAAATATTCACTAATAATTTTATTTTCTTAATAAGTAAAATAAGAATACGGAAAAGATATCTATATATAAGGTGCAGCATTTTAGTGATTGAGAATTTATGTGACAATAGAAAAATATTTGAAATAGTCTTTTTTTTTTTGTAGCAATCCTTTGAAATCCCCTGAGTCTAGCTGTTTAATTAATATAAACCATTGCTTCTAATTGCACTAAAATTACAGCATTCCTTCTTTTATTATTGGTACCATAGTTATTGCTCTCATTTTTGCAGGGTTTTTTAAAATATTCTTAATATATTTTATTTCTCTTGTTGCAAAAAAACTCTGCATTTTTTTCTTCTCAGTCAGGTCTGGTAATTATGGAAGGAAAATATAACCAACCTTTTCTTTACCTAGTGATCTGGAAAAGAAGGTCTTCTCATTCTTAGAATACATTTTGGCAACAGTGAAGTTTCAAAACAGTGATATCAGAAACAAAGTATTTTCATTTTAACTTGATTAATCTAGCATACTTCCTTTTATCTAAAATTAATTATTTAATAATAGAAGAAATATTAACTCAATATTTTACAAGAACAAGGGAGATCTCAAATGGGTCTGTGGATCAAGACTCATTTCACACTAAGGTAGTGATGTATATAGGAGATATTCTGTAGTATAAAGCTGATAGTCAAGTACAAAATTTTCTGTATAAAAAAAGTGTTATCAAATACAGGGAAAGAATAGGAAGGTATGGATACCTAATTCTTCCTTATTTCATCCACTTCACACCAGATAATAAATGCAATCATCAGAATTTAATGGTTTATTTAATTAAATATTGATTATGAACCCAAATGTAAGGTGACAATAATACAAATTATTTGGGAAAAATGCTAAGGTTTATAGGTCAATTGCACTTTCCAATGATTTCTTAAGCATCCATCTTTCACTACATAGCTACACAAAATAAGAGTCCAATAAAATAATTCTTGATTGCCAGTGGTATAAATGATTTTCCAGCTGACAAAAGGTGGACCTTCACTGTAAAAGTGAAAGGTCAAATTTCCCTAGAAGAAATGTCATTCATGCACTGGAAGGATATCCTTAAATGGGAAGAAAAGGTTTTCTTTTCATCCACTTGTCATACTGTAGCAAGTCATATAGTATCTCATGGATAAATCTAGTTCATGTACCGAGAGAGGCTTTAGGACATAACATCAATAAGGTTAAAAAGACAGAAAACTTGTTTTTTACAGATGTGTTTTCCTTGAGTCCTGCCATATTCTACACAGACCCTTTCTGTCACCTAATTGATTTTCTTTGTTTCTAACATCCAAGCAAAAGATCTAAAACATGTAGCTGTACTTTTGTGCTGATGGTATTAAATAACTTTTGCTCATGATACTGCAAGACACATGTAACTGCACCATGGAGAATATCAGGAATCAGTTCTGCATGTTTAACCAAAACTCAGTGGTGTTTCTTAAAGCCTGATATGCATCATGAAAATGCTTTTGCTCCACTTATGCTGCTAGCTGTGGTCAACTGCAGTCACCACCCACATGATTAAATTGCATGCTCCTTCAACATGAATATTACTATTTTCCCATGGGAAATTTCTATTTTCTTAAATATGGCAACATTAAAATATTTTGGAGCATACATTTTCAGAAAGAAATTGGCTTTGTCTTTTACTTCAGATGTCAATTATTCTTCTTTTAAAACTTATCACTGTTTTTTTTCCAGGCATTGTTCAAGTAATCCCTAGTAAATTTTTTGCAACACATAATTTTTACCCTCTGATTTTCGGATTCCTCAAGGAAAAAAAAAGCAGCATGAAAATAGTAAAAGAACACAGACACCCACATACATATATATATATATAAATTTCTATATTTTATTTATAAATATATAAATACATGGATATATTTTTAATATACATCTTTTAATAAATGTGTAAAAATTAACTACTTGTTTTTAAAATAATTTCAATAATGACAGTGTGAAATGTACATGATTTTCACACTTCGTATTCAGCTAATGAAGAATGCTTAAACCAATGGCATTACTGGTAAGCTTAGAGTTTGCAGAACTGGAAGTCGGAGAGATAGAAGTACTCTCCCTGCCTCCCAAAGTAGTGGTTTTCTAAATTAGTCAAGCAATTTACAGCCTCAGATTTGATGGTTGTGTTGGGTTTAGTTTATTTTTTGGGGTTATTTTTGGTTAGGTTTTTCATAGAGTTACTGTAACATGTAAAAATGGACTTATTAATTCCCTCTATTGTACATATTTGTAAGTCTTTATTACTATTTGCACATAATTGTTCCTCATTTCTATTTTTATTATTTCTGTTTAACCTCTTTAATTTTCATTTTCATTAGTAGGTATTGCATTATTTCCAGCAGTAGTAATTTCTCACATGCAGTTTGACAAGCTACTAACTATGATCTAGAAGTTACAGCAAAGAAATATCAATAAGTAAATGACAATAAACTAGTTTATTTAAAAGCAAGAAAAAAAAGTCTATTAAAATAACTTTGTTTTCTAGTTTCTACAGAAAATGAAATATGTTGTTTTCTTTAAGAATCCCAGATAATCACAAAAACATTTCATTGCACTCACTCCTTAATATTTTCATGGCAACCATGTCCCAAAGCTCCAACAAAAGAATGAAGATTTTGCTGGGCTAGATGGAAATATATATGAAAACATAGATTTATCCTTTAAAAGATCAGAATCAGACAACATATTGCAAATTTTGATGAAATCCTGTAGTGTTATATTTGCATTTGGTCTTATTCAGTTAGCAAGGTCATTAGCCTCCCTAATAAAAATTATGTTTGGAAAACAGTGTAAATATTTGTACTCTTCGAAGTGTAGATAAAAAGTCACATTATATCATTGCAAATACTTTACACACTTGTCAAAAACTGCAAAAAATGGAAATTAGTATTTACCCTGTTGCCTTTGAAAACAAGACTATAACAAGAATGTGCAGTTTTAAGTGAACTTAATGATTCTGAAATAACGTTGGTCTTAACACTAGAAACAATATTGTGCTTTTTGCTTGTTAAAATAATCTTTTGCTTGTTGAAATAATCTTTTAGTTTTAAACAGATTAAATTACAAATATAGTTTCAGTTGTTGTTACAACTTGACAGTTTTTTGGAAACAAACTTAGAAAATCTTAAATGTCTAATGAATCACAATTTATAATTTTCTAAGGGAAAGTTATGAAAGTATTCAAATAGGGCATAATATAGAAACTGATTAAAAAATCTTGATTAAAAAATTCCAACTCATCACAAAATCTCCAGAATGAATGCTTAAAGTTGATTCAGTCAAGTTTATTTTAGATTCTAAATTCAAGTTAGATGGTTGTGGAAGAAGAGAGATTTTTAGACATGATGATTCTTCATCTCCATTTGTGTTGTGGTTTGACACTGGCCAGATGCCAGGCACCACAAAGCTGCTCACTCACTCTCCCCTGCAACTGGACAGTGGCGAGGAAATATAATGAAGGGTTTGTGAATTGAGATAAGGACTGGGCGAAAACACTCATCAATTACCATCAAGGCCAGAACTGGCTCAACTTGGAGATATAAAGTGAGACTGTAACTAATAAGATCAGAGTAGGACAATGAGAAGCAAAAAAGTCCTTAAAACACCTTTTTACTCCCCCCCCAACCCCTCTCACCTCTCACATAGTGGAGGGAGATAGGGAGTGGGAGTTTTGGTGGCTTTGCTCACTGCTCAGGGAGAGGAGTATTTCTCCTGATGCACTGTGGGGTTCCTCCCACGGGAGACAGTTCTCTGTGAACTTCTCTAACATGGCTCCATCTCACAAGCAACAGTCCTCCCAAAACTGCTGCAAAGTGAGTCCATCCCATAGAGAGCAGTACCTCTCAGTCTGCTCTAGTATGGGTCACTCTTCCACGGGGTGCACTCCTCCAAGAACAGGCTGCTCTAGCCTGGAAGAAAAGGTCCCCTCTCTCTTCCATGTCTCCCATGGGATCAGAGCCTCCTGCAGGCATCCACCCGCTCCGGCATGGGCACCTCCCCCACGGGCCGCGGGTGGATCTCTGCATCCCCCGTGGATCCCCACAGGCTGTGGGTGGATCTCTGCATCCCCCGTGGATCCCCACGGGCTGCAGGGGCACAGTGGCTTCACCATGGCTGCACCACAGCCTGCAGAGGAGTCTCGGGTCCAGTGCCTGGAGCCCCTCCTGCCCCTCCTTCTCCTCTGACCTTGGTGTCATCATGTTGTTTTACTTCACATGTTCTCACTCCATTCTTCTCTAGCTGGAAAATTACAACCATGCCACAAACTTTGTTTTGATTTCTTCTTAATTATGTTGTGACAAAGCCATTATCACCATCTCTAATTGGCCCAGCCTTGGCTAGCTGCACATCCATCTTCAGAACCATCAGGGATTGGGTCTGCCAGACATAGTGGAAGCTTCTAGTAGCTTTTCACAGAAGCCACCTCTGTGGCTCTCCCACTACTAAAAACCTGGCTGCACAAAACCAACACAAAGCACCTGAGCTTAGCTTCCAGGAGGATCTTTTCTGTGATCTTCCCAGGCACAAAGGTGAGACTCGCAGGTGAGTAGTTCTCAGAGTCCTCGTTCCTGCCCTTTTAAAAGATGGATAAAATCTTTCTCTTTTTCCAGTCTCCTGGGCCTGCATCTGATTGCCAGAACTTTTCAAATATCATAGACAGTGACTTGGCAATAATATCAGCCAATTCTCTCACAACTCTGAAGTGTATTTCATTGAGTCCCATAGAGTAAGGTACCTTCCGGTTCCTCACGTGGTCATGAGCCTGATATTAGAGTGTGAAGGATTTTTTTCCCCCAGGTCCCATCCTGGTGTCCACCCCCTTGAGAGTTATGTAAAAGCATAGGAAATTACATCTGGACAGTGGAATATGGAAAAAAACCCCAGTATTTTATAAAGATTAGAAAGAATCATACCACTTAGAGACTTAAAACATAATTGTTTGAGATCCATTTATCCTTTTCATAGTTCTGCCAAGACTAGGAAAATATGTGCCAAAGCCTCAAGCTTTTGTCAAGAAGATATGGATTTATGTCTGTTGGAATCTGCCTAATTTTTATTTCAATAGAAGGATAAGGGTTTTGATAACATACACTGAAAAATGACTATATAGAGTCAGAAACTGCCTAAGTTAGTTAGTGAGAAATGCTGACAAAAAAGCGTCTTTAGTCACTTTGCTGTCATCTTGAAAAGAAATAATTCATAGTCTTTGCAGTTGTCCAGTGATAGGATCCATTCCCATCTTTAAACTGTCTTTTCAGTGGTTGCCACCACTGTTCAGACTACAAGGGAGTTTGGATTATTTTTTATCTTTTGCATTACTTGATAAGATCTGATCTTCTGAAGATATCTCAAGTATAGTAAATGCTTTCAGTAGCCCACAAATATCTTCAGGCATTAACAGGTTAAAATATTTTTAACAATATGGTTTTACAGGATGACATGTGGAAAAATTTTGTTTGTGTGACTTTGCCTATGTGGTCTGGAAGTCAGCTGTTCTGCTGCAAAGGGAGGTGTGATAATTTGTGTAGCAGCTTCTGTGAATGACATTTCCAGGTAGCAGCTGGAATTGCTCACCTCACTTCTCTTCCTGCAAAAAGTTCTGCTACAGAAAGTCTACACCTCCTTAGAAAACAAAACTTCCCCTTCAAACAAATTGAAGAAACCTAAGTTTCTCCAAAATTCTTTGGATTGGCTTTACATGAGCTCAGTGCTTCATTTGAACTGTCCTTCTCCCCTTCTCTTTGCATACCAGTGAAGAAACACAGCAATGTCTTCATAACATGATGCTAAGAAACTCACCTGCAAGTGAATATTTTTGCTCTATTCCTTCCTGAAGTGAATACTTAAACATCTGATGATATATATGCACTGGGTTAATGACTAAAATCCACATGTCCTTATTTCAGAGTGAAGTGTCTAATTATAATGCTATATAGTGTTGTCTTTTGCTTGTTAAATTAATATTGAATTAGCTTTTCTTCTGAAAGAATAAAAGTAAGCACCCTTCTCACTCTCCCTCTGCTTTGGGATATTAGTTTGTAATTTAGAATATATATCTGGCAAAAAGAGGATTTCTCTAGGCAGAAGATCATCTGTTTCTCCAGATGCTTTCTAGCCACTGAACTATTGGATTAAAGAAGAAGTGCAGAGAAGTGGAAATAGGGCATTTTACATTCCTGCATTTATATGCTGAGTTCCATCTGATAGTGGATCCTGAGAAAGCCTATGAGATCAATTTTTGCATGCAAAAATGTCAAAACAATGCTCAAATTGGATCAGATTTAGGCAGATTTTGATCTCAAGTCTTTTCTTAAGGTCAAAAGGATGAGATAAATGTCAGGTGGGATAGAAAATGGTCTGAAAATTGATGGGACTCTTATGATTTGTTCAGTATTCAATTGTCACACAGTTGACAGACAGTACAGTGCTGGGGCTAGCACATTTTTAGTTTATTAATTATCCTGGAAGGTGGGACAGAATGCAGTCTCATCAATTTAAGGATGACACCAAACTGGGGCAGACCTCTTAGTGTCCAGGTCACTGAAAAATAAATTTTTCTGTATTCCGATTCTATGAGTCCAGAAAACAATGAATGATGACATAGTGAAGAGTCTTAAGGTAAGGTCTGACACAATTGATTTGTCATTTGGCAATTGCTGCATGTAGAAATCTTGGTACCAATTATAAAGGAATAAAATAATTTTCACTAATTTATACAAAAATACCACATTTGCTATTATTAATATAAATACATCACTCCCATAGTAACAAAAAAAATTAACTGAATTACAGTTATTTCTATTATTTGGTGATATGTCCTACAAATCTAAGTAAGTGTGACACTTCTCAAAAAAAGACTTGGAAAGTATTCTACTCCCTTTTAGCATGGCATAACAGTTTGCTTGTTGTCCAAAAAAAAAAAGTTAGCTATTTTAATTTAAATCTTCACATGAATTACTTCCAATTTCAGTGGGTGAAAAATCACAATGTATTCTGCTCCAGAAATGTGAATTTTTAGTTTGCTATATGGAAAAATTGGAAGGTGTCTAGAAAACTCCTTATTGTAGAGTTCAAAAGTAAGAAGTGTTCCATTTTATTCTTCTAGCATTAAACTTTTAAATAAGCATAAAGTAGATAAACTTTCCAAATTGGAGTTTAACTTTTATGTTTTTCTGTATCAAGGAACATGTAAACAATTGTGAAAAAGATTCAGTTATAGGTAAAACTAGATATTAATATAGTTTTAATCTATTAAACTAGATGCTGAAGTTCCAAACTTTAAAGAATTTCCCCCATTAGAAGCTCTAACACAGTATTTTAGAAATCTTTTGTAATGAAAAAACATTACAAAGTCTCTATGACATATGAAATGTAGCTTATGTGGTTTTTTTGCTTATTTGAATTTTTAGTTTAGGCCTTTGGATTTACTACAGTATCTTTAAATAGAGAGAAATAACTAAACAGATGCTCTTTGCCAAATATGTTGGAAAAATGTTAGCAATTCAGAAACACCTAAAGGCAGCTAATAATCCAAGCATTTTTAATAGCAATGAATAATTCTACATCTGATTAAATGCAGCAGGGACACCTCTATCATATTTTCAGTGTGCATAATTTCAAACAACAAATTAGCTGAAACAAAAACATTCTGATGAGCAGAAATAATTTATACATTAGAGGCTTTCTTCACTGTATCTTTGCAAGTCAGGTAAATTGCTGTGTAAAACTGTGCAAAACTGTGCCACTGGGGTGTAGTGCATCCATCAGACAATACATGTGTTAGAAAAAGTTAAACTCTATGAAGAACATCACAGAAATTAAACCTTTGGTATGTCAACAGGAAAAAAAATAATTAAAACATAAGCATTTTTTAACTTCAGAGAACTGATCAGTATTATTGCTGTTGCTTTAGTAAGAGACAGAAGCAGCTACAGCACTTCTATCTTCTTGTGTTAGCAAAGCTAGTTACTAAATCAAATATATTCTTTGGGTTTTTTTTCTGGAATGCTAGTTGCAAAAACTGTGGGGGCCACTTGTGATGTGTTCATGAATTTGCCTTAAGAACCATGAAAATGGAAATTTTTTCATAAAATCAACTGAAAAAAAACCCAAATATAATATAGCTATTGCTTGCTTTCTATAGGTATTATAATACAGGATCCAATGAACACTTAGAGCTAAAATAAAAAGTAATCTTCATACCTAAAATAAAGTGAAACAAGGCTCACTACTTCACAAATGTCTAAATTATTTTTAATTTTCTCTCCATATGTAGGGGACTAACTACAAAACATCTCACACTCTTTGCTGTCTGTATTTGTAGCAATCTAGTGGCCCAGAATCTTTACAAGAAATCTGTTTCTTATCACTTAGATCATCTACATAACATTTGAAACTTTCTATCAATTTCATTCAAAATTCTGAGCCTTTTGAAATTCTTCTATACCTGACAGGAATGTGGTTTTAATTTTTTTTTTCTTTAAAGAAATCTGAAATGTGTTATTGGAAAGCATCAGCTGTGAGATACTTCTGTACTAGCACTGGTTAATTTCATTAATACACATATCTCTTTTTCTGGGCGTTCTTATTGTTCTGAAATAAATACGGATAGAGCACCATTGCAACTGGAAGAGAATCAACATCTTGTTTATCTAGAAATCATATTAACAGGCTTCCTTAATATTTCTGAGAACATATTTGCAGGAAAAAGTTTCATCATAAAATAATGTAGTTATAACTAACATCATAAGTTTAGTTCAGTACTATCACTGATGCTGAAGAAAGGCAAGGACGAAAGTGAAAACAAAAAGAACAAAAGAAGTTTCTTCCTAGTATTTAAGAAAAAGAAGGCTTTTACGTCAGTCATCTATGGGAGTCTGTGGTATTCACATACTCTTTGAACAGAGAGAGACATCATTCTCCCTCCCAGGAGTTTTCCTGGGGAAGGCACTGAGAAAGGTCAGAGAGGAGAAAACAATTCTTATCTCTATTTGCTGCTCCTGTTATTTGGCACATGTGGAATGTGTTATGGAGATTAATTACTGAAGAGTGATTTGTTAATTAGACTCTGCTGATGATTGTTTGAAGAGATTGACTAATTTGGTCAAAGCTGTGTCGTAACTGTCTGAAAGGGTCATGGGGTTTTTGTTAGTTTAGTATAGTATAGTAATAGTATGTAGTGTAATGTCATATAATATAGCTTAATAAAGCATTTTGTTCAGCCTCCTGAATCATGGAGTCAGAGCACATTAGTCCTGCATCGAGGGCGCCCTGCATCAATAGGAGTCTTAACTTCTTTTTGCCAGGGTCAGGATTCAATGCACAAGACAGTATTCCTTGTTCAGACTCAGGTGTTTATCAGTTCTTACCTATATTACAGTCTCACAAACTGTGAGTTCTACAGCACTTCACTCTAACAAACTAAAAATAGAGCCATATCTCTCTATCTACAAGGCTGTTTAAGGATTATCTGTCCAATTAAGAAATGACACCTAAATTTTTTTTTATTTTTGACCCAATAACCAACCACCCATGTCCCACAAGGCAGACTTTTTTTTATCTAATTACTCAATACCACCGAAGAAGAAGGTGAAGAAGGACTAGCGACTGTCCTAAAACCTCCATCTTGCTTTATATATATTACTATATTCTAAAACCTTAAACTAGAAGTTTGCTGCCATGTGATATTACACACTTCTATTCAAACTACACACCCATAATCCCAGTTCTATTTTTCCATTTTGGAAGCCTTCTACATGGCCTCAGGTCAAATGCAGCATTCTCTTGGAGGTCAGCGCCTGTCAGCACAGAAAATCTAAAGTTCTCAGCCGGGGTTCCAACAGACCACGACCCCAAAAAGACCTGGAATTATTCAGACCTCAAAAGTAACTAGGAGGTCTTTCAAAAAAATGGAAACAATAATACAATTTTGTGGAAAACATTAAGATATCTGAAAAGTTACTTTTAAAAAATATTTTAACCTGAAACACATGGGAATGTTTCACCTTTTGAAAAGTGTGACTATGGGCTACATGTGGCTACAAATATGTGGCAAAAATATATAATATATATAAGATAATAATTATTTCTTCTACATTTTTCCTGTGTGCATGTGTATATATGCCTGTAAAACATTAAGGCTATTCTGCTGACTTCAGTTTCTCAGTATAGCTATCACCATAAGCGTCTTCTGTGTTTGACTATAACGTATGTCAGCACCTAGAAGTACACAAAACATAAGGCATATTTTCTGCAGTTCTTGTATTTGCATGGTCAGAAGACACCTTAGTGTATGGAAGGTATTAGCTACGTCTACTTTAGTAGTAATATTCAGAATTATATTTTCATTTACTGATTTCTCTTTTTATGCTACCAGGATAGCAGCTACAAAATGTATGTATTCTGTTCCACATGAGCAAGGAGACATGTCACACACTAGACACTGCAAGTTGTTTGATTTATATATGCAAATCCCAAATACCTAATGGTAAAAGCAGTCTGCTTTTGTTTTGATAAGCTTAGTGATTCACACCAATAAAACATAAGACACAAGTGCTAAGACAATTTTAAAACTTTATCCATAAAGTTGTATTTTCTTCTAAGATAAGATAAACTACCCTCTGATAAGATCATCCCATTGGACACTACAACATTTATTTTACCTACTGTACAAATAATTTAAACATCCCCACTTCTTAAGCTTGATTGAATTTAAACATTGCTTGGGGTTCATAGTGTCTTCATTATTTAATTCCCCATGAAAATGTTGACATTAACAAAAATTAAAAAAGACAATTTTAAAACTGCTGGGAAGAGTAGACTATTATTTCCAGCTCCAACTACTTACCAGAGGTCTGTATCTGCTCATTCAAATGATGCTAGAGGTTGTCACAACTCCATAACAGAAAAGTTGTATTGGCAGTGCCTATAACATACTAGCCTTAACAATAGAAATGTTAGCAAAATCGGGATGTCATGACATGTTATTGACACTTAAGTTATCAACTGTCACTGTGATATTTTCTGAAAAATCCCTTCACCAGGATTTTTCTCCTGAGAAGCTGAGAAGCCTCAGAAAAGAAATGTAAGCAATAATTATCTGATTGCTTTGGAATGTGGCAGGTACATCTGTGGTTCCATGTGAATTGTTTTTACTTATGACCAATCCCAGCTGTGTTGGGACTCTGGTCTTTCACAGGTTTTATAATTAATTATTTTCTAGCTTTCTGATGTATCCTTTCTCCCTATAGCTTAGTATAGCTTTAGCACTTTATAATATAATAAATATCATATCATAATAAATCAGCCTTCTAAGTAATATGGAGTCAGATTCATCTCATTGCTTGTCCTGGGACCCGCAAACACATCAACAATGAACACTTAAGTTTTTGTCACTTAAGTTATTGACAAATATTAATCAAGTAATACCTCTCTTGACTACTATTAACAAAGGGCAACATAAACCTAGGAGTTTCTGCTAACTCTGCTTGAATTGACTTTTCAGCTGTAGAAGGAGGACTTTCAGGGGGACTTAATTGTTTCAGCCACTTAGCAGTCCAGACAGACATGCTAAAGAATTAAAAAAAGGCATACCTTGTTCTCAGAATGCTTTCTCCACCTTCTTCCTGAGGAGCAAAGCAGAGTAATAACTACACACATTCCAGCTTATCAAAAGCCTAAGCAACTGCAGTGTCTTATAGATATTTTTTTCCTCACATTATTATAGGCAATCTGATTACAGGCAAGTCAACAACTATTGATATTTTAACACATGCAAGCTAGCAGTAATGACTGTGCTATGCATAACTTTATAAATCATTGTATTTCTCTTGAAATACCAAATGATTTTTCCAATAATATTTTTGAGACTGAGATAATACAAATTTATATCAAGTTTAGTCTTTGTTTATAGATCCAAAGGAAACAGGGGTTTTTTGCCACATTAGTTCTTGCATAAGTATTTGAAAACCTGCATGTTTCAGCTATTCCCTCCAGTGGTATCTAAGCATGCATATTTATCTAATAATAATACACATCATAGTTATTATCTGTTATTTTCCTCCTACCTCAGAATGATCTCCCCTTCTGTGTTTACTACAATCAACTTGGCCTTCTCTTTAGAAGTTTCAGTGATATCCAGTTATATTTTAAATTTTGTTCAAGGCCAGATTGAATAACCACTTGATCTAGTGAAAGATGTCCTTGCCCCTGGCAGGCAGGTTGGGACTAGATGATTGTTGTGGTTCCTTCCAACAATACCCTTCTACAGTTCTGTAAAATATTGTTCACCTGTATAAAGATTTATCATATATAAACATATACTTCTATGCATTACTTAACAACTACAAAGAGGAAGTATTCCTTAAATGGAAGTTACTCAGACAAAGAGCAAGTACAAACACTACCATGTGAATGCAGATGCAGTCTGCATCTGTAACATCCTTTTCTCAACAGCAGCTATTTCTTCTTCTATAGATGCCTTTGTTTCTAGATGCCTTTCTAAACACCTGTAACATATTTCTGTGTTCCCATCACGACAATTTAGGATACATTTATTGCTTATATAGATCTTGCCTATCAAGTAGTAGACATCTCATAAATATATTTATTCAGCTTTTCTTTAAAAATATCTGAGATAGTTTTTATGTGATTTGTTCAGCCACCATGTCAGTATAGTACAAGTGCCACAACAGTGCTGTAATGCAGCTTTCTGGGATTGCCTCGTTTGGTGCTTGGAATACTGTGCTACCATACTTATACTGGTAGCTGTACCTGAGAGATCTCATTTATGTCTTGTTCTGTCCACACAATATGCATTTTATCAATTTCTATGTAGACAATACCCTCAGAGATGCATCTTAATTGAGGCAGGGTACAGTGTATGCTAAATTTAAGTATTCGCAGCCACCTATTCCCCCAGTAATACTGTAGTGTAGTTCTAAAAAGCAATTTATTAAAGGCTTTGGGAAGAAAAAATATAGGCAAGTGAATATTCCACAAACCCATTCCTGTGACCCAACCTTATGTAATGTAACTGTTTCTTGGGGATTATGAATTATTCTTGATGCATTCACTGACTTCTGATAGGATGTTTTTCAGTAGAAATCCCTTATTTTATACCCAAGACCTCTTTAATAATAAACAACTTCCCATCCAAATAAGAAACAAAATATATGTTGTAAAGCACTATGACTATAACCCAGATATCTCCACATGATAGTGTAATATAATTTGAAATGGAAATACAGAAAAAAAACCCCATGCACATCTTGCATTCATCAATAAACTTTACTATACAGAACAGTTTGTATATACAATAATTATACCAGCTTGCCAAGAAAGACATTTTTCTTAAACAGTGATTAAGTGAGGACATTTAATGGAAAGGCACTGAAACAATTTCTGTAATTCTGTTATTGCTAGTAAGACCATGTACTGTATACTTACCTTCCACAGCAAACTTCTTGTCTCCATTATGTTGTATGCTGAAAGTTTTAAAAGGTCAGTCTGTGTTCATGCTCATTTATCTTCATTCTCATTTACTTCTTTGCTTTATGTTCTGCAAAAAGAGTCTTCAAATGTTTTCCTTATTTATTTGCTTTACATCATCAATTCCACAAAGAAAAAGTCAAGTGGCAAGATAGCAGATAAACAAAGGCGATTGGAGCGAACATTATCTAAGACTGGTAAAATACAAGTCTCAGTTGAGATAATAAAAGCCCTAAAAATGGTATTCAGCTGGCATAATGTCTAGAAAAACTAAAGAAATAGAGGGTTATAGTTATTCTGCAACAGCTCCTCTCCACACTACTAAATTTTTACACTTTTCCCCTGTGTGGGTTCTTTATGGGTAGTGATTCTGACAGGACCCTACTTTGCGTCTCCATGGGTTGCAACTTTCTCCAGTGTGCTCTGGCATGGTCCTTTATGGCCTGCAAATGGCTATCTGCTTCATCATGGTCCTCCATGGGCTGTGGGGAAACAACTTTCTTCACCCTGGTCTTTTCCACAGTCTGCAGGGGAATCTTGGCCTTGAAGCTGGGAGTGTCTCATCCCTCTTTTTCTCCTTTGACCTTCTTATGTACAGGTATGTACAGGGATGTTTCTCTCATTTTTTTCGCACTCTCACTGTTGGTTTCTTAAAAATATTATCACAGAGGCACTGGAAGTATTACTTGAGCTCAACTGTGCCCTACAGAAGATCTACTGGATCTGACTTTAACCAGATGGAACTGGCTGTACTTGGGATGGGGCAGCCCCTCTCCTCTTTTCTCAGATGCCAACCCTGAACTGCTGCCGCTGCCAACACTTGGACCAATAAACCAAATACAAAGGCAGGGAACAAAGACCACAGTTCAACAACAGAATCTGCTGAGGAGTTTTGCCGATTTCAGAGGGGTCAGGCCTATGGCAGAGCTTTCCTTATTCCTATTACTTTCTTTTTAGGCTTAATTAGGCTAAAGAATGTCACCTAGAGAAGGGATGAACATTAGTTCAGTTACTCAACTTCTTTGATAAGATTCAATTAAGGACTCTCCAGTAATGGCTCTAAAGCTCCAGAACTCTGTCACCAAGTTCTTTAAAGGGGCTTAAGTTTTTGCGGGTTTTTTACATACCCTGATTTAGATGCAAGGAAGAAATACTGACAAGATATTCTCAGGAGATCAAAACAACAAAAATTTTACCAGCAAACTTCAGAAAATCAGGGAACTCTGGCAAAAGTTTAAAGCAATATTCAATCAACATTAAGCATTTCAAAAAACATTAACTTGGCAAACTCTATGCCCATTCAACTTAGCAAATTCCAACCTATCTGAATTTGAGTTACTCAAGCTTCATGAAGAATGAAGTAGAAGAGAGATAGAAAAGAACAAATATAGCTACCCCCCATGTTTCAGCTGATGTAAAATCCAAGGGAAGGTAGGCTCAAGACATGCTTTTACTGTTTTTCAGCTTAAGCACTCTTTGGCTTTCCTGGGCCCTTCCCCCAGGTGGGACTTCTGGTCTGGTGTCCAGTCGGGAGCTGGGTTAGAGGCTCCAGGGGCAGGTGAGGAGCATTGCCTGCTGTGTGCCAGGGCTTGGTGACCATTGCAGAGGCTGGGATGCAGACCCTGATGGGGTGGGGAGTGTGAAGCAGGGCATCACCTCACTGGAGCAAGACACAACCTGTCCTTTCCACTCACAAATGTGCCCAAAATGTTTCAAACCCAAAATCTCCTCCCAAACTCTCACAATGGTAGATCATCAAAATCATTTGAGCATTAAAATAGAAACCATGTGTGATTTCAGGAGTGCACAATAAACACTATCTATTTGTGAAATTTGTCTTTTGCCAAGTCTTGCACTTCTGATAATTTGGTATCCCCAGCTAATTGATCTCAGAAGCATTTCAGCTCTCTGTGAAGTTCATAGGGGTTGCAGCTGTTTAAACAAGGAAGATGTTGAGATCTTTTTTTAATTTTATTTTTTAAAACAAAAGTTTCCTTCTTTCCTTCCTTCCTTCCTTCCTTCCTTCCTTCCTTCTTTCCGTCCTTCCGTCCTTCCTTCCGTCCTTCCTTCCAAAATGACTCAATCACTCTTTTCTTAGACAATATTTACCTGAACTTAATCTTCCTATGAGTTGAAAGGATCAAGCATGCAAAGTAAATTCATACCTTCAACAGAAGTAGAAAAGAAACTATTTTGAGGACTGAGCAGGAGGTTGCAATGGTAATGTTTGATTGCACAGAGTTCAGACATGATTCTTTCTTCATACTAAGAACTAGACTGGGCAGCACAGAAAGAACACAAATGTTTCCTTCAGTTCACAAAGCTGTAGTTAAAAAGTAAGCATGCCTGATATATATTTAATCAGCTGAATTTAATTGTTTCAGTCAAGAGTCAATGATATGGCTGGAGGTTTTAAATAAGCCTATGCTTCTTAAATAAAACTACATGATGCTAGATATTGGTTGTCCATAAGAATACAAGTTTTAACATACATTTCAGTCATACACAGGAATATTTTTTATCCATTATTGTGGATGAGGATCAATGCAAATTTGACACATTTAGTCATCTAAATTTTGGATTTGAGCAATTCGGGTCAGTTGCCTTGGTAAAAGTTATTCTCATTTGAGATTATATCTGACAGGATCTAGAGAAAACTGATGCTGTCCTGGATTGCCAGCTGAAATCCAGTACTTTCAATAACAATAGACACCTACCTTTTGTTAAGAAGGTCTGAATGTAAATAGGAATCAGAGCCTTGAGTAAGCCAGTTCATGTCAGTTGCTTAAACACAAATTGCTGTTGTAATAGCAACAGAGTATTCAAGCCATTTAGATAGATATATGAAGATATTAGTCAAATATTGTACAAGAAAGAGATGCACACTAGGGAGATGTCTAAAATTTTTGACCTACAGTTACAGACCAGATGAGAACAACTTGTGAACATTTAAATATTTTCATAAGTCTGTGTTTGATAAACTGAATTATCCCATGCAAAGCAATAGAGCTCATTTTAAAATCTACATTATCACTTCAAATTCCACGCTTAATTAGCTGTATTGAGAAATACTGTGTGTGCTGATGGGGTCAACCAGCTGAGGAAATACTTTCAGGGCCTTCACCAGTTGGTTCTTCAGGGAGATCAGGAGGGCATCTCTACACAAAGGGCAAATTACCTATTTTAACTAACAGTGGCACTTTAAAGCCTACTGTGAGTGACATACAACATCACTTAATGTGAGACTTTACTAGTTACTGCAGAATTTTTCCAGTTAGATGTATGTCTATTATAGATAAGCTAAGCAAAGTTTACATGAAATGTGATCAGCTGTTGTGCATGTTGATGGAGAGTCTGAGTTCTCAAGTTGTTTTTCAGGCCATGATGTCATTCCTTAGTGCTGCACTATCACTTGTTGAGTTTAGATTTGAATTTTCCTTTCCACTGCTTTCTTCTCCCCATACTTCTACAGGGTCGTTCTTCACAGTCCTTTTTCATAAGATCTCAGCTGTTATGCACAACTCATTTCTATCTGGTCTGGAGCTGTGTCACACACACCAAGTGCAGGTGACCCTGAATTCTGCCTTAATTACTTATTTCATTGCTGCCTTAATCCAGTTAATATTCTACCTGCTTTAATACTATGAGTGACAAAAAATGTAACAACAGAGAAGACAATCAGTTTTCAGAAGAACTAGCTGCTAATTCAGGAAAGTGAATGGGACTTAATGGAATTATGACAAAGGATTTATGTCACTGATAATAATGCAGCATGATCTTAAGAATTGGAAATAAAAGAAAACCCCAGGACATCAGGGGTGAAAATGTTTAATCTTTAGGCTTCTCTTCTAAGTAATTTAAAAATTCTACTTTCTTTTATAGTGGTTCATATAAATTGCTGAGAAGAATGACTGATATTCAGTCTTCTAAAAGATGCTTAGGAACGGTAAAGAATCTTTCTTTTCAACTATGATCTCTATTTGCTCTGTAGTTTCATTCAGAGCTCTTCCCTTTTTAATCTATGATAAAATATCAGGAAGACTGATCCCATAGAGATGGTGAGTTTCAAAATCTGTTAGTCTATAACAGCTAGTGTCAGTTTTATGTACAGGCACTGGTGCAAAATAACAGAAGGAAGCACAAATGCTTCCGTCTTTTCTTTTGGACTGTGTAGGAAGAATGATCAATAACCTACACTGTACAAGCCACAACACAGTGTTCTATTCTAATTAAAAAACCACCAAAATTAGGTAGACAAAAGCAGGAATTTGGCTGAAACATATGCTAATGTTCATCAAGGGCAAGTCTCCTTTTCAAAGCTCTTGCCAGCTTTCTTCTCCTTACTCATTTTTTAATTAGGCATCTATCACAAAGAATAATGTTTGTAAATGTCCATGGTGCCAGGAAAGCTGCAGTAAAGATGACACAGAGAAACATATTGTCACACTATGCAAAAAGCCAATAATCTCAGAAAATATGTTGGGGAAAAAACAAATTCAAAGAAAAGACACAAGTTAATATTCTCTCTCTCTCTATGACCTGGAGACCATAGGAGCACTAGAACAAAGACATATGGGATGCACTGAACACAGAATCATGTTTTTGTAGAAATCCTTAATGGTTAAACTTTGAAAATATTTATTCTAAAGAGTCTTGTCTATTTACAAGAATGGTAGTTTAAATGACAGAAGTTTTTGATAACAAATGCTGTATCATCTAATAAGAATCCCACAAGTACGCTTACCGCATGCTAAAACATTATTTTGTACCTAGCTTAAAGATTATTTTTCCTCTTTGAATGTTTCATGTTATTCTTTGATCCTTCTGTTGTAAATTCCTGAAGTCAAACATGGACAGCTTGTTTCTTTGATGTCTTTACCCACCTATAGAGCAGCAAGCTGACATTTCCAGTAACCAGCAACCTGTATTTTCCAATCTAATACATGCAGTCAGAATATTGTGTCTATGTGACTCAGTAAAGAGATCAGCATTTTGTTTTGTAACAGGTGCTGATTTTATTGATTCAATTGGTTCATCTGTTTTGCAGTGAAAGTAATTTGAGTGTCCTGCTACACTGTTATTGTTAATGAGATACTTTACCTCTGTTTAATGCACTTAGGAAACTGCAAATTGCAGGGCTGAGGAGCAGAATCACAAGAGCAAAAAGATTTGAGGCATTTGTATTATTGTTGAGGTTTCTTGCCATCTGAATATTAGAGATTTTTTGGCGATTCTTATTATTCATCAGTTTCATATCCCAATCAAGTATATGCTTCATATTTTAATACACTCTTGTATCTGAGTTTCATAGTATGTTTGAACTATATTAGTTTGCAAAGATATAGACTGTTCAGTTCATCTAGTATATTTATAACAAGTCAATTTTAATTTGTATTAAACAGGTCTTTGATAATGAGATTCTCTTCAACATGTCTTTCCATTTCCCTACAGTCCTGTAGTGCCTGACAAGGATATTTTTGGCAATTATGATTTAATTAAATATTCCCTAAAGAGTTGTTATATAAAGCAAAGTCATATAAAAAACTGACAACCATTTAAAATCAATACTCTTAGAAGACATAATTCCCACAATTCTCATCAAAGTCTTGGAAGAAGGCTTTATCATGGATTATAATGTGGGATGGAAAGTTAAACTTCGTTGTTGTTTTCAAAGTCTCCAGAAATGTCATTTATAAAACATATCAGAAGCTTCCTATTATCAATAAATATATGCCTAAAGAAAGATTATCTTTCAACTGTATTTGTATTCAGCCCTACATCCTTATACGATAGGAACTATAATGTCTGCGTGTTGCTCACACTACACCTACTAAAAATATCCGTAGTTGAAAATTGTCACCTTTTTTTTTTCACTGAAATTACATTTTTTGGGCATGAAAGACAAGGTAGGAAGAATGAGTATGAAGTATCAGTCTCTTGTAAGAGTGTGATAATATAAAAGTTAAAAAACCAGCTCTAAATATTAATTAATTTTAAGGAGTCGTCCCAAATGATGACTAGCCCTTGCTTTTTCTTTATTTCTGGTGAAGGTTGTTCTTTTACCTTGTCTCTTCCTATTTCCTGATCCATTTTGTAATTTCAATTTCCTTATACTGATACATTTGCTTTTCAAAAAGAAAAAAATTATCTGAAACTCTAAAATGAAGAATTCTGTATGTAGTTCTCTTTACTGTGTAAATGCAAAAACAAATGAGGAAAAAACCTAACTGAAAAGAAAAAGGAAATTTATTGTCTGAAATTGTGGGCATATTTTTGTATTATGTTAGGTCTTTCTGCTAATGAAAATTCTGCTTTGATTTAATATCAGCCTTTGGCATTTCCCATTGTTAACATTTTTCCATCTTTTAAAATGTGGTCTTAATTTCAAAGACACTAAACTAGAAGGATCAGTAAGATTTGAGGAAGTTCTCAAGAAGACAAAAAAAAGTCTTTGCTGTTGAAGTCTAGAAAAACTTGCCTGTCAGGAAATTGTCTAAGTCCTTCTTAACACTCTTTTGTTGGAGTATTGGCAGATTCCTTGATATTAGTTTGTAATCCTTCCCAAACTTTTGGGTTTCATTCTGCTGAACCCTTGATACAGTATTTCCTGATGATGACTTATAGAGATGAGTTGCTTAAAAAAAGCATTTTTCAATCTACTTCAAATTTTCTGCCTTCTAATGTAGCTCAACAACCACAACTTCTTATGAACCATTTTGAATAATGCTATTTCACCTCCTCATCCACACCATACACCAAACATGCCTGTTTTCTCTCCTTTACATGCTGCTCTAGGCTTTGCAGGATCACTACAATTTTAGCTACCATTTCAAGCAGAAGATTGCAACATCACATTTACTGGGGATCTGTATATGTTGTCTTTATTTAGAGCAGGTGAAAAATGTGAGTTCATGCATTAACTAAAAAAGGGCGAGAAATATTCAATATCCACACTGACATACCAACACCCATAGTGCTATACGAACAGATAGGAGTCTGACCTGTGAGAGGAAAACTAACTCATTACCTCCATTTCAAGAAGATGAATAAAACTTAGTATCAGCTGCTTAATTTTCAAAAAAGACACATTGAACTCAAATTAAAAGGAAATGTAAGAGAAACAGTATCAGTAATATTTTCCCACATAGAATCTGCAAATTGCATTTAATAGCACTGCTAATTCTAACAAAAAAAGGGGAAGGCTTGTGACAATACCCAAAGCCCTACAAACTATTGCATGTCATGTTAACACCAAAATATGAACTAGAGATAGTTGACAGCTTCTTACATTCCTGTCTATGAAATGTTGCTACCTTAACTGCTGTGCCATAAGTGCATGTCAGGAAGAAGAAGAGGCTAGCAAAGGTAACCAGACACACGGAATACTATTGAAACTTCTGTGTCTGAATGTGTATTGCATCCTATATATCAAATGCTAAATAAGAGAAGTGAGAAAATGGGGTTATAGAGAATAAGGTCTAGGATTGTGGATGGCTCTCAATGTCAGGAAATATCATTATTTGATGGCATGGAAAATGCAGGCATCAAGACTAATAATGTTACTATTGGTATTTACATCATTTTATAGTGGTGATGAGAGCTGACTACAGGTAAGTATGAAGTTTCCAATGCCAAAAGGAGAGCAGTTTTATTCATAAATCATGTAAAGAATTAAATATTTTATTACTAGCATTTGAATAATAGAAGTGTGATCCATCTGTCAAGATGCTGAGCTTCCAGGGAGGAATGTAAGATACGTCTAGGCAGACATCTTTAACTGAGATAGTTACTGAGTTTCCTGGCAGCAGAGAGAAATGGGTGCATATGGAAAATAATTCAAGTCAGCTTAATAAAAATGTTTAAACTGGGTCAAAGTACCTGTTCACCTGAACATAGTCTCATTTTACATAAGCTTTTTTTGCATGATTATTTTAAATAAAATACAGCTGGCTAGAGAGGAGAGAGAGGAGAAAACTGATTTGACTTTCGTGACCCCTCAGTTCCACAATTGTGAATAGTCACTCAGAGTTGTCTGCAAGCTATGATAATTTTGCATGAGTTTCTCAAGGGATAATGGACATTCTTACTGTACTGGTATATTTTTGTACCTAAAAGAGACAAACAATTCAGAATAAAGACAATAGATTCAGAATCAACTCAGGGCCAGGTGAAAAATTCAGGAATATTTGACAATAACATTATATTACAACAACATAACATAGGTCTACAGTCTGTGGCTTTCAAGGTCCATTAAGTCAGAATTTGACATTTACAGAATTTTATGAACCATATTTATATGTTCCAATTTTTATTGCATCAGTTCCTTTACTCTGGCAATCCATGGTTCATCAGGTTTTTCGGTGTGGGTTTGGTTTTTTTTGGGTTTTTTTTTTTGAGGTTTTGCTTAAACTTCAAAAAGCTCATTCCTAGAGCTAGGAACACTTTAAGAACAATTGCAAGCCTCTATCAGTATTTAAATGCTGTTAGCTTCAGCAGTTGAAAATAGTCCAAATGAACACGTAGATAATGACAGACGAGACAATCCTACCTCCAAAGAGCTGAATTTTTATCCTGCTTGCCAAAGGGGAGTCTACATTGGCAGCTTTTCTACTCCAGTGCAGGTGTTTTCCCCTCTGCCCATGGCTGTTGTGCATGACAGATGGATCAATAATGCAAAAAAAGCAAATTCTGAACTTAGAATTTAGGAGTGTTTGATGGTGATTTCTGAACAGAAAAACAATTTGTTTATATTATTTTGATTATCTGCAACTGCTTTATTTTTCTGTTTAAAGATTTTAAGTTAGGAATAATCTTAAGTTACAGTATATGCTCAAAAGAGGGACTCTTCAAACACTGAGTAGCTGTTGTGCAAGATCACTTTGCTCAAATTAAGATGTACACCATCTGGCAGGTGTCTTGTACCTGTCGTTGGGGATGGAGATCAAAATAAAGACTCTTTTTGAGCAAGGTTATAATATAGATATCTATAACTGTTAACTGTTTGGGATTTAGAGGTGTAATTTTTCACAGATAGGCTCTTTTAAGTTGTCATTTTCATCAGCCAAAATTCTGAGATCTCATCCCAAAGAAAATATACAAAAAATTGTTTTATTTAATATGTCTGAGTCTAGTAAAACTTTTGTGGGTCAGAGCCTTGTTATGTACATTTTCCACATTTTTATTGACTGATATCTGTTTCTCACCTGTCCTAATGCCACTGTAGAAGCTCTCTTTTCCATCTCTCTAATCAGCTCCCAGAGACAGTTGGAGATATTATAAATAAAGGTCCCACTGGAAGTTTTCAGTTATAAACTGACTCCATGAGGTAAAATGTCACCGTCATATTTTCTGGAAAAACCCCTTCACCAGGATTTCTCTCCTGGGAAGCTAAGAAGTCTCAGAGAAAAAGGAAAACAATATTGTCTCATTTGCTTCTCCTGTGTTTTTCTGCTTTGGAATGTGGTTTGGAGATTGTTTATCCAACAGGTGATTGTTTCATTGGTTGCATGTGGATTGTTTTTACTTATTGGCCAATTACGGCCAGCTGTATTGAGGATCTGGAAAGAGTCATAAATTTTTCATTAGTATCTTTCTAGCTTTCTGTCTGTATCCTTTCTGTATTCTTTAGTATAGTTTAGTTTAGTATTCTTTAATATAATACAGATCATAAAATAATAAATTAGTCTTCTAAGAACATGGAGTCAGATTAATCATTTCCTCACCTTGTAAAGAATTAACGATTTTGAATTAAAGATTCAAAACTTTACATGTAATCTTCCAATTACTATTTGATCTTTAATCAATTATCAGGTGAGCATAAAATTGGTATTAACTAACTACTCTCTGAAAATATTTAATTGCAATCTTCAGTTGAATATTTTCATTCTAGTGAAATCTCATGTTAACTCACACTCCCATTTCTTTAGCATTCATTGATTGAGCTTTTCTAAGTTGTCTGTGCTCTCTGAATGTACCAGCTTCTTTGATGTATGTCATGAGACATGTCAGGCAATATAGGTATGAATTAAAATATTTTGATTATATTCTCCTAAACTAATTTCCTTCCTTCCTAAACTAATTTCATTCATTCCTTCCTTCCTTCCTTGTCTCCCCTACACACAGTAGTCCAAAAATAAAGCTCTTCACTGCTTTATTTTCTTCTGCTGTGTTTTGATATTTTGTGATTTTTTTTTTCTTTTTTCATAACAAATTCTATGAGTTTCCATGAAGACATAGTTAAGATATATTGAAGTCAAGAGCTCTAAATTTTTATCTCTGTTACACATTTTCTGTGTGTCCTGGGCTGAACCAATATTGTTTCTTGTTTTGTCCTAATAAGTTTGTCATGATATTTCTTGTAGACCACCTGTTTTGCTTTATTCTGTTGGTAACATTTCAAGTGCAAACATAAATTCCACATATTCAGCTTGTCTCACCAGTGTCCTGCATCAAAAGCTGTAGGAAATTTTGGAGGTCTGATTTGACACTAAGAAAAGGATTAAATATCAACTCCTTGGGTCATCCTATACAATCTTCCCCCTAACCCCCAACTTGCCATGTTACAAAAGTCATTCTTTGAGAAATAGCAGAAGGAACCATTTCAGCATGAGTAAATTAATTTGGATACCTGTGTAGATCACCACATTGTTTTTAAAGCTTTCAAATTATGATTTTAATATGGTAATAAATATAAAGAATAAGGTTATACCAGAAAATATTTATCCTTTTCAATATGTGCAAAGGTATTCTATGATAAGTTCCTTAAACTGTCATGTTGATCTAGCAAAGCTATTTTCTCAGCTTTCTCTGAAATATGTTAGCAAATTACCCCAATCACATTGAGCATCATCCAGCCTCATCTGAAGCACATATTTTACATGTGCTGTAAAGTCTCCTCCTTCAGGACAAAAGACAACAGTATGGGTATTTTTACTAGAGTGCAAGAAAACAATTTTTAAAATGATATAGCATTGAAATAACAGTTCTCCTAATTATATAATGTTTCAGAGTGAAAATTAACCTGTTTGGTAAAGAAATATCATATATACAATTATGTGGTACTTGAATATCTTGGTTCACTAGTCGGGAAAAATAAATTAAAAAAAAAAAAAAGGAAAGTGTTTTGGAATAAAAAATGGAAATCCGACAAAAAACTTTTAAATACCTTCCAAAATGTGAGCTTTTATTTTTCATGTTTTGAAAGTCTCGGGGTAACTTAATTTCAATCAAAGACGATTCAGGATTTCAAGTTAAAGATGGAAATTTAAAGTGGAAAGCAGTATTAATAATTGAAGTTACAATTCATGTAGAACATAGCTGTGATAACAGTTCTGTTTAACGATTTTGAAGATGAAACTATTTACTTTCCTCCTGTGGTGCTTTAAGAACATTTATTTTATCACCCTTTGCCTCTTGCAGCTCCTGACTGCATCCTGTTCTTTTGCATCCTGTATCCTCACAGATGTTTTCTTAATATCTCAATTTTTTTTAAGGCTTCTCATGTTTTCAGCTGTCATTTGTCTTCTATATTCTTCTTTGGCTTCCTTTTCTGCATTCTGTAACTGCAAAAAAGTTGCAGGTGTCTTGAGTTTATCAGGGTCTTCCCTATTTGCTTTCTATGCATATTTATTTAATATTATTTTCTCTTTTTGCAGGTCTACTGCAACAGCTTCTGCTGGTGTACATGTTGGTTTGGAGTATGCCAAAAGCAAGAGAATTTGGACAAAAAAAATAACCAAGTAAATGCATTTCATTCTGTTAATGAAAGTTTTCTGTCAGTTAGTTTATGGGTTTTTTTCCCATGGCAAACTGTGCCTCATAGTTGCATGTATTAGTACATTTCTCACATGACAAAATTAATATTCATAGCAACCTGATTATATGACCAGCTAACTAGGGCCCAGCTTCCATCTCAAAGTATAGTGAAAAAAGTGAATACTTTTTCTAGAAAAGTTCAGTTTCTTTTACTTAACTATAAGTTTAGGTGTGGAATTTGATATTTAAATAAACAAAAGATGAAAAAAAAGAGGTGTCATATCAACTGAAATATAAACCAACACAACTAGTATATTATTCATGATAAAGTGACTTGGGTGAAAAATTCTACCAATGCTACCATAAGGATATCAAATAAATGTATAGACTTAAACAATGATGTCCTTGAATTATGCATGCTGAGAATACATCTGAGGAAAAACAGTAACCTGAACAAATCAACCTTGCTAAAATCATACTTCTTCTATTGATCTAGAATTAGGGAGCATCAGCAACTATATAGACCCATGTTAAATTTTGGGAAAATAAAAAAAAAACCTGTACTGTTTTACAGTCCAATTAATAAAATATTAGATTTTAATCCTGCCAATTAGTCACAAAGAACCAGATAAAAATTGAAAGAGCAATTCACTCAAAATGACTTATGAGTAACAATTCTAAAAAGTAAAGAAATGCTTGAATATGTCACTGAAAACTAAGAAAAATTTACTCATTAATGTTTTATGTGCTACTATAGTACAATAACATTATTAAGTACCTAATCCTCTGTGTTTCAAATGTGGAAAAAAAATTCCAAGTTACATAGACTGTAGATTTTCAACAGAGTGAAGAATGAATATATTCGAAATATGAATACACTTTGAAGCATCATGACAGTGAAACATAAATGCATCTATTGAGATTATGAGTTAAGTTCTTTTGATGAACTAGCCTTGCATTTCACTTTCGAGGGAATAAGAAGTAACAAAAAAAGAGCTAGAACTTCTATGTAATCACAGTTCTTTGTGGTAGAAATGAAGAATGTCATTGCAGATCAAAGGGTGCAAAGAAACAAGCCCAAAAGACTACTGATGCTTGAAGGTTATAGAGCTACCCAGCTACCCAGCTCAGGCAATCGAGGGAAACAATAGCAGAAATGTGATCTTGCAGCATATTTCAGTCGAAAAGGCCACATGTAAAATGCTGAATATCTCATTGTGGCATCTCTAAGCTGAGGATTATCATGACTAAATAATTGATCACTTGTTCATGTTCACTTTGTAGTGAAAGAATCCATATGAAGTGACAGAATTCACTTCAGAATTCTGAAGAGACTAGGAGAAACCCATCACAGACCTATCATAGTGTAGGTTAGACCATTTATGTATGAGCTGTAATATCTAATAAGTATATTACATCTAAAATTTTCAGAGTGGGTATTTCTTTAATGCATTTTAAGAGTCTGATTAATAGGTTCTTATATGAAGATAATTCCTGGATCCCTTGAATGATCAGCAAAAAGGAGGAGACAAACCAGAGTGGAATGAATCATTATATTGGAAGGATAACATTCTTTTCAGGAAAACCTTAGACAACTAAAATCTAGTACAATTGACACAGAAGGTATGACTGAGGCTTCTTTTAGGAGATTTTATTACCCCTTAGATGTTTGCCTCAGACTTCCTAAATTATAATTAGGCACATATGCTCCTTAGTGAAATTAGCCTTATGGCTTTAATTAACGCACAGAACCTTCACAAAAAATTCAGTACATAGAAATATTCTAGGGGATGTTCATCCAGCACTTCTACCTGTAGCAGACAGTGCTTTTGCTAAATTTCCGAGGGTGCTTCAGATGAATGATTCCAAGCACCCTGTAGTAAATTTTGTTCAAAAGTTATTTCTGTATTCTCTTAGAACCATTTTGATGCTGTCCTTTACCTACTTTACACATGTACTTCCAGTATATCTCAAGGGATGATGTCTATAAAATGTGTACTTCAGAATGGCCACCAAATAAGGAGACACCTAATCAGTTACACATGATAATGCCGGTTTAGAGTACCTTATTCTCTTCATTCTCACTTTGGAGATGCCAGAAGGGGGAAGTTGAGTTGAGCACCATGTATTTTTATAGAAACATTATATAAGGCTTAAAATTCTGCTTGTTAGTTAGTTAGAAATCTACGTGCACCAACATGAAAAGTATGAAAGTTAATGGAACAGAAAATGAAGCTGCAAGACATTAATGCAGAAAATGCCTATATTTAACATTCTGTTCTCATCTGCTCCAGTGCCACAGAATTTTACCTCTAACTTTGAATTACAAATCTCAAACGTAAAATTGAACAATATCAACTGAACTACAAAGGAACAACCCTTTTAAAACCATTACATTTTCATTTCTAGCTAATTTTTCAGAACACATTCAGTCAATTGCTTTGTTTACATTTTTTGTACTGTGAAAGCAGTGATTAAAGCCACAGACAAAATAAATATATTAAATTTCATTATGTTATGCCTCTTTTCAAAATTACAACATTATAGCATATAGGTTAAACTGAATGTGTGTATGAAAGCATTTAGGATCTATTTTTCTTAATGTTGCATGAGGACTTAACAAGGCAATATTGACTACCTCAACTGTATAAATCAATGCTGCCTTATTAAAAACCCACTTAGAACTACCACAAATAAATCCAGATTCCATGAAAAAAAAATAAATTTAAACATTTTTAGAAGAGGGAATTATTTTTTCCTCTCTTTGGTTGTCTTTTTAAATTGATTAGTCTTCAGGGCAGAAAAATGTACAGAAACTTAAGGAGGTACCCCAAGAAAAATTGTTATAAATGGAAAACTGCCAAGGAAAAATCTCAAAGAAAAATTGACAAAATAAAAAGTGAAGATTAATCCATTAGTGAGACACAGAGAAGTGCACACTGAAGTGATAAGTGAAACTTTGTATCAAATGTGATCAGCTCCCAGTTATAAAACTTGGGGGGGTTTAATGGACTTTTCACTTTTTCAAAAGTCTTTCCTGGATTCTTTTTCTGAATGGTTCTTTAAATTGTAACTCTAAAATTATGTTTGTGAGAACTTTACTCAAAAGTTATGATCATTGCCCATTTTAAAAGGAAACTACAGGAGTGTTTCCAGTGACTAAGAGACTACAGAACAAGACATAAAAACTTATTTTGTAAAGAGAATATTAAATATTGCACCTTTTAGTTTTTTATACATATTTTACTTACAGTATAAATGATAGCACTCATATTCTGAGGTAAATGAAATATTATCTTAAGAAATGTAGTATTTTTAGGCTTTTTTATACTGCAGCAAGAGGGAAATGAGAGAAAATGATAGTTCTGTCCCACGGAGGTAGTCCCTGGTGCAGACAGAAAACAGGATAAAATCAGTAATCACTACAGCAATTTTCTCATTTGAAAAGGATCAGTCAAAAAGCAGCAGGCTGTCATTCAGGCAAGATCTTCGTCATGTAACTTGCATTTCTCTATATTTACATTGTAGGTGTTTAAATTTAAACATGTTTCATTATTGACTTCTTTCATATGCCAGCTCTAATGAGAAGTTTTAGTGGTTAATTACGTAATTTCTTTAGTGAGGAACAACATAAATGAGTGGAAGCTGGCCAAAAGGGCATTCCAAGACTCTCAGAAATTGTATCTTCAGCACCTAGACAGCATACTGTGTTTCATCAAAAAGAGTGTGACCAGAAAATCAAAAAGGGTGATTTTTTCATTCATACAGCACTTGCAAAACAGCTGAAGAATCAGTACCATTTTGGGCCACCTTGTATAAGGCAGGTGCTGACAATATGAAGAAAGTCCAGTGAAGAACTTCCAAGGTGATAAGAGGGTCTGGAACACATAGTGCCATAAAGGCACTGATTCAACCATGAAATTAAACCTGCCTTAAGCAAGAGGTCAGACCCAATGAGTTTTGGAGGCCTCTTTCAGGAGAAATTTTTTCATGATCCTATTATTTGCAGAATGAAAATCAGATTTCAGATCTTTGCAGGCCCTCCCGAGAAAAATATATAGTACCTTGGAGAGAATACATGCAGGTGAACCCATTCAATAACCTTTCTGTAGGATAATTCTCCATTATTACAGGCAAGCATTACCAGTTTAAGAAGACTGCAAGTACTGCATTTTGTGTAATTCATACCTGTGAAATACTTGTACAAATCATTTAGACATACTGAAGGAGACTCAGTTCTCCTGTGTTCCCAGCATTGACAAGTGCTCACATATTTCTCATCTGACTTTCCTTGTGGCTCTTATTTCTTCTTTGTCATTCATTTTCTTATCTAGATTAGCCATGCTGGCAACTTTGACAGTCTGACTGCACCCAGTCCAAGTTGAACAAGTGCAGCTTATCAGAAGTTACCCCTTTTTTTTTGTGCCTCTGATCACAGAACTTGAACTTTTGTCTTTTTATCTTTTATCAAAACAAACTTTCAAATCCTTTGAAGAACAGCAGCCTCAAGAGTGCTGGTATCAGCCTTCCTCAATCACACATGGCTACAACTATTTTCTCACTGCTCCTTTGTGCATGGTGTGGGAAAGCACTGCTTGAATGAGACAAATAGAAAAATGTTACAATACCCCTTTACAACAAAACCATAAAAAAGGAAGAGTCTACTGAGACTCATGCACTTGAAAGGATGTCCTTGAATGATTTAAGAATGGTCTGACTTCAGGGATACAGCACAATTCAAAGATGAATTGAAGTTAGTTATTTAATGGAAGCTGTATCAGAATTATGAATAGACTTTTTGGCTGAAATCTTGTCTCATTTGGAGTGTTCTTGCTGTTTAAAATTGCATATAAGGCATGACATTTTCTTCTGTTTAGTGTTTCATCTCTCAGAATGTGTTGTCAGGCAGCATCTGTACTTCCAAGGTGAGGGTGAACTGCTGAGGACTGTTCACTATTTTCATGATGCCCAGCATCTTAAAGAAATGGCCAGTGCCCTCCTGGAAATGTTCTTTATTTTGATGAAAGGAAAAAATTATAATCATGCATGCAGAAGAGAAAGTTGAACCAATCATGTCTGCTAATATGTAGTGCACAAAAAAAATCAAAGCAGAAGAATATTATGGGCATCTAAAATAATGAATATCACTCAGCCATAGATGAAACAGACTGTAAAGGTACTGAGAGGAAAAAAAATAACAGCACTGATTGGCAATCTATGACATGCCAAGTGAACAGCAGGAGTGTGGGAAACAGTGCGTGCTTTTTAGAGAGAATTTGCTATGCAGAGGTAGACCTTCCAGCTGAGCAGGAATGGAAGCATGAATCTGAGAGATTGATGCAGAGAGCATTACTATCAAGTCTGAAAAATAATGGTAAAAAGAAAGTAAGGAAAAGAACATTTATACACAATCTCAGAGGCCTGAGGACAATAAAATCATTGTTTAAAGTGTATTACAAGATATTCTCCTAGTTTGGCACTGTATTTATCTGTTAAATCAGTGTTTTTGTGGATTGAGCTGTAGTGGATATAATACTAACAGATGTGAAAGTAAATTGCAAAACAATTGTAAATTGTTTATGGAAGAATTCTGTAAATACTGTTCATAAGTTACTCATAATAGGATGAAATGTAATGAAGTATTTTGTACAATCATTTAAGAGAAATAAAGGAGTTTTAACCAAAATTAAAACATATTCTCTTACTCCTCATCTTAAGAAAATACCTTGTGCTTTTCACGTATTGCTCATTTTTAAAATTCTCACTTTGTTTGTTGATATGCAGGTTTTCATGGACAAAAAATTAAAGTCATAAATATTTATAGTCTTTATTTGATCATACACTCAGGATTAAATTTAATGCATCAGCATTCATAAACCATTAACATAGATAAATTAAAGAAAAATTTCACTACAGATATGTGAGTATGCTGAGGATTTTGAGAACAATAAAGGAACGAGAAGAAAAATGAAACTTTTTCTTCTGCTTTGTGCTATACTGAGATAATCATAGTTCTGTTTAATTTTTTTAAACACTTATTAGTCCAATTTTGCCAGGGTGTTATGAAGACATATCAGTACCAGGGACTATGTGAATCCAATTTTGTTATTGCAAAAATTCAAAGCATGTCCTAAAAGGGTAGATGAACAACATTTTTCTCTGTTTCAGTAGTAGAACTGCAAGCACTGCAACCAGAAAGATCACTATAGAATATTTCACTATTGAGAAGTGTGCACAGGTTTTTCAGGGTTAATAAATATATTCACCACAAGTTATTTTCTCTTGATTCCTGACACAGAATTCTATGAGTCCAGGTCTTGTCTGATTTTGAAAGACATCATGGAATGATTTTCTCTCTACTTCTCAGGAAAAATCTATTTCCTAGGTACTGTTAGACTCAATAGTGGTAGAATTTAACTTGTTGATTACATTAGCATTTTTACATTTTTGTTTCCTGACATTGCATTTAAATATTGATAGCTTTTGTTTTAGTGAGAGCTATGAATAGATTATAAATAAAGCATTTTGGAAGCCTACTATTAGATTTTTATTTTAACAAAATGTGAATGTGAAACATCTATGGTTTTATATCCAAAAATAAGTAGCTATTCAGACATGACTGACATTTGGTGATCTATCTAACTACACAGTCAAACAATTAATATAGCAAAGTAAAGTAATGAAACAACAACAGCAATTGCAATTTTTACATTTGTGAGACAAACACTTGTCCATTTACTGTCAATATTTCAAAGTTGGAAAAAGCTGAGACATGACATTTCTTATAAGAGATTTCCAGTCTAAACTTTAATACAGTCAAGGTCATCCTATGATTAAATATATAAGGGAAAATCCTATAATAGAAAAGTAATTCCATGTTCCGTATTCATTGAAGGCATTGATGTAGTAATTTCTGCAATGAATTTGACCATTCCCACAATAAATTTAACCACTGTTCAATGTCCAGATGGAGATCAATGATGAGTTGTGTTCCTTAGGGGTCCATATTAGGACTAGTACTGTTTAATGTTTTCATCAATGACATAGCCAGCAGGATTGCATGTCCTCAAAAAGTTTTCAGATGATCTCATGTGTAGCAGAGCTGCTGACATGCCAGAGGGACAGGATGTCATCTAAAGGGACTTGGAAAACTTGAGAAGTTGGCCCATGTAAAACTCATGAAGTTGTACAAAGCCAAGTTCAATGTGCTGCACCTGGATCAGGGCAACTTCCAGTATCAGTCCAGGCTGGGGGATGAGCAGATCAAAAGCAGCCCTGCTGAGAAGGACTTGGTGGTGCTGGGGGATGAAAAGCTGGACATGACCAAGCAATGTGTGCTTGCAGGCAGAAGGCCAACTTTTTCCTGGGCTGCATCCAAAGCAAAGTGGCCAGCAGGTTGAGGGAAGAGATTTTACCCCCTTACACCATCTGGAATACAGAGACCCCACCTGGAATACTGAATCCAACTCTGGAATCGTTAGTACAGGAAAGACATGGATCCTTTGGGGTAGGTCCAGATGACAACCAAAAAAATGATCATAAGGCTAGAATACCTCTTCAGTGTGAAAACACTGAGAGAGTTGGGATTGCTCAGCCCAGAGAAGAAAAGTTTCCAGGAAGACATCATTGAAGGATTTTAGTAATTAAAGGGGACTTACAAGCAAGATAGAGACAGATCTTTTAATAGGTCCTGTAGTGACCAGAAAGCAGATAATGGTTTTTGAAAAAGGGAGTAGATTTAGACTCCATATTTTTTTATGAGAAGAGTGGTAAAACACTGGAAGAGGTTGCCCAAGGAAGTGCCACAACTGCAAAGATTCAAGGTCAGGTTGGACAGGTCCCTGAGCAACTGGATCTAGAGGAAGCTCTCCCTGGCCATGGCAGGGGGATTGGAAGAGGTGACCTTTAAAGGTCCCTTTCAACCTGAATCACTCTGTAATTCTATTATTTGGGTTCAAAAGAACTAGGCTGCTATAACTAGTTCTAAGGCAAATGGCATCTGGGGGCAACCAATAATTCCAGAAGAATATATATCTCCAGGTATGCAATCAATTAAAGAGAAACACTAAACTCTGTGCTTGCCCAGTGCAGGGCAATAAAGTCATGTTAACACTGTAACTTCTGCAATATTCAAGGGTTGATGTTAATTAGACTCAAAAAAGGAGGCTATGATTTCTTCACTGAGCACAGTCTTTCCTGTCCATTTTCAGGGTAATTTTCCCTGTGGCACTCTTTACAACTCCTATTCTAGTTCTTGTCTTCTCTTTGTTCTCATCTATAAGGTCACTGAAGTAGCAGAGTATTTTATACATCTCCAGCTCTATTCAATAAATAATAAAAGTCAGAAAATGGACTTTCTTTTATATCCATTTGCTGAAGTCCATGAATACTAAGCTTTATTACAGGAAGTTGTGGACGTTTTTAAGATTAGAGAGAGAAAAAAAGGTATCTGCAGTCTGTCACAGGAACTCATATATAATCAGAACTGAATACTGAATGAAATGTGTGAAATCTGTACACTGCCTATTGTCATTGCTTATAATATAATATACTCCTCAATTGTCTTATTGCTTTCAGGAAGGAGGAGGAATGCCTTAAATTTTTGATAATTCACAGAATGACTAGGTTGGAAGAGATCTTAAAGATCATTGAGTTCAGCCCATGCCCTAACACCTCAACCAAACTATTGCACTGAGTGCCACATCCAGTCTTTTTTTGAGCACACCCAGGGATGGTGACTCCACCACCTCCCAGGGCAGACCATTCCAGAACTTTATCACCCTTTCTGTAAAAAACTTTTTCCTAATATCCAACCTATATTTCCCTTGGCACAACTTAAGACTGTGTCCTCTGTCAGTTTCTGCCTGTTGAAAGAGACCACCCCCACCTAACTACAACCACCTTTCAGGAAGTTGTAGAGAGTGATAAGGTCACCTCTGAGTCTCCTTTTCTCCAGGCTAAACAACCCCAGCTCCCTCAATCAAAATGCAATGCAGAAACTTACAATGATAGATGTCTGGTTTGGACATCACAAAATGGCACATAAGATAGCAACAGTTGCCTTAAGATATCGTACAAAGACAGTAGTGGGGTTTTTCTTTTCACATTTTTTCATTGTCTTTAGTGTAATGATAGCCTAAAAAGTCTGGAAAAAAGTCACTGTTAACTTTCAGCAAGTGCTGCCTTTTACTAATAATAAAACCATGTGGACTATATTCAGTAGTCTACTTCCATATACTTATATCCCAGAAAACTCCCAGGCAGAACTGCTTTGTATGTCTGCTGGCTTTGTGACCAGAGGTCAAGTCTGACCGCTGAACCTGAAGGATTTCAATGAAATTTTCTCCAAGGAACTTAACATCTTAATATTTAGGTCTCTTTCATGAGTTAGCATTTAAATGTGGGTCAATAGTTCACATCTGAGTCATGCACGTGCACCATGGAGAACAGGTTCACTGCCCCCAGCCATGCTGTTTTGCTTGCATACTTCATTGTCCATTTTAAGCAGTAATGCATACTACAACTCTTCTTGCTGCCTCAAGTATCACAGATTCTAATAAAAAATAGCATTAGAATGTTTATATGTGTTAACATCTGAAGTACATGATTACCTAATCTCTGAGAAACTTCTAGGTAGATTAATCCCACACAAGAAGTTTCAGTGGTATGTCAGTTCCAAAAGAATAGTACCCTTTTATGACCAATGATTACTGATCATTATAGGGACATTATACGAATACCATCTTGGGTCCTGGATAAAATCAGATAGAGGATAGCAATGAAAACAGAAAGTAGGCATTAAATGCATGTCAAACATACTTACGTGGCTATTTTCAAATGGAATGTAGATTAGAAAACCAGTGAAGATACAGCAAGGTGCAGAGTATGTCAGTCAAAAGTACAATCCTCCATTTTTGCCAAAAGAAGTTCCCACTTTGTACTTGTCTTGGCAAAGTGAAGTACAGATTTTGAAGAACAGTTAAATATACCCTAGGATAAAGTGCATAAAAATTAACTTTTAAGTCTATGCCTGTCTGAAATAATGTTGTTTCAATACTCATACATGTCTTCTACAGTCTATTTTCCCAACATGTACCACAAACATTTTATAAGAGTCAATTAATACACTTATTGTCTTCCAGTATGGCCCCTTTGGAATTTCCTACTAGGAGCAAGTAGAAACCCCACAGCAAAGTTTAGGAAAGGTCATCCCAGCAACAGGAGGATTTGAGATTTATACTGACACTTTAAGAACATTAAATGGAAATGAAGATACAATAATGAAAATGCTTAAGGCAGTGGAGGAAAGCACTGCAAAGCAGAGGATCAGGTTGATATATCTTACACCTAAACAATTGTTTTATCCACTATTTCACCCAAAGAATAGGGTTTTAAAAGCCTCAGAATTTTAGCCTGCATTTTTATTATTTCTAAAGAAGGAAAAAAGATTTAGTGAGAAATACTCAGTTGAAAGATCATGATAAGCAGTAACAATCTCTGGTATTTACCAGAGTTGTAAATACCTTTTGTTCTAAAAAATTTGTTCAAAACAAACAGGCCATTTAGTGCAGTTTCCTTCTTATATAATCACCATGCCTGTGAATTTGTTTTAAATTTAATTAAATTATTTAAAATTAGAGTTAAAATGAAAAGTAATTGCCATTTGATTGATATTAAATTAATGGCCTGAGGGAATTCACCTTTGTTTAGATTATGCTATTATTAAGAGAAAAACAATTTTCAAAGAATGCTTAATTTATTAGGCATAGAAAATATGAAAATATCTCATGTAATTAGATGATCAAAGAGAGAGTAGTATTAAATAAAACTACAAAGCAAGTCAAGTGGGATATGCAGTGATATTAGTCCAGTGACATAAACTCACTGTTGCTAAGAGATTTGCTATCAGCCAGAAATATGCTAAGAAAATTAATGAGAGAAAAATCATTACTGAAGACATAGTGCCACTGATTGTCATTACCCATCACCTAAAAAAGGACTCACATAATTTTATAAATTTTGTTATTAAAGTGGAAACATGGATTAATGTTTGCATAACTGTTATATTTCACCAGTTGCTGTCAGCATCCTTTAAAAAACCTGGAAATGTAGTAAGTTATGAAAGTCACTGTCTAAATTAAGCTAATTTACAAAGACAAAATATTCAGGTTTTCCACCCTGGTTTGTTTCTTTTCAATGTGAGTGCTGCTTAAATATTTATCTCATTTGGGTGTGCTTCTTGTTTGTTTAATTTGTCTTTGTTGACACACTTGCAATTACTTTGTTATAATTCCATCTCTGATGTCTCTTGCTGTCTTAGAGGAAGATTTTATAACTATTCAAAGTAACAAAGGAAATAAAATTTATTTCCTATTTCTTCAGAAATCTGGAAACTTGGCCCCTATTGACAGACAAAAGTGTAGAAAGTCACCACTAAGAGTTAATGGATTTGCAGCACACTCAGCCTGCATTAGTATAATAAGCTAAATTGTGACTGTAACAGTGCACCCACATGATCTGTATGAAAGCTTGTCACAGCAATGGTCTCTGTACTGGAATAAAAACAAAGTCACTAAAGGAATGATTCCCAAGGAATAATTAGATCATAAATGACACCACAGTTTTTCCAGAGCATGCAGTAAGGCATACAGTATGCAGGTTTTCTTGTAGATTTTTTCCACGTATATACCTCATTCTACTTTTTGAACAAAAGAGGCATTATTATCTCTCAGAAACTGTATTCTGGGGTACCATTGCAAACACTGTCAGTACATATCCAAGCTTTTTTGCATTCTCTCCAAGAAAGTACTACTATATGATCCTAGAAAAATAAATTATAATTCATCTATTTAATTCCCTGGAAGCTTTGTAGTCCCAACTCCTTGTCAAAACAGGGCTAACTGGAAAATTAGATTAAATTGTTAAAGGTCTTGTCCAGCTGAATATTGAAAACCTCCAAGGATGGAAAATCTGAAAATGTTTTGAGCAACTTGTTTCACAGTTTAACAACTCTTATTGTGAAATTCTAGTTACATTCATTCCAACAGCTTGTGTTTATTGCCACTGGTAATTTCCCTGTGAGCCCCTAAGATCAACCAGGCACTATCTTCTCCAAGCACCCTCTTATCCTCCTTCAGTCATGGAAGACTGCAATTGGATGTATCAGGATGTAGGAAGTGGAAGCCGGATGCAAGGGCAGCACTAGTGGAGGCACAGGCAGTCGTGTCACAGGCGAGACAAGCAGAGCACCTCTGGTGATAGTGACCAGGTCCAAGAAGAGTACAGGTAGCCAAATAAGTCCCTCTTGAAAAAGCAGACCTGAAGCCAACTCAGGAACTTCAGTTCATGAATCAAGGTTGGGACGGATCTGGAAATAATTAGCCAGGATTAGAAACTATACAGACAAGGCCAGACAAGGCCATCATGATGAAACCAGTCTGAGGTCAAACCTGAAAGTCAAATCTGTGAGTTAAAATTAGTGACTGAATGAAGAATCTCTAAAACTGATAGGAGAAATCTTGGGCCAGAGCCATACACAAAACCTCAGGTTAGAAACATGAAGCTTTCACATGAAGAAAGGAAGATTCTGATGAGGCTTCTTAGCAGAGGTATTTGAGGCAGCTAGTCTTCTGATCCTTCTTCCAGACTTTCCTTGAAGACCTCTAAGGACATCTGAAGCTTCTCAAACAGCCCTGATTATCAGGGAGCTGGCTTTTGTGTGTAGGCTCCCAAATGCCCTTCACTACTGTCCGTGAAAACTGCTTTCCTGAGCTCCTTACTGGTAAGGTATAAACATCATTTCACAACACTACATGAATTTACCAGCTTGGAATTCCACTCACTAGTTCATTCCTATGCTTTTTGCTCATTACACAATGAAAACAGTTTAAGGGAATGCTTTTGGTTTTTTCCCTATGAGGATGTGATGCAAACACAATTTAAAAATGGACTGATTTTACCCAAAACATAGATAACTTTGAGTTATTCTTCTGGTTGTATGTACAGATATAGCTATTGCCTCCAAGCGCACTCATGAGTTGATGATTTCCATGTCTGTTTCCTTCTTTCTTCCAAGGAGACAACTACTGAGTGTGAGGCACGAACCTACCTCATGTGTTCTCATCCCAGTGTAATTACTGAGTTTAGTACTATCTTTAATATACAAATATTTATGAGAACACATTGAAGTACTATCTCCACAAGGTGAAATTTGACACAATTGAAGAAGCAGATGCTAAATATCTGAATGGTAATTTTGGTTTTTATCCTTTACCAGTCTCCACACAGCTGAAGGTTCCAGTGTCACATCTGCTCATCTACTACCATTCATGGGTTTATTTTGCTTCGCAGGATTAGTAAGATTTTATGCAGTCAAACTAAATGCTAGACCAGTAGGAATGTTTATCCTGTCAGTCAGAAGTGGCATCTCCTGGAGATGTATGTATTTCATGTGAGCTAAATATATTGAAAAATATTTTGAAGAGGAGAAGAGTAGCATCCAACTTGTACACTTGTAGACTTGCAGGACCAAACTCTAATTGTCACTGTTTTCCTCAAAAAAGGTAGGTATACTCTTTCCAGTTAAAGAACTCCAGGCAGGGAGTATACCTGAATCCTTTGATTTAGTCCTGTTGGTTGTTTAAAACAAAAAACCAAACAGTATCCACTTGTAATAACTTCCATTTTTAAGAGGTTTTTTTAAAGGACAGAAAAGTTGTTTATTAATGCTTCCCTAAGTAAAAAAAAAAAAAAAAAAAAAATTTTTTAGAGCAAACTCTTTTTTTTTTTTTACGTCCCTAAAAAAAAAAAAAAAAAAAAAATCTATAGAAAATTCTTATCTAGTTTTTTGAAGCTGCTGCAATATTGGAAATCATAGAAAAAGCAATATAGTACCATGTTATTTAGAAAGAAATCTGGTTTTTTACCCATAAATATTTTTTAAATGCTGCCTATTACTGTACTCTCCAATTTAGGTCTTGAATAAATTTTTGTTTAAATAAAAAGGAAGATTCTTGTAATATGGGACTGGTAATGAACTCAGGATATGCCCTTTTTCCTACTCTTAGACACCTGCTCAGTGGCCCTTGGTTGTTATTTTAGATACATACTTACATAAACAGATAAGCAATCTGTGTTAAGATATGTATTAAGAAATAACATTAACTGTTTTTTTCATCTATTTTATAAATGTAGATACAGTCATTGAAGTGGACTTAAACCATCTCAACCTAAATCAATTCAGAAAGTATTAGTAGAATTTTCTGTGGATGGAAAATGAGGCAAAAGTTTGGCATCATCTGTTTTTCTCCTATAGTAGCAGATCTTTCACTCCACAAGAGTGACCAGATGTCTCAATGCTAAATGGAATGTATGCCTATATACGTGCTATTAAACTTACATGACAGGAAAAATGAGGTGATCTGTGGTTTAAAACACCAGGTAAATGTATTTTTAAGACACTTTCTTACAAGTATTAGATAAGTAGAATTCAGAGCACAAAATTATATACCGGTGCATGCATTGTACATAATCATACGTGTTTTTTCATTTTATAGATATATGTATTTTTGAACATTTGTATAGGTGCAATAAATTTCTTAATTAGTAGCAAGCACTAATACTGACTCTTTTCTTTTCAATAAGGTATTTGTCAGCAATATTTGTCAACAGTATTGCTTCCAAAAAAAGCTTATAGCTGGGATGCAGTAGTATTTCCAGCATTATTACAGAGCTCTGTTATGGTGTGAATCACCAGTTTATGAGAAATTAATTTTAAACAAATCATCAGCTCTACAGTCTTCCTCTATGTATTAAAAATAACTTTTGTCACTAGTGGATTAGGGTTAGGTTACTATTATTCCTGTGACACACACAGGCCATCAGAATTAGTGACTCAGCTGACAGAATTTGAGGTTTCTCCCCAGTAACTTTTACTATATATCTGATTATGTTCCAATACATTTCATCTAAAGCCTTTTCTCTATGATGTACAAGTGCTAGCATGCCTAATCTACACAAGGTTTTTAAGGCACACATACACAATTATATGGCCTACATGTAATTAAGGGTATCTAACAAATTGATTAGGCGAACTTTAGAATTCTAAGTAAACAATGACTTAAAAAAGGGATTTTTACAATGTCCTACTTACTGTATTGTCTGGGAACATGTGAGGTTTTCATTCTCATCATAGCCAAAAGGAGTGTTTCCATAGATATATAATGGCTAATTCAGTAAGCAAAAAACAGATTTAACCTGCATACCATTTCTACCTCTTTCTCTCAACTCTTTACATAAGAAAGTTGCTTAAGACAGGCTTCTGAGGCCCATTGGAGGAGCCCTGAAACAGGAGTCTCTTCATAGTTCATTTCTGAACTCTGGATGTCACATTAAGAGGAGGCATTCTTATGGTTTTGTTGTAGGTAGTAAGTGCTCTTTCATCACATACACATATTGTCAGTATATGTCAGAATGACATGGACATCTTTCCCTATGAAAGCAGATGCTTACATGCATGCACAAGCATACAAGTCAATATAGAAACTTTAGTCATTCAGGAATAAACTTGACATTTTACATTTAAGCAAGATCACCAAGGTCTTCTAAAGAAACTAAAAAAATCAGTGGAATGAACACATACATATAATGTTTCCTTCTTCTTTCATATTATAAAAAGTAATTAATGAAACAGGTAAGGCTCCTCTTCCCCTAATGTTCAAAAATTAGCCAGTAGTAATTTACACTTATAAAATATGCATGCATGAGAGAAGAGAATATTATTTCTATTTTGTTTTTGGATTTCAGTGAGTTCTGAATCAGAGGTTCTTTTCAGCCATGCTAATAGCCTCTGCACTACATTTTACAGTAAATTTCTTCAATTAGTCCTTAATTATTTAGAAAACATGCATTAGGGCTGACAAGCATGAAAGAGTTCTGTGAAAAACACTCCTTAATGAAACCATGTCCGTATAAGAAGCAATGGTCAGTTTTGCACTTGTCTAGGCACCATCTTAAAAATTCAAATATATGAAAAAATGGTTGATGTTCTTAATCTTCATATGTAAATTTTTGCTCAGATACTTTAAGACACATTCAACCATAATAAGTATAATGCTTAGATAATAACTAAATGTTAAATTCTAATTCTCTAACATTTATACTCTATTGGAAATGCTCACATAAGCAAAACAAATGTTCATTCCCCCATTCAAAACTCATCCTTCTTTTCTTTCCTATTGTGTGGGAAATAAAAAATTATCTTGATATTCTATTTCAATGTATAATTTTACATCATCAAAAAGGTAATAAAAAGAATGGAAAAAGAGAGGTCGGTATTTTAGATTAGGGTTCTTCAGTCTAATATTTTCAGATATATTCTGGTAAGAAAAAAACTGAACAGTAGAAAGCAGCAACGAAATTGCCACAGACAGATTAGAAATATTGTTTGCCAAATCCATTTGCAACTGAATCTTTATTCTTCTCAAATCACAATGCACAAAATATATATTATTGATTTGACTGATTAATATTTTAAAAGACTGTGGAAGTTTTTCTGAAAAGTAGATCCAAATAAGAGGTAAGGGAATTTTTAGCTTAACTCTCAAAGACATTTATTGTGCTAGAGAGACCTAGGAGGGCAAAAACAAATGATGGATCTAGTTGGGAGAATGAGGAACAAACTGCATTACAAAGCTGACATCATGAGAGAGAGAATTGGAGACATAATCAGACATGATGGTAGTTAATCTTAAGATGAGGACAGAAACACTAAATGCAAAGAAAACCATCAGAAGGAATAAAAAAGTGTTTTCATGTCAGAACAAAGTACTGAAGGCTGCCAATTTGTTCCCATTGCTTTATCTGTTTAATTCTTTGCAATTCTTTTTGTCTCTTAAATTTCAAAAAATACTGCTGTCTCATCAGTGAAGCCTTTTGCAGATAGCCAAGAACAATTTTTCTTCCTTCTAAATTTGCAGACAGATTTATACTTATTGATTATGATGCCACATGGTAAATATTATTAATAACTCAATGTAGAGAGTGGTTTCAGGTGTGAATGGCTTCTTTCTTCTCTCTGGGTTGAATCCCTGCTGATAAACTTTTCTTTCATGTGACAAAAATTTCCTTGATTTTTTTTTCCTGTGAAATAATCTAAAGTAGTTCAATGCACAGTGACATTCCTGTGTCATTTCCTCAGAAGTCATGAACTCCTTCTTCTCCCAAACCCACCTGTTACAACCTGTAACAGTTTGGCAAAACGAGAGTGATTTGCCTGTTAAGTCTATTACAGAATCCATTAACTTAATCGCATACACTTCAACCTAAATAGATAGCATGTAGGAAGGCACATCAGTTTAGTCTAACTTCTTTCTCCAGTCAGAAATACTTCCAAGTCACCACACTAACTTCTGGTTTAATCCCACAAGGGAAAAAATAGTCAGAAATTGGGAAAGACATGAAAGGAATTTACCAACAACCTAGACGAGTGCAAGAGGGAATTTCATGCTGAGTCTTCTTTTTGTCTCAGTGTGACAATTCCAAAATCAGTATGTGGACATGGGGTAATTTATTGATAAAAGATTTCTACAGCCTATCTTGTATTGTGCTAAATGTGTATGGTTAATTAACTGTTTATTTATACAAGTGTCAAAGAATTAAAGCCAAAGCATATGGCTTTCTTGAAGAATAATAAAAGTTGTGTCTTTGTACAAGTTTTTAAAGAAAAATTCATATCTAGAAGCTTCATTAAAAAGAAGAGGTACAGAAAAATCAAACCATCTGAAATATTTGCAGAAAACAACCTGCTTATGAAAGGCAGTTAATCAAAACTGAAAAAGCCTGGATTTTTTAATAAGCTTACAATTTTAAGAAAATAAACAACAAACCAAATGAAAAAACAACTCAAAAAGTCCTCTCTGACATCTATGATGACTACATATCAAAAACCAAGCTATAATCTAATATGTTTCATAGATGGGAATAAGGGTACTGAATTAAAACAAAACACATCTTAGCAAGATGGATAGAAGAGAAATAACTAAAAGTATTAAACTGCTACAACTTTATAAAAGAGACTATGTTAAACAATACAAACAGCTAAATGATCCATAGTACGCTAGCATGAAAACAAATTCAAAAGATCAGTTCTGTATGTAAGTAATACAGAACAATTGTTGACATGAAACTGAGTGTAGCTTCTGTAAGTGTAAGTGTATTCACTGATGAAAGTATGATTGGGTCTGTTCAGGTATCAGAGGAGAAGAATGCCTGTACTCTTCCCTAGTTTCTAGAAAAAGCCTGAACTAGAATCAAAACAGGCACAAGAAGAAGCCTGTATGGAGTTAATGCTAATGTATGTTATGTAATCCATAATTTTAAAATCCTGTAAGTAATTCTATCACAATAATTGATTGTTATAATCATAAGTCTTCAAATACAGCAAAAAAAAATACAGTTCTTTATATGACTGAAGAATAAATTAAACTGTTTTGTTCCAAGGACACTAAAAAAATAGTTTTTTTCTATTTTGAACATAATTGAGCATCAGATCCATCATATGATTTTTTTTCCAATCTGTATTTTGTAGGGCATGTCAGACTATCTTGGTTAACTACAAGATAATAGCCTCTTCAGTATTGTTCCTGCTGTCAGATTGAGTGACTTGGCTAGAGGGTTGATGCTTTTAGCTTATGTAGTTGATGAGAATGCAAAAGTGTTAGTATTGACTTTCCTCCAGAAGCAATCAAAATTGTCTACATTTACCTTTCAAATTTAAAGCCATCTTCACTAGACTGATATAAAGCAATCAGTGTATATCATAATGTAGTAATTGTTAACAAAACCTCCATTTTCAAGGCTGTGTTTTAAAATGTCAAGATCTATGAGTCTTTTTCACTTGGAACAACACTTCACTCCTAAAATAGACCATGAACAGGATTTTCAGTGCTGCTGAAAAATCAAGTCAATTGCAAGCTCCTGGCTTAGGGATTTCTATTTGTAAATGTAGTTCACATGTCATCAGCTGGATTTTGGCATCCTTCAGGTGAGACTCTACAAATACGTGTTAATCATGTTTGACAATGTCTTTGGGAATTGAAGTGCAACTTCTAGAATCTGGATCTAGGCCCAGTTTTACAAGTCTTGGCCATTAAATTTTCCCCTTTTCTTTAAAGAGTTATGATGAACACTGGCTTCTGTGTAAATTTTTTACAGTAAAAAAGAACCCAGTATTTGTCAGAAGAATTATTACAATTCAAAGCACAAGAGCTCATTGGACTGAAAATGAATCAAAAAAGGGAAAAAGAATCTTCAAAACAATCTTACAGAAAGCAAATTGGATTGCTGAGGTAGCATTTTGCATTGTATCTAGGAGTAAAGGAGGCATGACAAGGTAAAAATGTTCAACTGGAGTAAAGAAAAAACCAATATGACCTTGATTAATTTTTAAAAAAGTCTAATTTTAAGAAAAGTTTAAGAATTTTAAGAATATTGATTTAAAGATTTTGGGGAGTTATTTTAACACCTCTAGTTTTCCTTTAAGTTGCGTTAGCTGCAGGAAGGGTTTTTTAATGTTTTTCACTGAAACAATCACAATAAAATTGATTCAATTATGAAAATATGGAACAATCATGCTGAAACATTTTGATATCAATCATTAGAATAACCAGAGTTTTTTGAGACATTGTAAAATTTATTGCTGCATTTTTTACTTTTCTTAAATGGTCCTTTTTGGAAATTTGATTTGTACTTTAATTTAAAATCTTCAAACATGCTTGTAGAGAAATTCCTTTTAAAAAGTAACAGAGAAGTCACTTTAAATGTATAGTCATTCACACTTGTTTACTGGTGATGAAGTTGCTCAACATTTCATTGAAGGAAATACAGAGGACATATAAAATTATTTTTCTTCCACACTGCACACATTAATGGTTAAGATTTTGAGTCTGAAACATCAAGAAAGACTGGTCCAACTTGTCACAAGTGCTTCTCTATAAGAAAGCTGACTACAGTAAAACACAGAACTGTATTATACTAAGAAAAAAACGTAATTTTTTTCCAGCTGTCTTTTCAGGCAATTTTTCACTGGATTGATGTTTACCCTAGTAGTGATGTGATAATTTCTATTTTTATTTTTAAAAATACAACCGAAAAAGGAAAACAAAAAAAATTATTTTTTTTTAAGCAGCACCTTTTATGGTCTTGGTTCTTCTCTTCTAGTTATTTCCCACTGAACTTGGACAGGACACGGGCAGAAGTTATCAGAGGCTGGAGACCATTCTTCCTATGACTTTAGATGTGGTTATGTTGTTTCAGAATGTTTGAGAATCTGAAACAGTGGGTGTGGGCTACATTGTGTAAGTTGGTCATCAGACATTCCATGAACATTTATTTTACAGATTAACAGATGTGACTTCAAGTTCTTTGTATTTCAAGAATGGTAGCTCTTAATCCTCCTCTATTTGTCAACTGCTTCAAGAGGAATCCATGCTAGCTGTTCCAAGTCAGAGGTAAAACCACCTTCACCTGCAGCTCCTGCCATCACTGATGTGGTCTGATTCTGGTAAGGAATCACTTTGGTATGCCTGCTGCTAATCCAGCAGAGCCTACCTGCCAGGTCTGCACACTACAATGAAGCATAACAATGCTAAATTAAAAATTTTTGCAAATGACTGCAAAGGAATTTGTTATATCCTCTGGCTTTGTCTTTTTTTCAGCCTACATTACGGAAGATGAATTTTATTCATCTAACCGTGCCAGAACTGCATTTGGCATTTTGTGCTATTACAGTTGCTTAATCCCTCTTTAGGAAGCAAAATCTTCTGGTCCTTCCTTTGTATTTAGAGCCTGTTCATTGTCTGTTCTCACTGCAAACAACTGGAGTTTTTTCATTGACTAAAACAGTAGTTGTTTTACGCCCAAAAAAAGATTAATTCTTGCAGAAGATTTTTAAGCACTTTAGTCCATCACAGTCTGTCAGTCAACTTCATGTTTTTGGATTAAGTCTAAATTAACTTTTACATAATTATAAATATTTGATTTTTAGCTGCTTAATTTTATTTCAAGATATAATACTTTTCTTTCAAATTTATATATAAAATATTTCTCAAAAATGCAAGCTGTTCTGGTGAGGTAAACTCTTCAGTCAGGCAAATTTCATCTTTTCTATTTTTTTCCACTAATGGAATTGTTTCATACTAGGGGATGGTGATATCTCAGCAAGCATGTAAATTGTAGTACCTTGACTACTTGCAAAATTGAAAAGTCTGAACAAAATTTGACTAAACATTTGTGGGAACTGACCTTCTCGGGTGCTACATGTTTATTTTTATGATGGCAGCTGTAATTATTCCTGAGATACAGCCACCAGAATATTGCCATTTGCTCTGTGTACAAGAATCAGCCTTTCTGCACTGCAGCTCCCATCATAGTGTGCTATGCATAATACCAAAGTTTTACCTAAACCTGTATTTGCTTTCAGCTAGGGTTAAGAACAGCCATTAGCTGTGTCCTCATAAATGATTCCTACTTATTATTGCCGAAATATAGTGTGGCACAGTAAAAGGAAAAGTCATACAGCATGAATATACAGATGGAGTAGCTAAAATGTAGAGAGAACATTTTCAGGATTCTAAATGCATATTTAAAATAAATTCTTCACTGACTTGCTGTGATTTCAGCGTGACTGCTCTGAATATAAGACAAAGCAGAATTTAGCTGTTGAGTTTAGCCATCAGTCTCTTGATAACAGTAGACAAAAGACCTAATTAGGGTTTCACAGAGAGGGTGATGGGGAACTTATTGAAAGGTAGCATTCTTTGAATTTCACATTAATTCTTGTTTTTTACATTCCCTAACTTTAATACATTAGCTTGAAACCTGGTTCTGAAATCTTCTTCATACACTATATTTCAATTTTCTGTAGTCTTTTACTATAGCTCTTTTCCAAAGATCATTATTTTAAGCATTTTTAAAGTTTATGCTTGCAGTTTTGATTTTCTTGGCTGGTTTGAATATGTTGCAGTACAGAAGGTTATGAGAACAATGTATGGATAATGTACATACACACACATAGTTATTGCATAGCATTGATAACATTTATAAAGAAATAACAGTAAAAGCCAATCTTTTTCTCAGTCCTAAAGAAAAAAAACAAGAAGCGAAACCTTCGTTAACAAAACTGAAATTAAAGTTCGTCTATTTTCTTTTATCTAGTACATGACTAATCCCATCTGTCCCCTTTCTTACTTCTCCCTGTTTACAATTTTAGTGTCCTTTTCAGAAATTTGCCATCCAACTATTGTATTTACTAAGCTAAATAAATACTAGAAGAATGGCAGCAATACAACACTTTTGTGGACTTTCTAGAAAAGGATGTGTGCAGTATCAATCAAATTGTCAATGCTCAATGATGCATTGGAAGTGTCCAAGAAGAACCTGCACAGCTGTAACACAGCCCTCTCTTGCACAGCTTTACCCACTAGCTTCTCAGACTGTTACCTTTGAAAAGCAGCTGACTGCTTTTCTGGGTAGATTTTTGTCTTCAAGTCTGCAATAGATCTCATTGCAGTTCGTCACGTTAGAGCTTAGATGAGGCTGACCAAGCACAGATCACCTTGTGCATCACTGCTAGATTTATATTTGCATACAATTTATTTGAAACTTGTACAAAGCTTATCCTTAAGATACTTGCTACTTTGTTTCTCAAAAACTTTAAAATTCTATTTTAAAATATTTGAATTAGTCTTCTGTGTTTGTTGCAGGAAGAAGCCAGTCTGAAAGCACTGCTCAAACAAAGAAGACCTGGACTACATCTATTCTGTATTTATATATGTATCAACCCTAATTGATTAGATTACTGCTGTAATTAGATTACTACACAGAAAAGCATGGATGGATTTTGCTGTGCAACTGCTGTACAGATTTACATTCTTCTCAATCAGTTGGGACAGAAGCTAAAGGAAAATAGTCACAAATGTAACAATAACAATTTGGCATTATATAATGGGAAAGTAAGAGAGATCAGCTTGAAAATACCAAACTTATAAGTAAATTGGCAGCTGATGCCCACAATCTGCTTTAAAGCAAAACAAAACAAAACAAAATATTACAAAACAAAACAGAAACAAAACCAAACAGAAACAAAACCAAAACAAAACAAAACAAAGGACAACCAACCAAATGTACCAACCCCAAAACTGAGACTGTGGTCCTATGTGGGGAAACATATTCATCTGAGATGTGACACCGTACTGAAGTCTAAAGCCAAGATGAAACCCCTACACATAAAAGCCCAGACCATCAAGGATGGGGAAACAGCAAGTAATTTAAATTATTCTGCTTGATTCCTGGGACTTGTCACAAAGGAACAGGAGAGGCTTGGCACTTATTTCACATGAATGTGAAATGTTTGAGGAAAATACCGTGATGAGACTCACAAAAATTAACATAGAAAAGCACAAAGTTGTGCACATACCAAGGAATAACCCAATGCACAATACGTGCTGGAGCCAGCCAGTTGGAAAGTTGAGAAAAGGCCCTGGTGTTCTTGACAGGCAACAAGTTGAACATAAGTAAGCAAGGTACACTTGAGATAAAGAAGGCAAACAGCACCCTGTGGTCACTCAGCAGCAACGTATACAGCAAGTGCAGGGGGGTGAGATCCCATCACAGTTCTGTGTCCAGTTCTGACCTCTCCAGTAGAAAAGACATAGACAACCTGGTACAAGGCCTACAAGAAATCACAGAGATGATTGAGGGACTGGAACATCTTTCATAACAAAAGCAACAGAAGGGTCAACACTGCTTAGTCCAAAGAGGAGAATGTTCAGGGAGAATCTCATCAATGTATGAAAATCTCTGATAAGGGGAAGCCAAAATCAGAAGCCAGACTTCTCTCAATGAGAGAAGGAGAGGCAATTGGGAGAAATAAAAATACAGAAATTTCCATTTAATTTTGTTTTTAATTGTGAGAGATTTACACCCTAGAACATGCTGTCTAGGCAAGTTGTGGAAGGCTTATCCTTGGAGATATTCACAACCCTGACCAATATATCACAACTGAGTCTGCTCTGAGCAGTGGGGCTGGACTCTGTGATCTCCAGAGAATCCTTCCAGCTTCAAAGATTTTGTGATTCCATGACAAGAAACACAAAAATACTTTTTCTGCTACAAGAACTGCTATTCACTTACTTTGCCCATCCTGCTTAGGAAATAAATTTAGGTTGTACATTATACTGTGGTGTAATGTACATTTTGAACATGCCCTTGCACAAAATTCCTAATGACAGTATTCCATAAATGATATTTCCAGATTTTTATTTTTGAAAATGTTTCTTTTTTATGTAACAGTTTGGTTTTCTTAAGCTGTTTCCTTAAGAATTCTCTGAGTTAAGCCATGCCTGGAGGAATCTGAAGTTTAATAATTCTTGCAAAATTGTGTGGCAGATTGTATTGCTTATGAAATTCAATTAGTCATAAATAAAATAAGCTTCTGATTCCTATCTAATTTATACCTCTGTCTAGTGAAGGACTTCAAAATTTTGTTTTGTGTACAGAAATAGTAGCAGAGTGCCTCCAAACCACAAACCTACAAAGGTTGTTTATTTGGACACAATCTTGCACATTGTACCAAATTTGCAAAATTATTGACAATAGCATAAGAAATGCTAGCCTATTAATCACAAGCCTTCTCTGTGGATTTATACAGACTCAGGGCTTTGTTTTCCAATAATAATAAAAGTTAATCATATAATGTTTTGTTTCAGCACAGCAATTGAAGCAAAAGCTACTAAAAATATATAGCAAATGCTCTCTCTTCCAAATGTTGGTATACTTTTTTATCTGTATACTTTTTTATTTGTACCCTACTAAGTGACCATTGGCTGTAAGTTTTGTATACAAATCCTCAAATGAGGACTAACCCATGTTATTATTGACAGGTTAACCATGCAACACCAATGACATTCCCCAAAAGAAGAAAAAATTGAATATACTCAAAAATAGAATTGAATATACTCAAAATTGGAGGTCCAGAAACAAAATGATAGGGACAAAAAGAAAGACTAAAAGCAACATTCCAAACCCCTTTCAAACTTAGTCTTAATTTATGTGATTACCTTATTTTTCTTATCCCACTTATTGCAGTCTTTTCATCTGCTCCCACTGACAAACCAAACCATGGTGTTGTTAATATCAGGAACAGGTTTGTCTGCTTTCTCAATTGTCTGAATACATCATAGCAAGTGTTGTGCTCTTTATTCTCACTGTATTTCTACTCATGTTGACCTTTTTAGTAAAACTCATATGTGGGTATATGGTCCTAGAAATTTCTATAATTATTTCTCAGTAGATGCTGAGAAACTCAACATGAAGAATCTTCTAAACCCCATTGTGGATACACTCTGTGGTCATTTGTTCTGTTTGAGATGTTTTATTACTATTTTACTTGAATTATTCACACACATTTTGACATTTTAGAAATCCATCTTTACTATAAGTCACAGAGATCAGTCATATTTTCAGCAGCCATGTCTCAGTTGATGGTGATATCTTTGTTAGTCATTAAAGATATACCTATTTCTTTTATCTTAGAGAGATTTAGATTGCTATATTCATTATAATTCAGATTTGTTTATGTTCAATTTCCATAGTTTTTGTAATAAATGAAAGAACAGCTTACAAGAAAACTAAGAGCTAAACTCATTGCTATTACACATACAGAAAATTTTTTGATGTTGGAGCACTTCCAAAAATAAAAACCCCAAACGAATAAAATAGAAATTATATTTATGAATAAACCTGTGAATACAGTTACAAGACTTTATCTACCTGCTGTGATTTGCAGTAGGATTTTCCTTTGAAAGATGTATTTTGCTTCAGAGCTGTGTAAAACAAAGGAAAAAAAATATGTTCACTTTTAAAACTGTCATGGAAAATAATATTTTATAAGTCATGGGATATAAAGGAGTCATGCAAAATATTTTGTATACAAACACATACTATTAAAATTTTATTTCAAATATTAAGAAAGCTGGAATTTACTGGATTTGTCCACTGACTTTTGCAATTTTCTCCTTCTAAGTCGTATTTTCATAATAGCTGTTTTGCTTCTCTCTGCACATGAAATTGGGTGATATTCCCCTCATTACTAAACTCAGCTGGATACTTTCCTTCTTTTCCAATTCTTATTTTGAACAGAACGTGTCAGAACCTCATTTCCTTCCCCAGTTAAAAATCTGGGCTGACAAAACAGTATTCACAGTACCTTACGTTAAAAAAAGACCCTAAACTCTTCAAAGAATAAGGTTGGAAAAAACTGAGTATTCAGAAGGGCTTTGAAGCTAAAAGTGAGTTCACATGCTCAGTCTATATAGAGGACTGAATATTGTGGGAGACTAATTCAAGAATTTGAAGCTAAGAAAGAAAGCTCTAATATTTCAGGTTTAATTAGTAGTGGGTTTTTTCTCTAATTTTTTATTGAGTGCAAATTACAGACATTTCCATTCTGAAATGTTCTTGTTTCAGAATGCAAAATATTCTTATGCTGCAGTACTGAACACAAATAATATTGTTAACATCATCAACAGAAGAAAACCTTTCTCAGTGATTAAAAATCAGATATTCCTAAGGCACTGAGCCTGTATGAAAAATAGTAAGTAATATTTGCATTGAGGTTCTCACTACTGGATTGTGTTTTTAATGACTTTTTACACATGCTTGAATAATTTTTCTTAGACTTAAAAGAAAAATAAACAGAATAACCATATGCTAATTAATTTTAGCCTTTATTTCCTTGGCTTATATACACAATGTGATGAGATATGTCAATATGTTAATAGACAAAAAGAAGGATTCAAAAAAATAATTTTCTTAGTGAAAAATTTATATATAGGAAGAAAATTTTATATTTGCCATTTAAAAAATTAGCCTTTTTTGTTTTAATTATTTTTACCATTAAAAATTAACATTTTTTTCTTTTAATTCTATTAGAGTAGCACTTGGAATACAAGTGATAAAAATACAAAAATAACCTTCTAAAAGAAAGACTTGCTAGCTTGTTGAAAAACAGAGAAATTGGGAAATTCTTAATTTTTTAAATGGGCCTAATTTCTATAACTGGAAAGTCAGTGGAGCAGAAGCATTTCCTCAGAAGTGTCTTTAAGTAACTTTTCTGTCTTCTGCACAACAGTCATGTGAATGAGCACTGAATATACATGAGCAGTATGTAAACAGAGGTATGATCAGCATCTGATAAAATCAAAATCTGTTGGAAAAATATATTGAGAAAATGCAAATGTATTGATTCTCATAAAGCACAAAACAAAAGTAGTTGTATTTTGAGCAATTTCATTACAGTTTTCATTATATTTTATTTATAGTAAATCAAATGTACAAAATTTCCCTTAAGAAAATATATGCAGAAATGAAGACATAATCATATTTTTACAAAAAAAAATTTGGCAAAATAAAACTCCTTAATAGTAACATAGCATTAAGCAGGAGGCATTCTTTACTCATCGAGATCCACAATTAAATGATTTTTTATTTTAGCTTGGCAAGCCTTGCTGTTGGTACACACTAAGGCTTTTTATACTCTGTGCTGTTTCTGTATATGTGATATTGAATATTAAGACTATGTGTTTTATAGCAATTCTGATAAATAACTTCCTTTCTACTTTCCTAATGAGACCTTCAAACCACCTCACAGCTTTCTACTGGATTGAAACAGAACAAAAAAATGTTTTCAGAAACATAGAAAGATCACACACGTTTGCCCTCCAGAACTGGGGAATTTTGTACACAGCCTCCTCAGGGAAACAGTCTCATTAAGTTAATGTCATTTTTAGTGAATCAGAAACAATTCAGAAAACAAATACAAACTGTTTAAAACATTGTCACTCTTAACTTGAGACAAAGCAGTTATTGGAGTTTTAATAAGCATGGAGTTGGAATAAAATTTTGCTTTTTTTAGCTGAAATTTATTTCAATTTACATATTTATAATCAAGATAAACTGCTAATTTGTGTTTTGAGATATGATAGGTATCTGGAAGATACTGCATTTTGGACCATCATTTCAACAAACTGTTATAGTACCTACACCTGCATTGATGGAGTTGACATTTCTTCCCTTTTGAAACATAAAAATCCCCAAGTAAATCTTTTAAAATTAGTTGGATATAAGACAACTTCAAAGAAGTGATTAGGGACAGAGGAACAATAGTTTAAAAATGCAGAAGATGCAGAAACTTTATAAGAATCCAGGATTACTTAGGGTTTATCTGACTATATTTCTGAAGATATTTTATCATTAATTTTTCTGGAAAAACACTTGTCTAGCATTTTTTGTTTCATCCAGAGAGAAATGCCAATCCAAACTGGCTGGGCACAAGTGTCACTCAAGCACTGAAGCAGATAAAAGAGGTTATGTGAAACCACATTCCTTCCCCAAACACAAGGGTTCCTTTCATTCATCTGAATAGCCTTGAAATATTTTCATTCCCACCTTATTTGATGATACTTTTGTTTGACTTCAGCTGTGTAAGCCCCAGAAATTCAGACTTAAGTTTTAGATTTCAAAGTTTTGCTGTAAATTTGTTTTGCATCTGTCTTCCCTCCTATCCAAAACCAGTTATTTTTTCTGTGTGGGTGATGGTGTTGTGGAAATAGGAGAATTAAGAGGATACTTTGAAAGTTTGTGCCTTGTAAACTTGTATATTTTATGCAAGCAACAACAGGTTTCTGAGGATTGGCACAAGTACTGTGGATGCCTAGGGCACATTGGGACAGTGGAAAGCTGACACTGGAAAGACAAGAAAAACTGCTTAAATATTATCATTGGAGTCATTATGATTTTTAAAAGGAGGTGCAGAGAAAAAATGTGGGTGCCCTTACCATGTAAGAAATGTCAGACAACTAGAGGTTTCAAGAAGATGATACATAAACAAAGCCCTGAGACAAACAGTGATCTAGTTCAAAGCTGAGCCTGTAGTGTTTTCCTGCCTTAAAAGCTAAGCCTGTATATTGCCAAATATGTTAAAACCATCATGAATTCCTTTCATATGGGTAAAAAAAACATATCAATGTCACAACTGTCAGTGGCAATTTCAAAATGTTTACCTTCAAGTCTCATACTCTTGACTTTTTCATAGATAAGGAATTTACCTACCAGTGATTTAAGCTTGACTGCACTCTCTCTGTCACTGTCTATTATTCTCTACTGTCCAAGGAATATGTTGACAGAGGTCAGAGTACCACTCTCAGTTTGTGTATGTATGTTTTTGTCTCTTCCTAAATATCTTTTTACAATTCCTTCTTAAAAATATTTTCTTCTCATTTGCTTTGCTTTATTTTTCATCTAGGCCATGTTTATGATCATATTATTTCACAGTAAAATTTGAATTTATGCATTTCCAGGGGGAAAAAATGTTTACTGTTGTCAAAGTGAGAAAGTAGAGAAGCAGAATGAGACACTAAGCAGTCATCTCCTTAAATGTTTTGCCTAAGAAGAATTTGCTGTACTATTTTTTTTTTTTTGTTGTTGTTGTAGGGCACAGACATTGGATCATCCTGAGCACAAACTACTGAGAAGAGATTTTCCAAAATGGGATGCTCAGTGTTGAATTCAAAATTATTCTCCAAAAAAGTTGGAAGTGTCCGTATTTAAAAGATTAGAATTACATTTTTTTTCCAAAGTATTCCATTAAAAAAAAACCCTTTTTATTAAATATCAGAAACAGCACCAAGCCAGACAGAGTTGAGAAGTGTTTGAACAATCCTCTCAGGCACATGATGTGCCTCTTGGGGATGATGCTGTGAAGAGCCAGGAGTTGGACTTGATGATCCTTGAGGGTCCCTTCCAGCTCAGCCTATTCTGTGATGCTGCAACTCTGTGTAAACAAAAAATGTAAACAATATTCTTATGAAATATTCTCTTTGCCCATAAAATACAATTTTCCTTAGATACCTTAAAAAATATTAAAAGTGTTTGTTTCTCACTGTACTCTTGAATGATTTGCATTTAATAAATCAATTTTTTGATAAACAACATGAAGTATAATTTTAAAAGCCAAAGGAGGGAGTCCTGAAATGTGGTTTAATAGAATGAAACTGAAAACACTGCCATTAACAGTTTAAATTATATACACTTTTATTAAGAGCTTAGAAGAATTCATACTTGAAAATCATAAAAAGAATCCTCTGATGACCTTTATGATGGCCTGAAATAGTAGACATCAAACTCAGTGATGCAGTTTACATTCCTGAAGAGCAGGATGCCATCCAGAAGGCCCTGGACAAGCTTAAGAAGTGGGCCCTTGTAAACCTGGTGAGGTTCAACGAAGACAAGTGCTCGTACTGCATCCATGTCAGCCAGGGCAGCCCCTGGTGTCAAGCCAGGAGGAGGGATGAACAGAGAGCAGCCCTGCTGAGAAGGATCTGGGGGTGCTGGTGGATGAGATACTGGGCATGACCCAGCCATCTGCACTTACAGCCCTGAAAGCCAAACATCTCCTGGGTTGCATCAAAAGCAGTGTGGCCAGCAGGGCAAGAGAGAGGATTCTGCCCCTTCACTCTGCTTGCATGATACTTCACATGGGGTGCTGCATCCAGCTCTGGGTACCCCAGCGCAGGACAACCACTTGTTGGACAGAGTGCAGAAGATCCACAAAAGCAATTCAATTAGAGGGCTGAAACCCCTCTTCTGTGAAGAAAGGCTGGGATTATTGGGATTGTTCCACATGGAGAAGAGGAGGCTCTGAGGTGAGCTGATTTTGGCCTTCCAGTACCTGAAGGGATCCGACAAGAAAGGTGAAGAGAGACTATTTTCAAAGGGCATGTAATGATAGGACAAGAGGGAATGGCTTCAAAATAAAAGAGACTAAGTTTGGATTAGACATTAGGTAAAAATTCTCTATTGTGAGGATAGTGATGACACACTGGACTAGGTTGTCCAGAGAAGTTGGGTGCTCCATCCGTGGAGGTGTTCAAGGCCAGATTGGTTGAGGTGCTGAACAACCTGGTCTAGTAGAATATGCCTATTCTCATGGCAGGTGTGTTAGAACTTTATGATCTTTAAGTCCTTTCTTACCCAAACCATTGTATGATTCTGTTTAGGATTGGAAAAGATCACCTGAATCATTCAGTCAACTTATCGTAACTATCTCTAGCAGGGCATCTCACTCCCCCACAGGAGTTTATCTGTTTGTTTTTCTGTTGTTTGGTCAGATAACTTAGGACAAGCTGCCTAGTGGTGAGGTTTTTTGGTGCCATAGGGTTAAGAATAGTCTGACACTCCAAACTGTCAACAAATACGTAGTATTATTAGTTGTTATTCTTCATTTTACAGTTGAAAAACAATGTTGCAAGTACCAGATAGTCTCTTTTTATAAGGATCTAATGTGCCAGTATGGACACATTAGAAAAATACTGACTCTACACAAAGAAACTGATGATCCAGAGTTCCATATCTTTGCCACATAGTGACAAAGGGTCCAGGTTAGCTTGGGTCCCATCAAGAAATAAGAGTTTTCTGGACTGAGGACATTTCCTCCCAAGGCTGCAGAATGGGCTCTACAATGCAGCTAAAGCAATAGGACATTTAAAATAGTTCTGCTACTGTTAATGTGTCTAAGAAGGTCTATGAAAAATGCATTGAAATGCAATAGTAAACAAAATACATCTGTACAGTTACACTGCAAAACACAGAACCAAATGGTGATGCAGAATAATGAAAACAACACTGTAATTTGGGGACAAATACCTAGATGAGATTTATTTTGAACAGAAAAATGTGTTGAAAAAAAATAGGAGGTCCCATTTTAAACTTTTTTGTCTTATGCTTCTGAAGTGAGGAAAAGTTGAGTGGTGTCGTTCAGCTAATCTATAGTTAATTTCGGTTTGTAATTGTCTCCTAAACCTTTAAAAATCATTATGAAGTCTGAATACTAGAAGATATAGTGAATATTTTTATTGCTTGAGAATGCACAAAGAATATTTTTGGTAGAAAAACTCTTAACAGTCTGAAATTCTATTTGACAGTTGAAGCTGCCACTGCCGCAGCAATGAAATTACAGTAATTTACAATATTGCATTTTGAGAACTTCTCATCTATTTTACTGTAACTCCCACTCAGTTGCTCAGTTACTCACATTCCTTAGTGAGGCAGATGGCACAAATAAAGAGAACAAAAACATGAAAGCCAATTGAGATAAATACAGTGAAGTTGCTTGCAGAATTGACTTTGGCTAAATTAATTTATTTACTGACTATTCAGGGAAGACTATTCAGATGGGCAAACACTGGAACAGGTCCCAGACATGTCAGTGTTTAAGTTGCATTTGGACAATGCCCCTAATAGCATGCTTTGACTTTTGGACAGCTCTGAAACAGTCAGAGATGATGTGGTCAGATAATAGTTGTACAACACTTCCAACTGAAATTAGTCTATTCTATTCTATTCTATTCTATTCTGTTCTATTCTATTCATGTACAGACAAAAAAGATATAAAATTAAAAATCTTTCCTCCCCCCTCCCTCCAAGCTTAACTTCACTGTTTTGATACCTTCAAATTACCTTTGATTGCTCTCCCTACTCTCTCTTAAGGGATACAGATTTTATGGAGAGGTTATAGTCAGTACTCAGGAGTTACTCTCTCTCACTTCTTCCTTTTCACACTTTTCCTCTGCTCTGGCATGGGCTCTTCCATGGGCCACAGAGGGGGCTCTCAGCTTTGGTGCCTGCACCATCTCTGTTCATTGGACTTTGGTGTTCCTTCTGCCATTTCTTACACTTTTGCCTCTCTTCTCTGATGTATTTGATGTTTCTAGAAAAACTCTGTAGACACAGAGGTGCTGACAGCTTGGCAGGAAAGATCAGCTGTGTTCTGAGCTGGGCCTTTGCTGGCACCCTGTAACCCCCGACCTCTTCCCAAAGCAGCCATCCCTGCTACCAAAACCTTGCCCTGGACAGCCAATTCTCATACAAATTTTCTTCCATAAAAGGAGAAATATATACAGTTACAACACTTAATTACATTTCAGATCACATATTTCAGTTCATATTCAGAAAGAAAATTTTATATTAAGGGAAATATAAAAGATAAAAAAATGTAGCACCTTAGGATGAAATAATTTAATAGAGAGCAGAATTATAACTATGCCTCTTACATTCTCCCTTCAACAGCAACAAAAATAAGTTTCCCACGTCTTCTACAATTTCTGTCTCTCCTATGCAGACAAAACATGTGATATCCAATTGCCATTTTATTTTACTTTGACAGTGTCTAGAGATATCCTCGAGGATAACCATCCATTTTAGATAATTTCATAATGTTTTTTGTCCATGTGGAAATAAGGTCACCTATTGCAGTCAGGACCTGGAGGAGGAGAATGTGGTGTGGGTAGAAGAGACCCCTTACTGTCAGGGCAGAGGATAATAGTGGTCTGGTATGATGTTCCTATTATTCAAGAGTTATGATTTCTAATTGGTTAGAGTACAGTAAACTTGAATACACCCATTTCAGAAACTTAATTTGGTTTTAGTTTAGTTCTTGAATTCTTATGCAATTATTAAGATGTGGACAGTGTCTGTATGACCTTGATTACAACACTGTATTCCTCAACCCCTCAAATCATGGGTTTTTGATAAATATGTAATGCAGCATTAGCTGAAACATAACATGCAAAGCACATTTCATTCAGAGTATCTGCTAGAACAAATAGTGAAACAAAACACCTTAAAAATTTATTCAGACATTCATTGAATTATTGGGAGGTACAGGTTTTCAGAACTAATAGCAAGCAGAATACATATTTTCTTCTTTGGTGTATTTCAAAACACATATGAATTCATATTTCTTCTTCAGTGGGATATATATTGACACAAATGCATTAGGAAATTTTGTTACAATATAGTGAGATGATGATTTTTAAAAATTGTGAATATATATTTATCAGATGACTTACTTATTCTGAGAGCATCTGTGAACAAGATTTTAAAAATAAGGACTAAAAAATTCGTATGAACTAATATTAATTTTAAACTATTACCAGAAAATAACATTATAGAATGCAATCACCATATGAGTTGCACTACTCTCCTAGTGAGAATCCAGATTTACTTTGAAAATCATATGTTTTGGATTCAGAAAGTAATCAAGATAAAATTGAACTAATAGATATGTATGAGACTCTATCTGACATATGAAAATCTGAGAGTACTGTAGCAGGCCCAGGGCCTGCAAGGCCTCCTTGGAGGTCCCAAGCATGAGCTAGGAAATGCCAAGTCATGATGACCAGGCCTTAGAAGCCCCTCTCTTCTGCCTTTCGGACCCTGATTATCTCTGTAAGCCTATAGGTCACTTTCCCCTGACCCTTACTATTGGATAATTTCCAAAACCCCTGTAAGATATATAAAACCCCTACTTCCGCCCAGTTCAGTAGAAGAGCTGTCGCTGAGAATTTTCGTAGAAGACACCAATAAAGAATCCTGCAGAACCTCACACAGCACTTCTCCTCTCTCTCTCCCTGTGTCTGCTGCGGCACCAGCAAGCTAAAGAGCTGAAATCACAAAGAGCTGATAATCACTAAGAGCTGATATCACTTGTTCTTGCTTAGGTTTCCTGCCGCCAGCAGCTGCTTGGGAACTCGGATGCTGTGCTGAGCACCACCAAGCTATCCTGTCCAAGGCAGACCACCAGGCATAGCCAGGCTGGAAGCCACCAATAGAGTACTAGCTATGAGCAGTAGTAAAAGAAATTTATTCACATCCTTTTGTCTGTGGCATAATTCAGTTTATAATGCCATAAAAAAAAAAAAAAAGCATGTGTCTTGTTATCATATTTATATCAGTGAACAGTACATTTTCTCTTAAGTTATGCAGTGATTGTTGTTGGCTAAATAACATGAAAAGAAATTCAATACTAAAAGATGACTAAAGAATTGCTAAAACATACTAAAGCATCACACTTACTTATTATGTGTTATTTGAGTTGGGGCATGCTTTCCAGGTTGTTATTTAGGTTTCCAGAGTGGAGGTTGATTCAGAAGCTGGTAGGTTTAGTGGGTCTCGCTTACTGTAGTTCTTTGGTGTTTATTTTCTAAAATAAATTTCCCCTAAGGCAAATTACTTATACAAAGTACTAGGTTATTATGTTCTTTCTCCATTTTCTCATTATTCCTAAATGTAACCATTGCTTGATGCTGTATTTTAAGTCATTATGTTCCATGAGTTCTCAGAGAAGCTTCTACTAAAATTAAAGATCAGTAATTCACAGGCAAAAGTCTGACTTCAAATAATTCAATGACTCATCATTACTGACCAGTCTTGACGGACTTACTTCCTTTATGCTACTAGCCTCCACTTCTCTTGAATGGAGTGCCAGGAAATGCCGAAAACACAAGTTCCATTACAAATTAAAGCTGCATGAAAATACAGATTGCACTTACATGAAGATGCTTTTGTGTCCTTTAGAATTAATAAAGCTCAGCTAAATTTCCACTGCCCTCAGCTTTGCATAGAATTCACCATATGTTTACACTTTAATAAAAAGTTTTAGAATTAAATTCATCAGAAGTAGCAATGAAAATTTCTGAAGTAGCAGAGTGCTCTACATTAGCATTTTCATGGTTTTTGCTTTCTTAAGTGGAAAGAGAGATTGCAAGCTGGAGAAGGAAAGAAATTGCTTTTGCTGAGCATTAAAAAAAAAGTTATCAGTGAAGATCTTATTTCACAGCCTTTGATATTATCAGATTTGAGAAGGATCAGAAGAAGCTACCTTTGGTGTATGTAGGAATAAATCTTGACAATTTTCTTGTTTGTTACCTGTTTGAATTTTTGTAGATTATAAAACCCCTCCAAACCAGAATGATTATAAAGTGGCTTGTGAGCCATATTTTCAAGAGTATTGAATTCATAATTCATTTTCAAGATAATTGTGTAATTTAAAAACACATTTACCTGGATTTTGACAAGACTATTCTAGATGAGAATTCCTGGAGGCCAGTAAACTTTTGTCAGTGAGAAAATATGATGTTGATGCACACAATACTGACAGATAAATGAATACAAATATTTATTTTTCTAGATAAAGGGAGCTAATATTGGTGCTGACAAAAGTATGCACTCCTAATATCAATAGTGCTTTATTTCCCTTCTTGGAGTTACTTCTAAGCTATAAGAGCACACAGTAAGGTGGACTGAAAAGTGGCTCAATGATTTTCAGAGCGGCACAGAGGCTACTGATGTATGGTTAAAAGACTGGTTAGAGACGAGTCACCAGTGGTGTGTGACTCCATGAGTCAATACTGATCTACTGTTTAACACCTTTATTAGTGAGGGGCAGAGTATACCCTCAGCAGTTTGCTGGGAGGAGTGGCTGGTACACCAGAGGGTCATGCTGCCATCCAGAGGGACTCTGACAGGATGGAAAATGGGCCAACAAGAACTTAATGAAATTCAAAAGGTGAAGTGCAAAATTATACCTGGGAGATAACAAACCCACATGACAATGTACACTGGGGGCCACACAGCTGGAAAGGGTTTCTCAGAAAAGGGCCAGGGAGACCAAATTCATCGTGATCTGAAGGAAGTGTGCAAAGCAGAGTTGGGCTCTTTTCAGTGGTGTTCAGTGACAGGACCAGAATCAGTGGGCACAAACAGAAACACTGGATATTTCTTCTGAACCACATGAAATATCTGTAACTGTAAGCATGATGGGACTTTGGAACTGATTGTCCAGAGACACTGTGCCATGTTGCTCCCTGGAGATATTCAAAAGCCATCTGAACCTGGTGCTGGGCAGTCATCTCCATCCAGGTGGCCCTGCTTGAGCAGGGAGGATTATTGGACCAAATGAATGGCAGAGATCTATTCCAACCTCAACCTTTCTATGATTCTGTTTCTAAATTTACATTTATGTGGGTAAGACAATACTATATAAATGTTTGCTTTAATTTATTGTTGTAACATGTACATCTAAAAAATCCCTTAAAATAGCATGAAGCTACGCATCCTCATGGGTGAAATTTTTCCTCAAATTACTTAAGAAAACAAAGATTTAAATGGGAAGACGAAAAATTTGGAGGTACATTGCGATTTTTTTGGTCATGTTTCGTGCTTCAGAGAAGGATTTTTCTCCTTTCTTTGAGTAGTTACTATAACTTTGCTCTCTCACCTGTCTAAGCCACATGCTCTTATCATTCACTAGAAATTTTTTTTTTTACACATGCTTTTACTGGTACTTTACTCTCACAGTATGGTACGTTTTCTTCTGTTTTCTTCTCAATTATATGGAGTAATATAAATTGAAAGCAGAATTTCAATCTGCAAATTAATGTATTATCTGTGCTTCATGACAGAACATCAATGATTAAACCTTGATACAATGCTCTTGGCTATAAGTGTCCTTAATTGAAACTTTAAATTATCAGTCATAATGCAAATTAGATACTAGATAGCATGGATGCAGTGTTCATTCATTCATTATACTCAAAAGATAATTTGGACTCAATAAAAAATAAAATTTTAATAATAGGTGCAGTTAGATATATCTGCAAATGAATAAATTACTGCTTTGTCACTTGACAGAGTCTTGAGCTATACAGGAGAATGTAAAAAAAAAAGATAAAACAAAGCTCAATGAGAGGAAATCCATCTTAGTTTCTAAGTGACCTGATTTAATAAGAATTAACCTTTCTCATGTAAGTGAACTTGCCATTGGCTAGTGTCAGTAGCATGTATAGTGGTTAAAATGGAAAATATTCATGTTAGTGCATATATATATCAAGCTTAATGCTATTTTTTGGCTATTTTTCTTTACTGAAATATAAACAGGGCAGTTACAGCTCTTTCCTACATTTCATTCCCTAAGCTTGCACATTGTCCATCACTTTTACTGTCTATTAATTCTTGGGTCATTGAAAAAGCAATATCCAAATGTAAGTGCTAGAGGTTCCAGTGAAGGGAGAAAAGGTTCTGTTTTTCTTTTATTTCTTCTTTTTTTTTGTTACCTTTTTCTTTTCTTCTTTCTTCTTTGTTTGGTTTTGTTTTTTTTTTGTTGTTGTTGTTTTTGTTTGGTTTTTTTTGTTGTTGTTGTTGGGTGGGTTTTTTTTCCCTTTATTCTCTTTATTTTTCCTTTTCCATGTTTGTTTTCTATATTTTCCTGATGCATTTTTTCACTTTCCTATCATAAAATTTTCTCAAGGGCATGGACTCCTAATCTCTGAGTTATGCCTTGTATTTTATAAACAAAACATTCCATTCATTTATTGCTTTGAAAATCAGTATTTTTTATCTCTTAGCACCATTAGATGAGAGCAATAGTTCGTTTCACTCCATGTTTCTCCATCACAATGGCGTGTCCTGAGTGACAGGCTGTCTGGTTCTTCATCTATTCTCCATGGTTTTGTTTTCTTTTTCAAACAATTGTGGAGGTAAGGAGTGGATGAATAGCAAATCTAATAATTTAGTCACAATCACACATTTTATCTTACCTATTTCTTACCTAAAATTTTTCAGGAGTCTTTTCTGTGGGGGACATATAATGGAATGTGATTTTTCTCATGCAATCCATTCTATCCTGTCAAATCACTGGTGGATGTTTTAATGATACTGACTAAAGTTTGTGCTTCATAAATACATATTATACTCATTCAAACTATTGGTCCAAATTCTTACTAGCTGTAAATTACCTTGAATAAAATTTCTTAATTTGCACTATCTTTAAGTTCATTGACTAGTTCACTGACTTCATTAAAAATTACAAAATAATTTCAATTGAAACCTAGTTTAAGTCTTAGAAAATCTTAGAAAATTCCATAGGTTTGCAATTTCAGTACTTTCACAAAAAGGCTAGAGAAAGGTCTCTGAAACTTTCAGTGATATGCTTCTTGCCATAAAGTGGAGTAAAATATGTGCATGTTTTATTGCAGTGCTTGAAACTTCATAGCCTGACAAAAAAAAAAAAAAAAAAAAAAAAAAAAAAAAAGCTAGATAATTTATTACTGAGGAGATTCAGCTTAGAAAGAGAATGTGGTAGTGCAATGTACCTACTTTGTGTGTGCTTCTGCAATAAAATGTAAATTTACTCCTGTGGTATTTTGTCCTTTGCTATTCTTTATTACTACTTTTCCCCAGGTCATTTCTTCAGCTTTCATTTATAAACACAGCAAAAATAATAAAAAAAATAATAAAACCAGTATCTTGTATTAGGTAACATTCAGGGTGTTCTGATAATATACAGAATTCTTACAGCATGCCAGATATTACCCTGAATGTCTCATACATGTGTATATGTATGATCGCACAGAACACATCAGTGATTGAAAGACAGCTATAATGTCTAGGTTTCTGTTTCTGCCTCCATAAATCCTTTTACTCTTCCAAATTTTTTGTTCCTTTTAATTTTTTTTTAAATTTCCATTTCCTCACAGCATGACTAAGACAGTTTAACTTTTTTCCTCTTGGATGATCTATTTTGCTATAATCACTTTGCCAGAAAAGTCAATATATGTAAGACTGATATGACTCTTCCACAATCGAAGTCCTGAGTACAGGTCTTAAAATGACTCAAACATTTCAAATTGCATCAGGCTGAAGTTTGATAAATGAGCTATTAGTATCAGGTACTTGAGAAAAACAAACAAACAAACAAAAAAAAAACCAAAAAAACCAACCCCACAACAATACAACAAAATCAAAACATCTAAAATTAATAAGCTGTATAAAATATGAAAGAAAAAATATCTAATTAGAGAACTTCAATTTACCCAAACTTTTGACAAGCTATAGAAGTATTTCAGAGAGTGGTTTTTAAACATCTTATTTTTTAAGTACACATTGCTATAATTATTAACAAAAATATATGTGAAATTTATAAATCTTTAAAATACTGAAAACTTTCAGTCATGTTTGCTTGTATGACAATTGTATTTTCTTTCTTCTAGTTTTCCATCCATTTAATTGTTTTAACAGCACAATTTATTACTTGAAAGGCAGTGATAGATTAAAAAATCACTCTTCACTTAAAAGAGTTCAGAAAGACTATTGAGTTCCTTAGGAGCCTCATAACTTAAAATTCTTTTTCATGAGCTCTGTGAATAATGGTCTGATTTCTTTTAAACTCACTGTGTATAAAACAAACAATTGCGACAAAGTAGAATTATTTCAGTGGTACTGTTATTATGATTATCTTGCTAGGCATATAGGATTTATAAAACGTTTCTCTTCTGGATCATCAGAAGCTGCCTATGTCTGATGCCTTAGAGATCCAAGATCTGTGTATTCTACCAAAATATTCATTGCATATGCCCAAAACAGTTTCCAACAATTTATGCAAGTTTACATATTTTTCTCTTTCCTTGTAGAACAGTAGATGTCTGTTGCCTCCTGTAGTTTCATAATATCCCCTTAAGCAGCTGCTAGTATTTCCTAGAGGTCTATTGAATTATGTTGTGCCTTGGGCAGCTGGGAAACACTTTACAGAAGGAAGATCATCGACTTCTGGAAATCCTGAATGTGGCCTTGAAAATAGAAACCATAATCAGAGTAATGAAAAGGTAATAATTGCTAATATATATGAGGTAATTTTTTCTTAAACAATATGGAAGATTAAAGTGAAATTTCAAATGAAAAAAAAATCCAACTGACCACGAAATATTTATTTATGTATTTTCTTATTAATTAGTGTTTTTATAACATAGTAAAAGTGATTTGCTACATAGAACATTAAATGGTAAATTTTACCTATGCCAAGACTCTTCACAGTGTTTTCTATATATTCAGCTTTCTTTATCTCCCCTAAGATCTTTTCTTTTTGCCTCCCTAAGAAATTTCCTATTTTCCTTAAGTTTTCAACTTTGTTGTTAGCTGTATTCAGCTGACCTCAAATAGCCAATATATCCCTATACCATAAGATTACGGGTTTTTTTTTTGCTATTAATAGATTATAAAGAAAATCATTTGCAAAAGAAAAATAGAACTCATAATTATCTATTGTGCTGCATGTGTGAGTGTGCAGTAAATCAGAGTAAGCAGCAAGAAGTCTCTTTCTGGGAAGAATGGAAACAAATTCATTACTAAGCTCAAGTAATTTAGTTATAAATGTGGCTAGGTATCTCTGTGGAATTTAATTTGTTCATATTGCTCTTAATCTTATTTTTTCTTACCAAAATTATTTGAAACATTCATAAGTTAGCCTGCTCAAGGTAAATTATGTACAAAGAATTACGTTCAAAGCATAAAAAGCTGGTGCTGTTAATCTCTCTAAGAGACACTTCAGAATCAAAAGTGCACAGCATTGTATAAAAAGATTTTGTTGAATGGCTGAATTTCCTTTTGAATGCCCAAATTTCAACCATTTTGTGTGTTCCATGACAATACTAAACTTTGACTTCAATTAATTAATGTAATGAATGTAAATATAAGACATTTAAAGTGATCGTTGAAGGTAATAGGGATTTGGGATATCCTTAAATATACCAAAGGCATAAATTATGTCTCTTTATTCTTCAAAGTTATTTCCATGTATATTTAGTTAGAAAATACTCCTTAAATACTAAGATACATTGCAATAAAAACCAGGGTCCCAAACGCCAGAGTTTATGGTGTGAGTTGCCAGTGCGATAGGCTGATTGCCATATCCAGATCTCTGGGCCTGTATATGTGCACTAACTGATTTTACAGTACGGATTGATTGGCAGGATCAGAATTGTATCCATAATTCATAAATGAAGTAAGGTGAAAAGTATGTGACAAGAAAATAATTGAGTAATATAGATTCACAATCCTAGGTTTGGTTGTTAATTTTTCTTTATACTGACTTTCAAGAATATTTTCTTATTATCTCAGAGGAAGAACTGCTAAATCCATGGTATAAAATAGTTTGCTTATAGTTCTCTGAGCAGCTTGATGGCACACATACTTTTGTTACCAGCCATATATTCTGTCCAAGGAAGAAAATATATGCTGCCCATATTAGAAGAATTGCATTGAACAACTTGCGAAATCAAACTTCCATATGCAGAACTTGAAGGAGCACAAGTAGCAGACATTGCAGAATGGGGCAAAACCCTGTCCTTTGAGGTGTTCAGATTCACTGAAAGTAATGAGACAAGTGTTGTTACTAACAAATTATAGCAACATATAGTATATTTTTAAATATCGAATTTAAAATTCATGTCCCAGGGTTGTCTAAGAATCTTTGCAAAAGTTTATTTCATGGTATTGAATAAACAAACAAAATTAATTTGATCTTCAGCTATACCTAAATCAAATGTGGTTAAAACTAACCCCTTTTTCATACCAAAAAACAACCTTAGATAATAACAAATAATGATATCCAAAGGTTATATTCAGGAACGCTAATGATAAAGCCCAATAGATTAATGATCCTTATGTTAACAATACCACATCAATAATTGACTCTAAATGAAAAAATTAAGTTTGAACAATTTAAAATCCACAAACCTTACAGAAATCTTGGTATCATTTCCATAGGTGCAAATACATTATGTAGATGATGACATCTTAATTTTGTAGACCTGTGTACTGCATTATAAATATTTGTCTATTTATCTAGTACAATTATCTCCCATTACTCAACAATTTTTATTTTGTATTCTTCCCTTGATACTATTCTGTAAGAACTAAAACTTTGCTGTTATTTAAGTATTGCTTCCCTTGAATTTCATATTTATTTTTTCATATTTTGTGTGTATTGTGTATGCATACATTGATGACATATGACACACACATTGATGTGCATATGACATAAGGATTTGTCATACATGGCCTCTGACATCTCTGTTCAATTGTTTATAATAATCTCTTTTCAGAGATTTAGGGCTGGTCCTCAGGGAAATATGACCTGACGCTTTAGTGCAAAATGCCCATCAAGAGATGCTGCCAAGATTCATCTATTTTCCCCAACATTTTACTTATGAATCTGCATGTAGAAAGTCTGAGAGCAATGCCTTCCATCAGATAAAACCCAAATTTGTCCTTTTGATTTTCTAATTAAGTTCTCTATTCATTTTACTGTGATGTGCAGATACTGTACCTGATTTCTGACAGTACCCTGATTAAACATGGTCCGTCAGCAATGTCTTTCTAAGTAACTACTGCAGTCATTCATATATGCTTCATTAACTTTAGTATGTGAGTATTTGAAATTTCAGGATGAAAAGAAACCAGGCTAATCATTTAGTTATAGTGTGTTTTGGTTTAGCTCTTCTCTGTGCATGGTTTAATAACTAAATCAAAGGAAATGGAAGCAGAAATAGCAGTCTTCTGGATCACTTCCTATTATTTATTCTGTGATCTTCCTGAGAAAACCATTTCTTATCATATCTGAGTACATTTTTAAGGTCAAGTGATGAGAAAGATGTGGCTTCAGAAATAGGACCATGAGTTTTAAAACCAATCCCTAAATAAGAGGGAAAATTAAGACAATAATTAAGAAGAATAATCAAAAATACTTAGGAATAAACACAAGTAAACTGAGTATGAACAAATCAAAACAGAAGAAAAAATACACTGAAGTTACTGAAGTGAAATAATGTAAAAATGTGATATAAAATCTACAAGAAACCATAGCTGTAATGTTAAATTTATTTTAAAATACAGAAGAAATAAGAAAAAATTGAGGTCTGATAATACAGGGTGTCCAGGCCAGATGACATATGGCAACTCATAAGAACTAGATATTAGTAATAAATAAGAAACAAAGAAATGGTCATTATTTACTGTCGTTCCATGTACAAATCAGGTAGACCAATATATTCATATGACATGTGTCTTTTAATTGGTAAATAAATAATAAGAAAGGATAATAAAGTAGCAATTCAATACTGCTTGAAAGAAACATACAACATTCAGTTATGAATTTTCAGGGGAAAATAATGTGCTTGTTACCATTTTCAAAGTCAAAAAATGATTGTCAGTGATTTCTCTGTCTTTTACATAAGTAGACACAAATTGCAGGTGTTTAGTCTTGCCCTTAGTAGTTGATTTTTGTTTTAGGAAAGTGTGTGATTTCAAGAAATGTTACTGGGGTTTTTTGTTTGGCTTTTAACCAAAACTATTCCAAAGTATATTCCCTTTATACCAGACCAGATAACAGAAAAATATCTAACACCTCACTGCCTTTTAGAACTTGGAATCTTAGTCTATTTAGCCACCCATTGCAATATCATCTAATTTCTGAATCATTCAGGTTGAAAGGGATCTTAAGAGGTCTGTAGTCCAACATCCTGCTCAAACAGGCTCAGCTGTAAGAGCAGACCAGGGTGCTCAGGTAAATCTTAAAAACATTCAGGAGAAGGTACACAGCTTCACTAGGCAGCCTCTGTCAATGCTTCATAGTCTTTGTGGAATAGAAGTTTTTCCTCGTAAATCAGACTGCTTCCATTTCAATTTATGACCATTCTCATTCATTCTGCTATTCCTGCTTCTCAGTAAAAAACCTGGCTTTGTATTTTCACTAACTTCTTCATAGGTACTGGCAGGGCTATACTAGGTGCCCCAAACTCATCCCTTCAGCCTGAACAAGCCCAGCTTCCTCAGCTGTTACTCTGAGGGTAAGTTCTGTAGCCCCATCCAGACTTGTGTCCTTCTACTAAACCCATTAGAGTTTATCTAATTCTTTCTTTGTACTGGAAGTGAAAACTGGATGCAGTTTCCCTTATGTGGTCTGTATCTGAGGTTAATAGTCTGAGTGTGTTTTCTGGCCTGAGAACAACTATTTCCACAAAAACCTCTGCATTGCATAGCTGCTAGTGCAGAAGCAGATGTAATAAATATCTGCTATGAACTTAATCTAATTCAAATCCATGTAAAATACTGCATTTTGTAATTGGTACATTTCTCTAAGGACAAAAACTGTAGAAACAGCTTTTGCTTCAAGAAAGCCCTGTGCATAAAAAACCAACATTGCCTAGGAAATGACATATCTTATGTCTAATCAGTAACAAATTGTGTGTTTACCTGAAAGATAGAAACTCAAAGTTATAGAATAGAAGATATTTTATGCTTTTTTATACACTGAATTTTACACCTGTTGTCAGGGTCATTTACTTATAAATGACCCTGTGGAAAGTAAAAAGGGTAACATGACTATTTTGAACTGTAATGACATTTAAATTCTCCCTAGTCTTAAGAATAATATTTGAAAGAAAGATAGACATGTCAAAAAAATTGCCTGGTGTCTACCTGCAATATTATAAATTGCCTTAGGATGCCTATTTAGACCTTTTTACTGAATTGCTATTCCAAGATGTAGAAGTAGTTTTTTATGGCATTTTTATTTTAGTTTAATTTGCTGTTTTGCAAAAAGAATTTGACAGAAACTTTATAGTGTGGGAGAATCTGAAAGTTAAGATAGTAGAAAGAAGTCTTACTTGGAGACTGGACAATTTTCCACCTTAAAATTTGCCAATAGAAATGTGTCATAAGATTATGTGAACAAAGCATTAAGAAACACAGTCACAGTAGATTTGTGATTTGTGGACTCCTGTGTTTATTTCTTTTTCTTTTTTTTTTAAGCTGGATCAATTCCTTGTTATGATTTAGGCTATAACAGTGGGTGCTGGCACAAATGAGATGCTGAACATCAAAGAGAAGGCAGGTCAGCATTGTCACCAGCACTTTTTCCTTCTACCAGGTGGGATTCAAAGTTCCCTAATGGTGGTTGTGACAGTTAGAGATCATCTGCCTTGGAGCAAATAGACTGAATTGTCATAGTTCAGCGTTTAAAAGAACCCCCAGGGTAGAACTGGGAACCCTGGCTCACTGGGTGGACCAAAAGCGACATTGACAAGAGTCTTACATATGGGCTGTAGGTCAGTGATCACACCAATTTGCTGTTTCTCCTTAGTTGGGATAATGGATTTTTTAAAAATTTCATTGTTTCCATGGAAACTGAAAGAAAATCTATGTTCATGCTTTCTTTAAAACCCTCTCTCTTGCATTCTTCCTTCAGTTCACACACCTTCAGAAGTCTTTCCCCACACTAACTCATTTTTTTATCTTTATTCTTTAAAGTTAAATTTTTTGGTTTTTTAGGAAAATGTCTACATTTTCCACCCATCTTGAGCATTTGAGTATACCTATATGTTAATACATATTCCTTATGAAAAATCAATGGGCTTAGTTCGTGCAAATCATTTCATATGTTACAATGCCCAGCCCTCAGGTCACTACATATTAATATACTTTTCATCTGAAATTCCCCCCATGATGGTCATAACATAGAGTTAAGCTAAATATTTACTTTTGGGGAATACACCTTTCATGGGGGCACTGGCACTGTGCCGTGTCAATCCATGACAAGTATATAGCTGTTGACACAAAGCTTTTGGATATATCTGTAATTTTGACAATTTTCAAATTATTTACTGTTACTGTTATGTTGTCTTTAGTCTATTATTTACAATGTGTTAAAAAAGCAGACTTTCCAGATATTTTACCCAATAGAATGAAATCAAATTATTCTAAAAGACCCAAATGGAATATAAACTACATCCCCATTAACAACACATGGTTTTATGTCATAAAGCTGGAGGATGTACTTGAAGTGTGGCTTACCTGAAGTAGGTATTTATATCATATTAGTAAATTGAAGTTCATTTTGTCTGACTAGAAGCTGAGGAGAACTGAAAGAGCCAAACACATAAACCAAGGATTTACTGTCTTACATCTGCTTTATACTGTGAGATATACATTCCTTGGCTACCTTTATATCACAAAACTTAAGAGACTGGGGTGATGGGCTATGAATCAGAATCACCTTGATGATTTCACTCCTGAAGAATAAGCTCTCCTGAGAGCTCTAAAGAGAACAACAGAGTAGAGTCTTATGGCCAGGGCTAAGGTCACTGTGGGCAAATTTGTCCATGAGCATCACGGGCTGCTCAGGATGTTTTGGCATGCTCAAGTTCTAGCCAGCATAACTGAAAACTGCTGTAGACCCTGCCTGGATGGTTTTTGTCTAGACAAGGCTGCATGACTCTAATGGGAAGCAGCAGTTAAGGCATAGATGTGAGCACAAATATTGCTGCAGCTGATGGTCTCAGGACAAGCCTCCAATAGAGAAGTCCAAACTAAAAAAAAAAAAAATAAAAAATAAAAAAATCACATAATTCAAATAATTTTTCCATTTAGATCCAGCCTATATATCAGCAGGTTGTCTCAGTCAAGACAGAAGGGCTTCAGACATGTCTGGGTAAGTGACACCTGCACATAATTTTGCAATTTTGCAAGATAGTGACTTCAGATCACCAAATTTCATAAAAATTGATTGGAAGAGTAGTAGTTTTGAAGAGTGGGATCTAAATTATCTATTGAATCTAGATCTCAGACTGCTCTATAGGGACATTAATCATTAAAACCCTTCAAGACAACTTCCACATGATCAGACAACACACTTTTGATGCAAATGCAAGTAAAAAAATATGTGTGTGTCATTGAACATTCTATGACTTACTGATAATGAAAAGTCTCCAGTTGCTTAAATTTGTTTTGTTTACTTTGGGTTTACTAATTTATTTTTTTTTAATTTAAAAAACGTGGCAACTAAAAAATGTTAAAACAATTTTAGTACAAAAAGAAAAAGGTACAAACACCATGACATACAAGTCAAGTTTTATTAGCTATATGTTTAGAAAGAGAAAAAAAAAATAGAAAAAGGACATTCCAGGTTTTATTACCATGCGTTCTCACACTCCAGTCTTTCATATTATGTGTTTATAGACATGAGAAATGCAAGAGAATACATAAATACCACACATCCATATTTTAAAGATGTATTTAAGATCACAGATGTTTCTGAAGGTTAATACAAGTTATATTCATTTGACTGTCAGTTATACATGGTATAGATTAGGTATCATGGATGTATTTATATAAACATTTAAAGTATAATATTTTCTTCTTTCTCCTCTTGGAAAGATAGCAAGAATTTTTGTTATTAATATATTTACTGAGAAAAAATACGTAATTTAAATGCTGATTTGCTAATGGAAATCTGTGACACCTCATAACAAGTAAAAGGAATTTTGGAATCAAGTATTTTATCAATGATTTATTTGATAGAGGCTTCCTGCAAGTGGAAGATGAGCTCTAGATGTTGTTGCAATAGATTATAGGAATGATGAAGCAAGAGCATTTGAGATAAGGGAAGGATAGGAAGAAGGCACTAGGGAATGGGAGTGAAAACAGAGCTGAGCCGTAGTTCTGAATGTAAGAGATAAAGTCTTTTTTTCTATTTTTCCTGTCTGTGCTTAGTCTTCTTAAAATGCAAAGTTTGAAGTCATTTTACTTTTTTTTAAGCTTCCTTAACTTTGCACAATGCAATGAAATTTCTGAACCAGCTTTTTTGCCCCCTTCTTATCCTCTTCCCCATTCTAAAATAAGCATTCATTGGGAACATGAAGGTCTTAGATTTTTGATCTTCAGAATTACATGAATATTGCATTGCTACTGTAATCTTTGGATCACATTTCCAGACCAGAAAGAAAGAAAAAAACTCAAGAATCAATACAAAATAGAGAGCATACAGATGTGATGGCTCTGTGGGGGATCAGCATGCCTTGTCTGAAACTACCATCTACCAGACAAAATAAAACAGGGCAGCACAATTTCGGCAGTCAATTCCAGGGAGGAAGCTAAAAGCCTGGCAACAGTAAATAAGGACATCCTTGACACCTGAACACAATTAAATCACCAGAGATTAATCTAAATTAAAATCACCCACAGCATTGAAAGTAGATCCTAGAGTAGACTTGACAGAGGGAAAATATTTTTCAAACTAATGATACTTTAATAGGGTAATCTAATCCAGTTGATGCCTGGAGGGTTGTTTCTGAGCCAATTATAAAGGAAATCAACAAGAAAACAAAAATTCTAATGAATCATAAGTGACAGAACCAGGAAGGATTTCTCTCATTGTACATTTTGATCCTCATCTTTTTTTGGAGAACTTATTACTATTTAATGTGAGATAGTTCTCATCTATCCTGATTGCCCCAAAATCCTTTGCAATCTGAGAGTCCTCTTGACTACTTTCCATGTTGTCTTTCAAAATTTTGTTTTTCTTTCTTTTTCTTTTTCTTATTCTTATCTTTTTCTTTTTTTCTTTTCCCTTTTCTATAGTTTGGATTTTTTTTTTTTTTTTTTTGGATTTTGTCATTACTTTTTCTTTTGCCATGTTCTAAGACTGTGAATAGCTTCTTTCATTGATTTATATTGCTATGGTTTAGGATCTTAAATTTCAACCAACCATTGATCATATCATAATATTGATTGAACCTTGCTGAAATCATCATGTTCTAATCCTTCACTCTCTTCGTATTCACATTTGTCTCTATTTCAAATGTTGAATTTTATTTCCCACTATAGTTGTCATATACTTCAAACCATGAATCAAAGAGCTCCATATGTGAATACCAACTGTAAGCATTAAAACTATGTAATATATGATTATAACTTTACTGAAACACAACACTGGTGTTTACCTAATGTCAACATCACAGTGAACACTTGCATTTTTGTTGTTGTCATTGTGGAATTTTTGCTGGATATTTCAGACTTATTAGGTGTATATTTGGCTGTGCTGTTTATTTCTTTCCCTCTTACCATGTGGTGATCTAGAAGAGAAAGTTTATGCAGAAAGTGTCTGGCTGTTTTGCATCAGGGCTTGCAGTGATTGTTGCTCTAAAAAGAAATAATTCTCACATCCTGGCGCTGGGACACACTGACTGTCAGCTGTCATTTTCATAGAAGTAATATAACACATGCAAGAAGGTACTCCCATCTCCAGCTGAGATTCAATTCAGAAGCAGGAGTAATGATGCTTTGATATGTTAGTGAAAAACCTTAATTTTGGGTTTTTATTTCTGAGAAAAAAAATCAGGGGTTTAATAAAGAAAAAAATTTCTACTTGAGGGGAAAAAGTTATTTGCTCTTCAGAGAAAAGGTCTGTTATTATTTAGTGGATAAAGTCTTCTGAATTCAAGCATCAGCATAGATATAAATTGTATAGCACAAAAAAGAAAGAGTAAATATTAAAGGAGGATAACCCTTCTTTTCATATTTATTCAACTGTTTAATTTCTTCAGCTCTGTACTGTGTTACTTTTCATGGTAGCCAATTCAGATATTTTATTCCAGCTTTTGTATATAATTATTTTTCTATATTGTTTTGCACTAAAATACAAATAGATGTTTGAGTAACAAAAGTGCAGTTCAGAAAGTCTTTTGAGGTTAAGGAAAGTATGCAGTAAGCAACACATGAAATAAAAATCTAACTTAAAATACAGAATATCAATGTTTTGTTGGAAGAGATATAGATTATTACTACGAGAAATTCAAACATTTCAAATTCAAGTTGAACCTAGTGTTAGGCAGGGAAACTTTTGACTAGAAAAGTTAGTTAACTGCATAATCTGAATCTTCAGAACATGCAGTTAAAACTACAGTTCCTGGTTTTCTTTGCTAACATTATCAGCTTTTGAAGATCAGGAGAGAAAATTTATGTATGCTTTCATATTTCAAGGTTGAAAGAATATGTGTCTCCAAAGTAGCTCCCTCCAATTTAAGACTTTAGGATTTGGGGAGTTATTCACAAAAGGGAATCCTAGAAATATGGGTTTGACTGGAGCAGGTCTGCCTATTTGTGCCTTGTAAAAGATGTGCTTCAACAGCAACCTAGTAGACTTTTCATCCTTTACCATATTGATTATTTTGCATAGCCTTTACTTCAATCCAGTTATTATGAAATGGGGTTAAAGAAATGGATGTGCACATCTCTATGTGTGTGTGTCTGTCTGCCTGTGATTTAAGATTAGAGGAAGCCCAAAGTAGACTCTCTTTGTATACTGAGTAGTTGAAGTGACTAGACATCTCAGAAGGGGTTATCCACTCTGTACTACTCAAATTGCTAGCCATGGGAAGAGATTATTCCCTGGGATTAATGCTTTTGGCACAATGAATGTAGTGAAATAACAACCCTGTTATCATATGTAATAATTTTCTTTAACATAAGCCTACTCTTAGTGCTGAGTATTGATTATTTTCATTACCTAGATTCTCTTGAAACTCTCCAATTTCACTTTCTATATTCAACCCTCTAAAAGGTAAGATAGAAGCTGTATTTCTATAGCACTTCTGTGTCTCTTTAAAAGCAGCATTTTGATAGCTATCTTCTCAGCATTTGGGTTATGAAATTTTAATTTGCAACATGAAACGGAAGTATTTAGTGTCTAAGCAGTTTTTGAAACAGATTTTTTGCAAATATCAAGACTAGATTTATGCCTTTCATTAAAAGCTTGTCATCAACACTTACAAAATATTATTTTGATAAAGGAAGCTATTTGTCTCTTTTTATTGACTTTGCTAATAATTGTGATAATATATTCTGTAAACAAGCAATGATTTTTTTTTAAACTTTATTGAAAGCATAAAAGACAAAAATATTAAAGGACATTAAGAAAGTTATTAATAGTTGGTTTTAGGTGTAATAGACAATCGAATCATTTTGATGATTGTTCATTTTGCCTCATGATAAAATGTTTTATCTCTTAGAGGGAAGTGTATCATATTAATAGATTTTTTAAAATGTAATATTAAACTACCGTACAATACTGATGTTCTAAGATATTTAATGGCTCTTCATCTAACATTTACAAGCATTTACAACCACTTCATCTTGATTTTAAAATCTTAATTGGGTTACAATTCATTAAGACGTAAACAAAATATATTGTGTAGCTTTGATATGAGATCTTATTTGGATAGTATTTAGCAGTAACAGAACAGGCCAAAAGGGTCTAGCGTTCTGTCTGTCTGTTTTACTTTGATTTTTTTTTTTTCGCCCACTAAAAAAAAGGAAGGACCAAGTCACATGAAAATAGAAAATGTGATGTTACAACTAAAAGTGGAATCTATTTGGCAAACTCATCCTGGAAAGAAAAGAAAAAAAAAAAAAAAAAAAGAAGTAGATGACTGTCCTATCATGATTTTTGTTCATATTTCCCAAAAAAATTCTCTTTCACTCTTAGTGAGACTCGCCGATTCAGCAAAACCTTTTAATGTTTAGTGGGACTCTCTAATTAAGCAAAACCATATATTAATGCTCATTTGTATATCTGAAGATCTTATCAGTCCTGGCAGAATATTCCAGAATTACTTTCTAAATTGCAACTTCCTTGATGTTTTCTAAAATTGCTCTTAATTTTATTTTTTTTTTTTACAATATGTGATACCTGGGAATCATTTTCATTCCAGCTACAGGAATGTGGATTGCTGAAGGCACTTTCAATACTAAGGGGTAGGCAGATAACTAATGCTTCAGATTCACATCCTGATTAACACTTTCAATAATTTCGTCATTGCAGCGATTCCAAGCCAAAGCTGTGTTTTGTAATACAGAAAACTTGGATTTTCCCTGCTCATACTGATATTTTTTTGAAGGAGATTGGAGACTTCCTTAAATGTAAAAACGGTTGCAAGGAAACAAAATTGTCTTTTTATTGTTACATCTACAGCTTGAAAGTGTAATTTATCTGCAGGGAACAGGAAAGTAGGAAGGTTATTTGATTATCATATCTACTTCCTTATTTCCCAAGGTGATGGAAAATATCAGATAGGTCTAGAGAAAGGCACTGCAAAGTCTCCAGCTTCTCTCACTATATTTTCCAACGTGACCTCTCGTATTTCAATAATAGGTATTTCTACATTGTATGGACTATGCAACTGAATTCAGCTCAGAATTTTTATTTTTTAGATATTTTCTTTAATTAGTCTCAAAGCTAACTATGATAGTTTATGGCATCTTTGACTCTAAATGTAGGACTGTGAGTCAGAATACCTCTTTTCAATGGCTGTGCTGTAGAGGGATTTAAATTCATTCTGAATAAATCGGGAAGCTGATCATCAGTGATTATTTCTAAGAAACAGGTTTTTCCCCTTAAACCAAGTAATCATTAATTGTTTGGGGAATTACAGAATGAAAGTTCTTAGAGCCAAAACCAACCCAAATCAAATTTAAAACTCATGGAGGCTTTAAAAGTCTCCACAGCTTTTGGTGTCTGCATCCTTTTTCTCCTGCTTTTCTTCTTAAATATAGTCTACATACTTCTTTTGAAATGCACTCCGGGGAAGCTCAGTGTTAAAAGTTAATGTGCACTGGCTGAGGCTCCATACTGTTTCAGCAAAGACAACTCTCTAAAATACGTTGCCTATTCAATTCTAAAGCTCCTGGTTAGACAGGCTCTGTTTTCTTCTCTTTTTTCCCAAAACAAGACATAAATCTATTCTGCTCACATCAAATATTTGGAAATTTGGAGAAAAAAACTGATTACATGCAGTAAATAAATATACTAAAATTATTTTCCTATTTCCTATATACTATATTTCTACATTCTCTCCATTTGTTCACAAGACTTAAACAAATAATGTATACATCAATGTATGGAAATATCTTTCATGGTGGCTTTTTTAATTGCTTTTTTTATACTTAAGCACAAAAGTATATATTCAAAAGAAAAAAAGAAGTAGTTACATAAGGTCATAGAATAATAGCCTGAGTTGGAAGGGATCATAAAGGTCTTACTTGAGGAAAGGACACCTTTCACTAGACCAGATTACTCAGACACAACATGAATCTCACACAAACTGTTCAATGTCTTCTACTCAAACTGGCAAAGACCTTTTCTAACATGGAGCAGATACACAGCTCCCTTCTGACTGGTCCCTATGATTGCACTTTTGTTGTTAAATGAAGTATGAGGAAGCATTTTCTCAGACACAAAGGCCAATGCATCCAGAGAAATGAACATACAATTTTATAAGATCTCTCAGCCTTCAAAACCAGCTAAGAACATTACTGTCCAAAACTGTGACTGAGAAGCACTTGGGAAAGTGCTAGTTTGCACAGTTCTAAATGTCAAGGACTATTTTGATCATTCATTAGTAAAGAAAAAGTAATTTCTCTGCCCAGTCATTAAGCATGTCTCTGTTTAATTCATTAACCCAGACATAGTTCAGGGAGACAGTGGTGCCACCTGTGTTACACCAATGGATGCAACAATTCAAATTAAGACTGACCAACTGAACCCAGCACAGGCACCACTTACTAAAGTAAGAACACCTTAGTAACATTGAAGCCTGACTCTTTAGCCTGGATCAGCAACCTCAGTAACAAACTGCTGCAGCAATTCATCATATAGGCTGTCTTGAGTCTGATTTACAAAGGGAAGCCTCAGCAGGGATGCTGGTCCTTGGCACTAGATAAAACAGACTGAAGGTGAGTTTCCCTAAAGCAAAACTTCAGTGTGTGAAACCATCCCTGCCTAGCCATTGCTCTCTTCGTACTGGTAAATGATAGTATGCAGTTCATTAACAGATTTGAGGGTTCACCTGAGCTCCCAATGAGGCTGAAGTATTTTATAAATTAGAAAAATTGCAGTGTTTTTCTACTATTCTATTTTTTCCCTGTGATATTATAAGCTTTCCAAAATTAGTACCTTGTGTCTAGATATACAGAAAGTATTTAGAGGTGACACTTCAGCATTTTATATATTTATGTCTCTTGTATAAAGGAGCCAGATGTTATTAGCCTGCATATATGGAGATGTTAAGGGAGTTATTACAGTGTTATAAGGAATAAAAAAAGAAAACCAAGTGTATTTTATGATTCTTAAGGTCACGCTGGCATTAGTTATATTTATTGAGGACTGTCCCCAGTGGCTGAGGCTGGCAGTCACCGAACAGCCTGAATTGATGCTTACAGAGCATGGGCTGAACAAGGGGCTGGCTGCATGCAGCCTAACAGGAATGAATGTTGGAATGGTCTGACACCTAAGCTGTTCCCAGGAAGCTTCTCTCAGAAATATAAAGAAGTTGAATATTTCTTGTTGTATCATGCTTTTTGTTTTATCAGTGGGTCTATGGTTTGATTTGTGATTTAGTGCTTTTCCTGGTGCTGGTTTTTCCTTTTGTCTCCACCCTTTTCCCAGAAATGTCGTCAGCTAGTTTCTAGTTTCTATTTCTCCAAATTTTACCCATTTCCTAAAAACTGTTGTTCTTCCTTGGAAGTTTATTGGTTCGCTCCTGTTATTTCCCGCCTGGGTTTTTACTCCCAACTCTCCTGATTTGTTGGAAGTTGGGTCTGCCCCTGCCTTTCCCCTGAGATATAAGTCTTTGTCGGCCCCTTAGTCGGGGCCCAGGAAGAGAGAGGGGAAGAAACACCATCAAATAAAGTTTCCCTGGGACCCCTGTGCGCTGCCTGTGTTTTATACCGCGCCGAAACAACTGACAACTGGGATTCAAGGAGCTCCAGGGGGAAAACTGCCGCCCCTCACTCTCACATCAGCTAGCGGGGAAAGAGAAGCGGCAGAATTTCTCATGTTACAACACAAAGGAAAAGAATGAGTTGTATGTATATACGAGTGTACATTTTTACCTGCTGCTACTACTATTAATCACATAGCAACAGCACATCAGTCTAAAACCAAGTAATTTCTCAAGAATCTGAACATAATATACCGTAGCATTATGGCTAAACACAGAACTCTTTCAGTAAATGAGATATTATACTTCATACGCACATTACAAAGCATTTTAACATCTGTAAAGTCTCTGCTTTGTTTGTGAATATACTTTTGGGTGAAAAATAATTAGATAATATAATTGTCTAGTAATAAAATATTAGTCTTTTGCATCTACATTATCTAAAATAAACAAAAAATTCCAGAAGGAAACAAATTTTAGAAAGGCTAAAATTGATGCATTTGCTGATATCTGCAAACATTTACTTTGTATCAATATATATCCAGTTTTTAAGAATTCTATGTAAAAATATAAGCTCTGTAAAATTGAATTTAAGGATCCTAAAATATATTTTAAAACATATAATTTGATTATTCTGAAATACAAAAACTAAAATTTAAAACGTAAAATAGTCCAGGTTCATAATCTCATGGGTTTTAAACTGCAAGTATTACATTTATGTAGATCTTCAAAAAGAAAATCTGATTCTTCCAACTGAGCCAATGTGCTCAGCTAAACTTCTTATGTTAATGGACTCATCTTGACAGCCAATACAGAAAAAATAAGCTTTTTCTAGAAATCATTGTAGATTTTCTGCTCTTCCAATGTGCCAAACAATTCACAGGTGAAGTTACCAGTTAGATCCAAACTTCAAGAGGAACACTCCAAATTTTTCTTCCTTTATTCTGTCAGAATATCTTTCTTTGGGAGAAGACTGTCACCAAAGAAGGCCAGGTCCTTCCCACCTCCTGTCTGTAGCAGTATCTTCTGCAGTGTCGCTCAGTGGAAGTTGACTCTTTTTCTTCCCACCGCTCCTGTTTCTCACAGCTCAGTCCAATTCTATTCTTTTACCTGACTGAAAAAGACTAACTGGATACAGACTAGCAGAGCAGAGTAATTTCTCAGGAACCTTAATTGCTCTTATCAACATTATCCTAACATGTTATCTTGACCCTCTGTACAGTTGCCAGTTTGGGAGCACTTACATCCTCAGTGGAGAAAGTAGCACTTTGAAAAGTTAATCATGTGAGTTTTGTTCAGCTGTGTATCTCATTCTGTTCCTATTGACCACCAGATCTTCTTATATATAATATCGCAAAAAATCTATAAGGAGAAATAAACACTAGCTGTACTGATATCATTTCTCCTTAGCATTGACAAAGACTACCAGATGCACAGTAAATAGCTCTCTTTAGTTATGCATAAACCCCATTTGTTTTTCCAAGATTGTAATACCTATGAATTTAGGAATTTCCAGAATATAATATTCCTTGGAACTTTGCCAGATCTTAAATTGAACTCTAAATTTTGCGTTATGTTTTTAAGCCAATGATTTTGTAAGTGTGTAGGATATTGGATCTAATATTTAGCAAAGGGAAAGAGATTATTTTGTTTAAAAAACTATTTAATCCAAGAGCATATAGTAGGAAAAGGAAATAGATGAAGAATGGCAAAAATTAAGGAGTGCATTTTCAGAATTTGAAAGTTGAGATCAGTGGTGAAAAGGACACCTCACTACTAAATTTGCTTTACAAGTAGCAAGGTGTCTCAAGCCAAATAATACAACAGACTGAAGAACTGGTGTAACCCCTTCAGTTTTCATAACAAACATGAGACTCAGGCAGTTTAATATTCCTTCAAATCCCCTGAAGTCTGGAGTATTATTTCCAATATAGGAGCAATATAAGACTATTCATAATAATTCTCCTTATCTTCATAATTATGAAAAATAACTGTTCCGATATTTAACACCTTCCCTATCAGCTGAAAATTTTCAAGAAGCAATCACTCAATTCAAAACCTGGAGAAGACAATAAATCAAACTGTTACTGGCAATCTTTGTGCAGAGCTGGGAAAATGGAAAACACACCACCTTAGCAGTTCCACAAGGTCAAAGTCAAAGCAGATTTGGAATATTTACAGAAAATGTACCTGAAATGTGTATCTGAGTACACATTTCCAAAGTCAGATATTATACAAAGCATTGCTTTGAAGGCCAACATGTTTCCCCAAAAATTTACAACTCAAAATAAGCTACCCTCAACTTTGCACAAAGAGTTATTCTATATGCAGTCTTTTTTCAAGTTGAGACATATGCCTGAAAAAATTGTTCCAAAAAATGAAGTTACATACAAATTCTTTGAGTAAAATTACAAAATGGTCTGTTAATTATCCTAGTTATTGCAAACAGTTATAAAATTTCTGAATAAGTCACTGTTTACCTAATGAGCATAAAGCTAATTGGCAGTGAAAACAATTCTATACTTATGGTAATAAATGAGTTTTCAAAACTCCTAAGAGTTGTAAAGGCAAGTAAAGACAAGTAGGTAAAGTTAGGCTTCTTAGAATGCAAAGTTCAGTCCTCTCCACCTTGTCACAAAGATGTAATAGAAGTAAATAATGCTTTATATCCAAGCAGTGAATCTGATCAGTTCTTTCATATTTTACCTAAATAGGCTTGAAATGTAAAATGAAAGTTCCTAATTTTAATTCCATAACATGTGCAGAGAGGAACACACAGAATTGACAGAAAATGGATACATGTTTTAATTTCTGAGAATAGCTATTCATGGTATACCATAATAAGTAAAAGAATGTTTTGCAACAGAATATTAACAATATGAAGAGACTAAGCAAATAATTTATAATCAGAAAGGACACTGGCTTCCCAGAATTAGGAAAAAACAAATGAACTAAAAAGAGTGTAGTGAGGCCTTTCAGTGTGTCTTCTGAAAATTCATCTGTCTCTAAACTTTGAGGGACTGGACCAGTTTGCCAGTGAACTATGCCATTCAAATTGCCAGTGAACTATGGCAATTTAAATATTTTTAGGCCAGAACACATTTTTTTCAGTATCTGTCAATTTCTTTAGCACTCATACATGTTTCTCCAAAATACATTTTTCCAATATTTTTACCCAAGTAGGAATGTTAACTGTACTGTATTTAGAAGAGAGATTTTTTTTTCTCAAGAAATATGTAACAGCAACAAAATCAGAAGAAACAGGTCTGAAAATAGAGCTAAAAGATGCAGTTTCCTTAGCAACAAAAATTCTCTGATATCCTCTAAATTCCAAAACCTTGCAAAAACTGGATAAAGCATCAACTGTGTTCACATTCTCCCCTCCCCTTTATTCTGAAGCCTTGCTTTGTAATTATGGTGATTCATACAGACAAGTGAAATACTCTCTGAAATGAAGTACTTTAGCTCCTAATAATTTGCCTTACTTATATTTTCAAGGTGGCTTATAAAAGTGTACAGATTGACTATTTTTCACAATGGCTGGGTAAAATGGAGGAAACTAAAGAAGATGTAATTTTGTGTACACACACACACACATACACACATATTTAATACATATACCTATATACATTCATTATATCTATATATATGAAATATAGCAAAAAAAATACTTCCACAGAAACAAATAAACAAACTAAAAAAAAAAAAAAAAACAAACAACAAAAAACCCAAACTCAAAGAAATTGAAAAAGAAATGAAGACTGATTATCAGAGGATGATACAGGGAATGGAATATCAGTAAGGGGCTACTTCATGGCAATTTTTGTGGGAAAGGTCTTAATATAACTCACAAGAAACAATGCACAGAAATGAGAGAATTAGAGCAGAGAAAAATAGGAAATAACTATACTAATAATTCACAGGTAAAGGAAGTACTATTTTAAAAATATAACAGGTAAAGATGTTTAATATAAAGGTTGATAAGAAAATTCAAGCAAGTATTGCTTTTCTGTTGTGGTTTCCTGTATGTTTTCTGCAGAGTTTGGCCACAAGCCTGTGCTGAGCTCCAGTCCTCATATGAGCTTTGAGGGATGACAAGATGAATCTGTACAAGTTTTCTGATATTATCCAGTGGTATCCTTAGCTCCAGTGTAGTGGACAAGGGATACCTTTAAGACCAGGTTTCTTCCAGAAGGAAGCTTTCTGACACACAGGCAAGGAAGTTTTCCAGGCAGCTGCCTGTGTATAACCTGGCTATTGCTACCACAAGCATCCCCAAGGATTAGATAATGAGCCAGACCTGAGGTCACTGAGCTCAATCAGTTGACAGTGGGACCAAAATTTCAGTTCTTAGGTTAGTTGTCAAGGGAGGGGGTTTTTTTGCAAGTAGTCTTTAGTTTAGTGTTAGATGATTCAATTTCAAAATATTACGTACAATAAATACCAAGTGATCAGATTAAATTTTTCTGACTCACTTTAAGATAGAAAATCCCTACTAATATCAGATATATGATTGATAAAGGTGTGGAATGCCTCTTGTTTTCAAACCCTGAAATGTCTAATGTTTTCCTGCTGCAGTCAAAAATTAGTTGGGTATATTGAAACAACTGACTTGGACATGAGATTTATTTCCTCTTTTTTATCTCATCAAAATCTAAATGCTTCAGGCAGACAGCTGGTTGTTCCTTTCCTATTATCCAGTGGTATCCTTAGCTCCAGTGTAGTGGACAAGGGATACCTTTAAGACCAGGTTTCTTCCAGAAGGAAGCTTTCTGACACACAGGCAAGGAAGTTTTCCAGGCAGCTGCCTGTGTATAACCTGGCTATTGCTACCACAAGCATCCCCAAGGATTAGATAATGAGCCAGACCTGAGGTCACTGAGCTCAATCAGTTGACAGTGGGACCAAAATTTCAGTTCTTAGGTTAGTTGTCAAGGGAGGGGGTTTTTTTGCAAGTAGTCTTTAGTTTAGTGTTAGATGATTCAATTTCAAAATATTACGTACAATAAATACCAAGTGATCAGATTAAATTTTTCTGACTCACTTTAAGATAGAAAATCCCTACTAATATCAGATATATGATTGATAAAGGTGTGGAATGCCTCTTGTTTTCAAACCCTGAAATGTCTAATGTTTTCCTGCTGCAGTCAAAAATTAGTTGGGAATATTGAAACAACTGACTTGGATATGAGATTTATTTCCTTTCTTTTTTATCTCATCAAAATCTAAATGCTTCAGGCAGACAGCTGGTTGTTCCTTTCCTTCTTTTTTTTTTTCTTCCCTCTGAATTGTTCTTTAAAATACCATTAATATTAATCAAAATATTTAATTAGAAGCAATTTTTTTTTCTGTATGTGTATTTTTCAGCTCAGCAATTAGCAATCCTATGTCACATTTTCCCTTTAGTCACTGCATGGAGACTAATTCATGAAAATTCATGCTGTTGAATGAAAAACAAATTGCCATATTTTCCAGAAATTATAATTCTGCCCATTACCCAGATAATCCTCTTTTTATTTCCAGGACGATATTTTTAGTTTATATACAGGGTGAAGCAAATATTTAGGTGGAAATTCTATTGTTTATTGTTTGTTGCTTTCTACCTCCTCTCCTCTTTCCCTTGTTGACACCATATTTTGCAGAAAACAGTCAGAATTCCATTACATTGTTATTGCACAGATAAAAGAAATAATTTCCTAATTTACTCATTTGAATATGTCAACTTGAATTATTTTTAGAACATTCAATCAAAATTCTTTAAAATAAAACAAAATTTGGTTCTTTGTAGTCACCACTAAGTTGGTGACTCTTGATGTTGCAAGGGACAGAGGATGTCTCTGCACTTAAATAAAACAATTTTAGGTTAAATCTGCACTGTTGCAATCTCTGTGACTATTGTAGGAAATTATTTATTCGCTTCTGTTATTTTTTCAGTGACTCTATGAAGAGCAGTTCAGTGCAGTTTATCCTCTTCTGTACAAACTAAAAAACCTCTGAGCCAGGAGGCATTGGCTTAATCCCTGACTACATCATAAATTTCTTAGATTATTTTTTGTGGTTTTTTTAAGGTCAGCTCAACAAAACTTTGGGTTATAATTTACAATCCTGAGATGAAATTGCTATTGTTTTCTATGAGGAACCAAGAATCTAAAGGGAACTTTTCAACAAAATACTTCACTGTTGAAAAGATTTGTCTTATCACCAGTTAATTGAATTTTTATCATGGACTTTTTTCCAAGTCCCAGATGGAGTTTCTGGTCAGAGGAAAAACTGAAGGCAAAACCAGACCAATTTTTAATCATAACAGTTTCTCATATATTTGAGCAAAATACAGGTTTTTCTTCCTCCAATGTTGATCTCTTGCCATGTGAATACTTAGAGGTATCAAAATCTGAAAAAGTTATATTCTTCATTTCCAGCTAACACTAATCAACATATTTATTTTCCCTCATTTTGCCTCTCCTGTTTATTTGGACTAAGCAGTTGAGGAGCTTAAAATGGGGCCTTTCCCCACTAGGTACTTTAACTTTTTCTCATAGATACAATTGTCTCTTCTATCACTTGCTGTTTCCCTTTGATATGTGCCAGCTTTGTTCATTTCAAAGAAAAAGACATTTTAAGCTATGTGTTATTTAATGGAACTGTGTGGCTTTATGAAACAAAGACACAATCCGCTAAATTCATCAGATGCTTTCTCCAAGTCAGAAGAGCCATATATTTGTCTTGTTATTTCTAATAGGAAGAATTCTCCTGCATCATTTTGTAAGACCTTGACAAGCTTTTAAATCCAAGCAAATCTACTGAAAAAAAAAAATATGTTCTGCTGCAGTTTCTGCATGAGTTTTATTTTACTACAGGTAGCTGTTACTTGTTTTTTGTTTCTTTTTCCTAATCACTCAAGTTTATTTTATCGCAGAGCAGGTAAATGGAAAATTAAATTAAAAAATCATTAGCCTTAAAAATTTATAGGGTTTGCTTTAGGTTTTTATCAATAATATTGGAATGGGTGAAGCCTGTGCTCATTAATGGCTCCTTTTAGACCTAATTGCTTCACTCTTCTTCTCTGGCTTTTGATTTCAATAGAACTTCTGATGCAAACTACTGTTCAGTGTGAGGAAAACAAATTACATTTATAGAGAACTTTTAATATTTTCATCATTACTTTTATTATTGTCCTTTTCACACTGAGCCAATAAAATTAATGTGAAAAGCCCCTAAAACATACCTAACCCTATAGTAGCATACAATAAATGCACTGCTCACTGTACATAATTGAAATTTTTGTCATGGGTAGCATCTTTGATATTAACAATGAAGAATTTTCTAAGAGAAGAGAAGCCTAATTGTCTGTGATGGTTTCACCTTGGATAGTCAATTTTCTTCACCTTGCATTGGACTGTGTTTTGGATTTGTGATGGAAACAGATTTTATAAGATCAAAATATTTTTGTTATTTCTGAGCAGTGCTTACAAAGTGTCAAGGCTTTTTCTGCCTCTCATCCTGCCCCAGTGAGGAGGCTGTGGATGCACAGCTAGGACAGCCAATATTGGTGATATTCCATACTATACGGTGTCATACTTATGAATTCCTCGTTTTATTTTGCTTTTGTGCACAGATTTTTCCTTTCTTATTAAACTAGCTCAATCCATAAGTTTTCTCACTTTTTCTCTCCCAATTCTCTTCCCCATCCCATCAATTGAAGTGAAGGAGTAGTTGTCTGGATCTGAGTTGATGGCTGGGATTAAACCATGATATTGTCTGAATTGCCTAAACTTGAAATGACCACTCACACAATGGCTGACATTGGAAGTGACCTATGAAGTGATCCTGTCCAACCCCATGCTAAAGTGGGGCCATCAAGACCCAGTCACCCAGGACCATCCCAGACTGCTTTTGGTTTTTCCTTCCTCAAGGAGGGAACCTCACAACCCCTCCAAGTAAACTGTGCCAATGTGTTTTCCATTCTCACAGTAAAAAAATGTTTCCTGATATTAAGAGAGAATCTCCTATGTTTCAGTTTGTGCCCATTGTCTTGTTTTCTGTCACCAAAACCTGTTAAGAGCCTGGGTATATCTTCTTTGCACTCTCTTCAGATTTTTATAAACATTGCTAAGTACTCCCCTGAGCCCTCTGTACTTGAAGGTGAGCAGTCCCAGCTATCTCAGCCCTCCTTATTTGAGAGATGCTCCAATCCCCTAATTATCCTTGTTGGACTCTCTTCCATTTGTTCATGTCTCCATTATGGGCCATGAAATTTATTTTTGTGTTTGAGGGATACATCTAAGACTGACTTTCTTTTCTACATTTCCATAATATTAACTAAAGTTCCCCATTTAGCCAACATCCAAATATTTTTTTTAATGTAGGCACAGATTCTTAAGCATGACTTAGAAGTTGCAATGCTATAATACAAACCTTCTTTTCAGATGTCTTTCAAAATCAGATGCAATACTTGCTACTCTCAGGAATTGCAGAAATCTCTGAAACTTCATAGTAAAAAAGAAGGGAAAGAACTTCTTTTACACTCTCATTAACCACTTTCTTTACTTACCAAATGAGTAGAAAGAAAAGGAAGTAACTGCAGCAATTGGATTTTCTGTTACATTGGAAAATAGGAAATAAATATTGACAGAATTATAAACAAACACCAATTTATAAAAGTAAGATTCCTTTCTGAGTCTTTGAAACTCAAGTGTCTGAATTTTCAGACAACTCCCAAAGTCTCTATATTCTTAGTTTATTTCACTTTCTCTTTGAAACAAGTGAGGAGAAAGAGAAATCTATAAGTAAGAAAGAAGAAAGATAACTTCAAAAGATTTCCACTTCACAACATCTGAGTAAAAAAATACCTGAGGAAGAATCTGAAGGGGGTTTTATGATGGTGGAGTTTTTGTATGTGTTGTTGTTGCTTTTCTTGTTGTTGAAATTCTAAAATAATGAAATTCTAAAATAATATGAAGATGCATGAGGTAAAAGTTATATGACACATATAAATGCCAATTAATATAGCTATATATACATATATGACATATGAGAAGGAAAGTTGTATTTATGACATTTTGAAAGGATTACATTTCTGATGTTTGAAAAAACAAATAGGAGAAATGCTTACATTTTCCTGTATTTGTCTATAAAATATGTAGTATTTCTCTTTAGAAATTGTTTACTAAAGTCCAAAATCTATAAAACTCCATTTACAACATCTAACTTTTTATAATATTGTTAAAATATAATGCAACTTATGACAAACATCTTCCAGTTGGTTTTATAGTCTGGACAAATAGGAGCAAAAAAAAATTTTTTCATGGCTTCTTTTTTCTGAAGTGTACTGATCATCAAGTTTAATCTTCTCCCTTAATTTAAAAACATTTTCTTCTACAAATAATACCAGGCATCAATCAGCTACTATGCCCCTGAGAAAGTTCAGATACTCAACTAGGTTAAAACAACATATACATCCAGCTACATTATGTAAACTTTTAATGGTTATTCTTGAGTAAATACTGGAGGGAAGATATTTTATGTTTAGTTTACAGCACTTCTACATAGTAAATGAAAACACTTTTCCACTCTAAATAGCAGATCTGGTAATTTTCAGAGTTTCATTCTAAAACACGCTGTGGCTAGCAATAATATTTCACATAAAAATCTTTATGAAATATATTTTTCTGAACATCTGAAGCATTACAAACATTTAAGCAAACCTCGGCAATGGACAGTCACACTTTAAAACTAAATTGTGCAGGGAATGAGGGAGAGGCAATCCTTGCCTATGGCTTGTGAGACAAGAGTGTGTGCACTTTATATATTTTGGTGCTAAAGAGAAAGGGTCTAGTGGTTCTAAAGCCCTCTGTGATATTCCCCTTAAATCCCACAAACTGAGTGGAGATTCATACTCTAACTTTTTTCCCCTTAAGATTTCCCTGCTGTTTCAATGATGTTCAATGTATTTTGTCACTGTGTAACTAGAAATATGGGTATCTCTACAGAGGAGGAAAATAACCTCTCTTAAACAAAGATCTCATGGCCTGGATGAGGAAAGAAAACAATTTTTTTCAAAAATATTACTCCCCTGGGAAGGCTACAATTTAACTGACAAACCTAAATTTCTCACATATTTTGTAGTAAAAAAAGAAAAAAAAACAAAAAAAAACCCCATAAAGTGTGAGTTCCAAAGCTTTCATTATTTGTAAAAGTGGGTTTTTTTTAAGAAAGAAACCCAAGAGTTCTTTCATTTTGTTTTGGGTCTAATCTACAGGTTCATTATAGAATCCATTAAGAGAGAACTATTTTCACTGTCTGATTAAAAGAGACGTTTGTTTTTTCACTGACTCAAGGGTTTTGCAAAATGAAATGGGAAAAAGAGCTTACTTCATTTCCAAGGAGAAGGAGAAGATAGGCAAACAAGGACCACCAAGAATTTTTCTAGTTATCTCTTCGGGGAATCCAGAATCGCAGAGCATACGTAACAAGCTCTGAGCAGACAGAATAAAGGAACAGGTTTAATTGCAAATATCAACCAATTTTTATCCCTCACAGGCAATAATTTTTGAACCATCATATTTGTATATAAGGGAACAATGGCAAACAGCAGACTTCCATCCCTTATTCATGCTTCAGATAGAAATACATTCCTTTAACATGTGAAAAGCTGGAAGTAATTTATTTTTCAGCCAGAGACAGTCCTGCCAATTCTTATGTATTTAGTTTCATTTGTTGTGAAAGGATAATATGAAGATCAAGGGAAGTATATTAATTTCCTAAGATAAATCAGGGAACAGAAATATAGCTTTAGTATCTGAAAACACACCACTGTCTAGTTTATGAAAACATATGTTTTGTTTGGGGATTTTTGTTTTAGTTGATTGAGTTTTTGTGTATGTGAGTTTGCTTAAGATACAAGGGTCTTTGTTGAAGTTATCATTACATCAGGCACCTAAAATATCATTTTTTGTCTGTTTCATAGGATCATTTCAAACAAAAATCTGCTTTTCAAATTTTTGTATATTAAATGCAAAATCTACTTGCTAGAATGTTTGCTCTCAAATCAACTTTTGATAATGTTCACAATGATATAAAATTTGAGAAACAAATATTTTGATTACTTGAGTTACTATATTTTTGTTCCTTATTAGCTATCTTAGACTGGTAATTAAAAATGAATTTTGATTTACTATATTTTTGTTCCTTATTAGCTATCTTAGACTGGTAAAAATGAATTTTTAAAAAATGCCAGAAAGCACATTAGCTGTATGCAAAAAAAAGATGCACATGCAAAAGGATACAAAAACAGCATAACTGATTCTTCTCACTTGTCATGACACAAATGTTATAATGAAAATATAAAAACTATTATACTGTTCTATATTGCCTAGTAAGAAACATGATTCATTGATCAAGAAAAATAAAATAAACACTACACAATAAGTTTGGGAAGCCTAAAATATTATGGGTTTTTATATATGCCTTGTTACAGTGTTTGTAAACAAGTGGCTGTGCCAGGCTAAGCTGCTGACTGAAACTCACCCACAATACACCCTTGGAATACTGCATGTGTCATTTTTTTTCTATGTTTCTTTCTAAATTATAAAAAAAAAATATATATATTTCAGTGAAGAGCTAAGATGTTTCAGGCATTGCAATAGCCTGCCCAGGGAAGTGGTGGAATCATCACCTCTGGAATTGTTCAACAAGCATGGGGATGAGGCACTGCGGGATATGTCTTAGTGGTAACAGCAGCGCTGGGATAGCAGTTGGACTCAATGTTCTAGAAGGTCATTTATAATCTTAATTATTTATGATTCTTTAAACATTATTTCTCACATACTACTCTTCCATCCATTCATTATATATATATAGTTATACATATATATTATTCTGTATTTTTTACTAATATATATCCTGCCTTTTTATTATACAGTTATTTGCATCCAAAATGTTTAAAGCTCATAAATAATTAGCAGATTAGAAACTGAAATCCTTTAAATTAAAGAAGACTAATATAGGAACAGATTTCTTCTAAATCTTAGAAATTTGATTGTTCCCATCTCCTTACATTACCTCAGTGGCATTTTATCAGCATGCCACTTGCAAAAATTCAACATCAATAAATACTCTGGTGATTAAAGCCTGAAATAATGGAGTACTTATTATGGTACATCTGAGCATGCAGGAAAGTGTCACTTTGCCCTTTTAAACTCAGCAGACACTCTGACTTAATTTTCATGGCAGCTGCAGGAATTATAGCAAGATTTTGAGAACCCATGATTTCACATCTTACTCTCCATGAATTGCTAAAAACTAAGATGAAGCCCTTTCACCTTCATCTCAACTAAAAAACTATATTAAAAGCCTTTCTTCAGTTTCAGTGAGGTTCTTCCAACAGTTTATCCTTTCATCTCTTCACTCCTCTGTTATAACTGAATATATGTTTATACTTAACAGCAATTATGAAATTAGACATAGCCATAGTGGGAGTGTTTAGAATACTGACAAATCAAGCCTCTTTAAAACTGCACTTTACACAAATCGTTTGTTAGCAAAGCACTTTGTTTGAATGGTCAATTCTTGCAAAATATTGATCTTTAACTCTATGTGCACAAAAATGTTGGCCTCTAAAACTTAAGTTTTACTTAAGTTTAACTGTGACTATACATTATAAAGTTACATTATAGAGTTGATGCTATATATTTAGAACTGGTGGCTGGCATTCTTGGTAGTTATTAGCCACTGAAGCTAAAATGAGCCTAGGAGATGGAGAAGTTGGAACTGAAGTGGGAGATCTTTCCTCCGTATTCAGTTTTGATAGGAATTTTGGTAGGATGCTCTGCCTATTTGCTATGTCTTGTGCTTCATTCTTTTGATTTTGAACAGTTTTTGTTACCTAGATATCTACTAAGTACAGGAGACAGATGTCCATCTTTTCTTTACTTCTTTGGAACCCATATTGCTCACTTTGGCTATGACTTTACAAAGCCATAATGCTTATTGCTAGCAATCTCATAACACCAGTACTTCAGTATTTATATTTGTTTGGTAAAATAATTGTTTAATGCTTCTGTAAACTTATATTTATTTCCAAGGCAATCTAATATCAATTAAATCCTGCATAATTCATTTATATGTCTCATGGGTCTCTGTCTTGGCTACACTTCACTCTGATCTCTGTTGTTGGTATACTTCAGCAATGTTTATTTTTATGCTTGAAATATACAAATCCCTTGTTGACTGACAGAAACACAAAGAATAAATTGAAGAGTTTAAGAATGTATATAGTTTCCCAAACTTTATTGTGGTCACCTTTCAGCTGCTATAAAGATAAAGCAGTCAGGAAATACATTAGTCTTACTTCACAGACCCTAAACATTATGACCAGACATCAGATATCTTTCTTTATATGATATTTTGTCTTCATGTTTTGTTTTTCTGCTCTAAATAGAAGGAAACTTTAGTAGTGAATATTAGTTTTACTGCCATGGTTGCTTCCCTTCTACTATATCCTTTCAATGCGAATTGAAAGACATTTAAAACAAATTGCCTAACGAAAATTCTTGGAGTTTCACAATAAATGAAAATCTTTCAAATGGAATACTATCAAATGACTTTTCACCTCGGAAAAAAAATCATTGAAAGATGAATTTTCTATCTATCACCCTGACTCTTTAAATTGGCTTCTTATTAGTAGAATTATAAACAACTGGAAAGTATTGAACAATTCAATTATGGATCATGTATCTCTAATGACATCCATCTAGAAAGAGCTATGAATTGAACTAAATTAACTGCAGACATCTATTCCCAGGAAACTTTTTGTGATCCTATGATGTTCTACCTTTTTCATCATACTCCTTTCTTCTTCCAAAATAACCATCTAAATTTAAGATAAAAGAAGAAAAAAAGCATATTTAAGAAAAAAAAAGTCTTCTGGTGTGTTAAAGACAAATTCTTCTCCAAAAGCTGGTAGAAGAAGAGGAATGAGATGTGAAGAATAGTATCAGCTGGTTTCATTTTAATTCAAACAACAACAAAACAAATTCATTAATTTTATTTGATTCCTAACCTGCAGTTCACAAATTAGGAGGCTTAGAATTCCTATATGTTTCACCACCATCCTGCCAAATGGCCACACTCTGCTGTATACTGAAATTATCATTGATGGAACCCCAGGTGTTGTATCGTGCTTTTTGTTTTATCAGTGGGTCTATGGTTTGATTTGTGATTTAGTGTTTTTCCTTGGTGCTGTTTTTTCTTTTGTCTCCACCCTTTTCCCAGAAATGTCATCGGATAGTTTCTAGTTTCTATTTCTCCAAACTTTACCCATTTCCTGAAACTGTTTTTCTTCCTTGGAAGTTTATTGGTTCGCTACTGTTATTCCCCGCCTAGGTTTTTAGTCCCTAGTTCCAACAACTCTCCTGATTTGTTGGAAGTTGGGTCTGCCCCTGCCTTTCCCCTGAGATATAAGTCTTTGCTCACCCCTTAATTGGGGCCCAGGAAGAGAGAGGGGAAGAAATACCATCAAATAAAATTTCCCTGGGACCCATGTGCACTGCCTGTGTTTTATTCTGCGCTGAATCGACTGACAACTGGGATTTCATGGAGCTCCAGGGGGAAAAACTGCCGCCCCCCACTCTCAACATCAGCTAGCCGGGAAAAGAGAAGCAGCACCCAGGACTTTTAGAATTTTTAGAATTAGAAACTATATTATTATTAAAGATAGACCATTTACATTCAATTTGACCTTTCCAATAATTAATTTACTTCAGGTTTATTACTATCAGATTTCCTTCTCATTGATTGTGCAGTATCCCACTTCCTGCTGCATTTTGAGACAAAAGACAGTTTTATTTATTTATTCAATTTCTGAAATAAACAACTTTTTTTTTCCTGATATGATTTTAGTCCCCTCAAAAATTAGTTTCCACTTATATCAATTTCTTATTGACATATACTGAAAATCCCAAAAAACAAATCCCCTTGGATTTTCCAAAACTACCTTGTTTTTTTTTCCCACTTCCTTACTATTTTTTTGAAAAAAAAAAAAAATCAATAGCTCTTTTCACTAGGTCCTCTTTCCTTCCAGTCTGTACCTTTTACTTTTAACCTTACAGATGTGTCCTTTCCTATTAATCCAAAGCACATTCAAACCTGAAAAATTTACCTTTTGGTTTTTTTTCTGTAGCGGAACAGATTAAAAGTCACTCCAGCAGTGTCAAGACCAGAGAGACATTGAACAATTCTTGAGTCTTAAAATATCCACCAGAGGAAGCCAGATAAAACTAGTGAAATTTAAACAGGTTGTTGTCTTCAACACTGGTCTGCCATTGCAACAGTGAACTTTATGGTGAAAAAGATCTCTTTGAAACAAAAATCCCGAAAATTGCTACATAAATTTTGCTGATCACAATAATAAAAGGCTGAAGTTCTTTTGATAAAAGAAAATTACTCCAAGAAAAAGACATGTGAGAGAGGTAGATCACCACACAGAAAGTTATTTTTAATGCTTTGTTTCAATGCAAATCTTCATCAAAATATTTGTATGTTTATACAGATTATGTGATAAGATGTCACCTTTTCTGTATTTTCAGTGTTGAGTCTGTGCAACTCAAAGGGAATATAGCTCCTTTGGAGTATTAAAAATCACATATGCACTCAGAAGTGTCTCTGATAAAACTTCTGGACAGTAAGGAAGGCCCACAAGAGGAGCGAGTTATCTAGCAAAAATGTTTATAACACTTTAAATATTAGAACAACAAAATTTTATTTTACAACTCTTGAGAACATACTTGTTTTAACAATTGATAGAAATGTCATCCTCTAATACCCAAATACTGTAAAAGATAATGGCCCCAGTTATGACCTGCTTTAAAACAAGTGCACAGAAGCATTTCCTGTTGCTGCATGAAATACTTGTATATAAGCACAGTAGCACCATGACCTGTCCATGGTCCCAGTAAACTAGAATAAGTCCACAGAGCATTTTCTGGTCAGCATGATTTTGTCATAGTTTGTTCCCCTCCAAGTATTTCTTCTTCAATTCACATAGGTCTAGGTTACTCAGTGACTCAATTCATGGAAGCCATTTCACCTTTCTTACCATCTTTATGACTATTAGTTCTTATTGAAAGACTGCCATCATGACTGCTTTAGTATTTAAAATATTTTGTGTCAGATTGCATTCAAGCTTCAGGAATGATGGAGCACTTGGAAAATCTATTAGGCAAGGTGGTAAGAGATTTACACATGTTTATATATTTCACTGAATGAATATCAGAGAAAGAAGCTGGGACAAGATAAAACCCAGGGTTATTAGAGAAACAACAGGACAAGCTGTGTTAATTTTCTTCACAGTAGCTTGTATGTGGTTATATTCTGGATTTATGCTGGAAACAGTGTTGGTATTGTAGATCATATAATTTTGCAGAGCAACACTTGCGCCACATCAAGGTGTTTTCTGCTTCTTGTGTCATCACACCAGTGAGGAGGCTGGGGGTGCACAAGTAGCTGGGAAGGGACACAGCTGGACCAGCTGATTCCAACTGCCTCAGGAAATATTCCCTACCATATGTCATCATGTTCAGCATGCAAAGCTGGAGAAAGAAGAAGGAATGGGGACACAATTGGAGTGATGGCATTTGCCTTCCCAAGTCATGGTTACCCATAATGGAGCTCTGCTCTCCTGGGGATGGCTGAACACCTGCCTTCTTGTAGGAAACTGTGAATTAATTCCTTTCACTTTGTTGCTTTCCCTGTTAAACTGTCTTTGCCTCAACCCACTAGTTTCCTTTTACTCTTCTGAGGTCTTTTCCCTATCCCACTGGTGTGGGAGTAAACAAGTGGTTGATTGGGACAGAGTTTCCAGATGGGGTTAAGCCACATCACAAGGATATAACTGAACACCAAGCAAAGTATGAAGGGAAGCAGCAGAGACAGAATGCAAATATTCAGGAGCACGTCTAGATCTGGTTTAAGTAAAAAAGGCTCAGAAGCTGATCCTACATCAGATGAAAAACTGTGTTGTTAGAGCAACACCTAGAATCAGGTTTAAAGGCTGTCAGGTGCCCCGAGTCCTTGAAAGGAGCTTTCGATAAAGATCCTGCTATGTATCATTATTATGTTGTATTCCATGAATATTATTATTATTATTATTATTATTATGCTGTATTCCATGAACACAGCCAAACTCTCTATTCATGCCAACACTAATAACCATCCCTGCAAAAAGAATAAAAGATTCCCAGATCCTTTTTCTAAACATAGTGAAGAACTATGCATTTTTGAAGACAAAATAAGGTGATTCCTTTACTAAGTCTGTGAATGGAGCCAATTTCTATTGCATTATTTTCCTAATCAAATAGTCAAGAAAAAGTTAGTTTCTATTGTTGTTACTCTTTCTAAAGAATTCTAACACAATATTTATGCCAAGTGTTTACTAATTACAAAATGTTACATATCTATTTATAAAACCATTATACCTTCCACAAACTCTTTCAGAAATTTTAGAAGTACAACTCTTATGACAGATGGGATAACTGTATGAAACAAAAAAGATGATTCTGAGTTAGAAATACAGGATTACACCAAAACAGATTAATTCCTGGCAGAAAGAAGAAGGTGACTGAGAAGAAAGTCCTGGAACTGTGAGAATATCAAAATACTTCTGACTAGGCTCACAACAAAATTATTTTTTATTCAAAAACTCCATAAAGAAAAAAATATTTTATTGTTATTCTTTCATATAATCTTGAGAAAATTTTTGTGTGCTGCATGTTTCTATTTTCTGTCAAGTTCTGTTAATTTATTCTTCACTCATCTACTGATGGGTAACTTGCCAATGTCTTGATTTGGTTCTGAACACATACTGGTCCCACTTGATTCAACATCAAATTCTCAGTCCCAAATCTTAAGCCATATTACGTAATAGTGACATGACAACTAGAATAATATCAGTTTAGTCTTAAAGTCTGCACATGTAGAAAGATTGGCCTCTCTTTTGGAACTATTCATCACAGAATTCACCCAAACAGGAGTTCAGTATCAAGTCAGAGTCATTTCAATTAAGGTTCAAAATGTAATTATAGGACCAGCTCTATGGTATATGTGTAATAGTAAAAAAGAGAGGAAACTATGGGAAGGTTATTCAGACCATGAGCTTAAATTAAGTGCTGTGGTTTCATTGCTAGAGGTAAAACCTCATGAAATTCAACAAAGGAAGTGAAAAATTCTGCATCTTCACAGTAGACTAAGTGCCAACAAGCAGGAAAAGTACTTGTCAGGAATAGACCTGAACATGAGTCAGACCAGCAATGTGCCTTTGACACAAAGGTCAGCAGCCTGGGCGACAGCAGAAGTGTTACTAGCTGGCCAAGGGCAATGATTCCTCCTCTCTACTCAGCACGAGTGAGACATATTTGGAATGCTGTGTCCATTGTTGAGCTCCCCAGTATGAACAAGACATGCTCAAAAAAGTCCAGTGAAGGGACAGAAAGATGACAAAGGGACTGGAGTAACTTACATTCAAGGAAAGGCTGAGCTGGGACTGCTTAGCCTGGAAAAGACTCAGGATGATTTTATCAGTATGTATAAATACCTGATGAGAGGGAATGAAGAACAATGAACTAGAATCTTCTCAGCAGAGGCCAGTGACAGAAAAAGAGGCAATTGAAACTGATTGAAAGAGAAGAAATTTTATTTAGAAGTAAGGCCCAAATTTGTACTGTGTGGATGGTCAAATCCTGAAACACCCTGCCTGATGAAGTTGTGGACTCCCCATCTTTTTTATTGTTATTGAAAACTTGACTGGACAGGAACCTGAATTCATCCTGCTTGAGCAGGAAAGTTGGATTTCCAGAGATGCCTCCCAGCTTCAAATATTCTGTGATTTTATGAAAATTCATAAGAAAGTTTTGAAATTGCTGTTCTTTTGTATTTTACGCACTTCTATTATTTTCTCATGAAATTTAGATTGTTCATAGTAGGCCTGCAGTGGCAATTCATTTAACCTGCCAAGCCAATGCATTCCAAATTCAGGAACATTAAAAGCTGCACTGCAAAGTAATAAGGGCTTATTCTGCCTGACCTCCCTCAAGATCTCTAACATAGAACCAGATCATAAATATGCACAGCATAGCAGATGTCAAGCCTTATGAATACATATAAATATTCATCAACTTATGGAATTTTTAGCTATCCAGTCAGAGTCTTTACATTTGAATAACATCGAGTTGGGCGGAAGTGTTCTGTCCAACAGTGGGAAGGCTCTGCAGAAGAATCTGGAGGCTGAATCTATGGGCCAAGGCCAATTGTATGAGGCTCAACAAGGCAAAGTGCTGGGTCCTGCACTTGGGTCACAACAATTCCATGCAGAACTACAGGCTAGGGAATACGTGCCTGGAAAGCTGCCTGGTGGGAAAGGACCTGAGAATGTTGGTCAACAGCAGCTGAATAGGAACCATCAGTGTGCCCAGGTGGCCAAGAGTACCTATGGCATTTTGGCCTGTATCAAAAACAGTGTGGCCAGCAGGACAAGAGAAGCTATTGTCCCTCTGTACTAGGCAGTGTTGACGCTGGACCTTAAATCTTGTGTTCAGCTTTGAGTCCCTCTCTACAAGAAGGCCATTGAAGTGCTGGAGTGCATCCAAAGAAAGGCAAAAAATGTGTGGAAGGGTCTGGAGCACAAGTCTTATGAGGGTTGTCTGAAGTTAAACTCCAGACTAGACTGAGGTTGTTTAGCCTGGAGTAAAGGAGGTCCAGGGGAGACCCCACAGGATACCCCAACCCTGAAAGCATTCAAGGTGAGGCTAGATAGAATTCTGAGCAACCTGATTTAGTGAAAGGTGTCCCTCTCCATGGCCGGGTGTTGGAACTAGATGATGTTTAATGTCCCTTCCAACCAGGCTGTTCTATGATTCTATGATATCACTCTCCATAGCTTCCTAAAAAGAGCTTTTTTCCTAAAAGGTGGGTGGTGATTCCTTCTCCCAGTTAATAAACAATAGGACGAAAGGAAATGGCCTCAAGTTTTGCCAGGGGAGGTTTAGATTAGATGTAAGGAAGAATTTCTTCACAGTTAGGGTTGTCAAGCATTGAAACAGGGTGTCCAAGGAAGTGGTTGTACCACCATCCCTGAAGTATTTTAAAAAATGTGTATATGTGGCACCAAGATACATGGTTTGGTGGAGGACTTGGCAGTGTTAGGTTAATGGTTTGATTGGGTATTTGTTTCATGTTTGAAAGAGAAGTTTGAAACTTTTAAGATGCTAGTCTAAGCCAAGAGCCAAGCTCTAGCCAATTCATAAAATCTCTTCCTGCATCAATTACAGTAGTGAATACAGAACTGAATCCGAGAAAAACAGAGTCATAGCCCATATTTATGAAGTAGATAACTTTCTGCCTACTTTAGAGTCTGAGAGTTTATCTAATTATTGTAGAGCACCTCAGATTTGTGCCCTATACTTAAAGCTATCTGGCTGCATTGGGTATGCTTGGCACAGTTTTGGTAGTGGGGGTGTAATAGGGATGTTTTCTCTGAGAAAGTGCTGGAAGCTTCTTCTGTGTCTGACTGAGGCAATGCCAGCTGGCATTCATACACATGATAATTTACTTAGTCCAGGGAAAAAAGGTTATTGCACACAAGCGGGAAGGGAAGGGAAGGGAAGGGAAGGGAAGGGAAGGGAAGGGGAGAGGAAGAGAAGAGAAGAGAAGAGAAGAGAAGAGAAGAGAAGAGAAGAGAAGAGAAGAGAAGAGAAGAGAAGAGAAGAGAAGAGAAGAGAAGAATGAGAATGTCTGAGAGAAATAGCTCTGCAGACACCAAAGTCAGTGAGGAAGGAGAGGGAGAAGGTGTCCCGTGTGCCAGAGCAGAGATTCCTCTGCAATCTGCATTGATGACCATGGTGAGGCAGCTGTGCCCTTGCAGCCCATGGAAGTCCATAGTGGAGAAGAGATTAACCTGCAGGCCCTGGAGCACCCCACACACAGATGGATGCCCAAATGTGGTTGTGACCTCATGGAGAGCTTGCTCTGGAACAGGCTCCTGGTAGGTCCTATGAACTCATGGGGAGAAGAGCCCATTCTGGAGCTGGTTTGTTGGCAGGACTTGTGATCCTGTGGGGGGCCCATGCTGAAGCAGCTGTTCCTGAAAGACCCTGTGAAAAGGGGTCTTTGTGAAGAACTGCAGCCTGTGGGAAGGAAGTTGTAAAAGTTCACGAAGAACTGTCTCCCATGTAAGGGACCCCATGTTGGAGCAGAGAAGAAGTGTGAGTCCTTCCTCATCACAGAGAGTCCTTCCTCATCTCAGAGAGCAGGGTACTTTCTGGGATGAGAAAGGAGCACCAGAGACAATGTGTAATGAAGTGACAATAACTCCCGTTCCCCATCGCTCTGCACTGCTGATGAGGGATGAGAATTGTGAGTACAATTAAGTTTGAAATACAAAGGAGGGTTGGGAGGAATTTGGTTCTAAGATTTTCTTTTACTTGTCATCCTACTCTGATTTGATTGATAATAAATTCATTTAATTTTCCCAAATCAAGTCTGTTTTGGCCATAATTCTAATTGCTGAGTGATCTCTCCCTGTCTTTATCTCATTTCACAGGACTTTTGATATGTTTTTATTGCTCTGTCCAGCTGAGAAGAGAGATAGAGTGAAAACTGCATCTGTACACTTAGAAGCCATGACACACCTCCCAAACTATCTTTTTTTCAGGATCCAAGGTATATATGGAAAATTTTCTAATCAGCCTGTGCAGATTCTGACGTCTTGGGAAATTGAAGGCAAATTATTTTCCTTCCTATTCAGGCAGCTGGCTGATTGTGTCTCTGCCTTTTTGTGCATTAACAGAGTCACATTAAGTATTGTGTGAAACATTAGGTAACCCTAATATATTTCATGGTGTCTGGCCTGCAGAGCCTTCTGCAGAAGCCAATAGGAGACATGATTACACATTAATCAGTAAGAAACTCTTTCTCAGTCCTCTGTAAATTTTAAGGGATTTACTGTCACAGCAGTTCCATTTAACATAACTTGTGCTGTGAGTTATCAGGCTCCCGAAGGACAGACCTCAAAGCAAACGTGTACTTTGTTAGCTATAGTGTTGTATTCCAACCCTGTCCAGACATCAGATTGAGTCTCAGAATATTCAGGTATGCATCACTATTGCATCAATATAAATAAATTGTATCTCTCAATTGATTTAGCTACTCTTTTCCAAATATTTTATTTTAGACATTTCCCCACAGTTTTATGCACAAAGTAATAAATATCTTTATGAGAAATGGCCCAAAGAAATGGAAGAAGTACTTATGAGTGTAGTATTAAAACATCTCTTCCACTTATTGACAAAAGCTAATAGATGAGGTTCTACAGGGAAGAATTTTTACTTAAACTTAGCCTGCAACCTGAAATAATCCTCTAATAATAAACTTAGTTCTTTCTCAGAAGAAGAAAGCTTCTAGATCACAATTACTTTAGCAGCTGTCCAGCATACTTGATCTCATTCTTCCAAAGGGTTTCGAAATATGCCTGTTCTTCAAAAAACAGATATTATTAGAGAAAAAAAAATCTATTTATTCATCCTGAAGCAATGAAATGTCTGAGCACAAAGAAATGTATCATTGCTGCTATATGACCAGCATGTTAAAAGGATTTTGGAGGGGAATATGTCAGAGCATATCATATTTTTAAGTGATATATGTCAGCTACAGAATATATTTAAAGGTTCAGTGGCACCAACAGAACCAAACCTAATCCTGCAGGGCAGAGAAGGGACACAGATTTTTACCTGTAGGCGACATTATGAAGATGACAATTTTAGATTAGACTTAAAAATGACCCATTTAGCAGAAGATTTTTGCATAAGGAAATTCTTGCTGTGCTTAAGCCAAAGACTAACTTAGACACACAGGAGATGTGTTTCATTTGGGATCTGAAAACTATTCCCGCAACTGAAAAACTAGTCAAGACCTTTTCTTTTTCTCTGAAATACTTACTATGTACTGACGCTCACTTGTGTGCTATCATCAGTACAGTGAGTAGAGTTAGTGTTCTGGTATATATTTGTCTCACAGGCCTCTGCCTCACCTTGTAAATAGAGTTCTTATTACATAGTTAGCTACTTTCACATAACCTAGTGGGTCTGATTCTTTTAAGAGGTGCTTGACACAAGACAAAATAAATTCTTGATCATATTCAGACTGGAATATATGATTACATACCATTTCTGCAAAATGATCAAATGTCTTCCCAATTTTAATATGAAAAAGAAACTCTAAAGAATGATAAATACACTGTATAATCAGCGTTTTCAGATGATTTCCAAATTGCTTAAATGCACATTAATATTTTGTAGACAAATTTTAAATGTAGAACAAAAATTGAAAATTGAAAAAGTGATACATACATGGGAATATACTGAGGGCATTTTATTTTACCTATAATTTTCTAATCTTTTATACAGTGTATATGTGTGTATATGTATAAGATATTTTATTTTATGTTAATAGTGAAAATTTGTGAGTAAGCAGAATGTGAATTTTGGGACGATCTTTAAGAAGTCCAGAAAACAATAAAAGAAATACCCCCAAGATTGTAAATTAGGAAAACCTCTATTTGCTTCAATTGTTCATCTGCAGCTCAAGACCAAAAAAAAAAAAGATTTTATTCACATCATTAGAGTTACATGGTAAGTCTGGTACCCCATGAACCATGCATTTAATAATGAGTATGTGACTTCCAAGGGTGAAAAAACCTTGCCATCTTTAGACAGAGATTTTCCTATTGGAAATATCACGCAGGAAAGAAAAACAACTCCTTAGTCTCTTATGCAGCTTCTTGAAGACTCACTCTTTAAGTTAAAAACCAGCATTTGGTGAACATACTAGCAATACCTATAATGAAATACAGATTGAATTAAGATTTGATTTAGGATTATAATTAGGTACTGGCATCTAAAGTATTTGTGCAGAGGTTGATCATGTTGTTTTAGCATTGAACACAGATGTTACAAAACTTATACTGGTAAAACATTCTCCTTCTGACTCTGTTGTAGAGGTTCTCAGATAAAAACACAATTGGTCTTTCCGCCTTTATTGAAATTTTCTTAATATATTCTCTTATTCTTAGCAGCATGGGCAGCATGGGAAAAGAAAATATGAAAGAGTTTTTTAATGAAGTAATACTCCGATATTGAATTTAAAAATTATCTGCTCTGTATATGTCTAACTGTTAATACACTGATTCATTCCTATCCACTATTACTATCTACACAGCACAATTTCAAGAAACATGAAGGCTTTTTATGTAAGCAAACTTATGTTTTAAAAAATGCTACATATTATGATATATATGCACTGGAACAAAAGCTTGTTTACTATCAATGGTTAGTGACATCACATAAGCATCAATATTTTTTATACCAAATAAACTTTTGAGGGAAAATGGTTTACTATGCATTACAAAAATCCTTAAGTCATTTTCAGCAACAGTTCTACTTACAGAATCCATCAAATAAAATTTCGCTGCCATGAGACATACCAGTTAGCTCAAATGTAGTGAAATACTGGAGAAGCAAAGCTGTTGAGATATAGGAGCCACTTAAAATCACAGATTTAAAAAAAAAAAAAAAAAAAAAAAAAACCCCCAAAAAAAAAAAAAAAAAAAAAAAAAAAAAAAAAAAAAAAAAAAAAAAAACCAACCAAACCCCAAACTCATGTGTTGGAAGGGATTAATTCGAGCCCCTCAAAAGAAGGACCATTGTAAAGGTAGATCCCCTTCCCAAGTTAAAACCGCTTGGGGTTATATTCACTCCCATTCTGAATATCTGCAAGAATAGGGATTTCTCAGGCTCTCTCTGTAACCTGTTCTAGTGTTTAAACACACTCATTGTAAGTACATTTTCCTAATATCTAATCAAAATCTCTTTTGCTGCACCTTGTCCCACTTACATTTAATTTCCTTCCTTCTATTCTTCTCCTGTTGCTGAAAACCACAGTAAAATCCTTCCTCAGTTTTCCTTCCAAAAACTGAGGAAACAATTTTTTTATTATCTTTCTGTATATCACATATTTCAAGCCTCTAATCATCTTTGCAGCCCTCTACTAAGCTTACTTTGTTGTTTTTCTTTCATGTGTGTTTTCTACTGGGAAATAAAAACTTGATGCAGGAGTCTGAATTTACTTTTAGAATTGTCAAAGGCAGGATAACTGCTGTCTCCACTATTGTTAATACAGTCTATTATGCAATGGAATTCCAAGGTGAAAGCTCTCCTTGACAACTCATATTCACCCTGTTGTCCACAGGAAGCCCAGCTCCTTTTCTGCAGAGACAGTTCTCAGCCAATAAGACCCCAGATACATGAGATTATTCATATATTTACCTCTGCTGCACTTCATACAGCTTCTTTCAGCCCATTTGTGAATCCTGCCCAGGTACTTGGTATCAGTCCTGTTCTCACAGGCGTTGCTGCCAACAACAACATTTTCTAAAGGTGCATCATTATACCATTATACACCATACAGAATGAAGATATTGAATAGTACTGGCGCTGGTCTTAATCTCTGAGGAGCACCACTGCTAATAGTATCCAGGTAGGTTTTACACAGCTGACCACAGCCCAGTCAGGCCGGCCCTCCTACCACTTTTCCAATTTGGCTACAAGAAATATATGTGCAACACGAAACACCTGGCTAGTCGGAATAAACAGCTTCCACTATTGTTCACAGAATCAGTTACTACAAAAAGAAGTCCGGTTCTTCAAGTATAATTTGCCCTTAGTTAATCTATACTGGCTCTTCCCATCAGTCTTTGGTTTTGTCCAGTAGTCATGAGGAATGCACCTCACTCAAAAGAGAGAGGCAACAACTTTTTTTATTGAGGGAAAATAATATAGTTTAATAAATTGGATGAAATTTAAGACAGCTTAACAGCAGTTACCAAGAGTCCATAAGTTTGGTAGCAAGGTTCACCTTATTAATTACTGCATCAAAGAATGATACAAAGGAAAATCAAGTTAGGTTTGAGCTAGGGAGATTTGCGCACAGACACTTCTATTGAGTCACAAGGTTGAGAGTGGATCCTCCTGCTTTCTAAACTTACAGAGCATAGATGCAGCAAGGTCCACTCTTAGCCTCAAACTTGGAGAATGGTTTATGATTAATAGAATTATCTATACAAGGTTTATGATAATATTGAGTAGCTACACGGATTAGCAATGTTTCATTAATTCAGCATGGTATCAGTCACTCATCAAGGATCTGTCACAACCAAGGGATCTCTCTGCCGTGCACTAGGAAAAATCTCATAGGCTAATGTGAGGAATCTCTAACTGTGAGAGACATTCCTGCTCGAGGACAAATTTACCTGGTGTGTAGTACAGATGTAATTCAGGAAGAACTCAAATGAATAAATATTACCATCAGGAAGGCTTCATCCCAATGGCAATATTTATGGAATGAAGGAGTTGGCTCTTAGACAATAGTACAGACAGATAGATTTCTTTATTTTAGCTTTTGTATCTTATTGTGTACTTCAGTTATCTTGTATTTTTGGGCTTTGAAACCAACTTTCAAAATATTTTTCTGAGGCATCTTCACTTCCTTGTATGTGAGCCAGGATCTGTCCAGCTCACAGATTTATTCCAGAGTAGGAGTTCTTTTGCTCATTATTCAATCCAATCCAAAGTATGGCTATGGATCAGGTGTATCCATCACAAGCATCTAACGACCCTATTTTAAAGTCCTTTTCAATCAGCTAAGAAGTCTATTAGCAAATGCAATATTTCTCCACCCATCAGGTGTATCCTATCTCTCCCCAGTGATCCTAATTCTTTAGAGAGAGCTATAGTTAGAAAAGACAAAGTGTGGTTTGAAATATCATGTAACCAACCAGGCACTGACTCACTGGATTCATCAGCTCATTTGCAAGCCCTTCACTTTGATGGCATTGAGATGTTCCTTGAGTTGCCATATTACATGCTTTACAGCCTGTAAACTCCCTTGAGAGAATCACTGATGTCAATGTACATGAGCAATAAGACATAAAACGGAATTCAGATGAATCTCAGCCATTTCTCTTCGTCCCAGATTGAGCTCCTGACAAGCCAGAAACTTCACAATACAGAAAACCTGTTTGGGAGATAAATGCTGATCCCTGCAGAATGATGTCTCCTTCTATTATTGTTTGCTACTTTCATTTGGTGCTGGTACATGGATCAAGCTGATCTGGTCCAAATGTCTTTTATGGAACTTCTTCCCTATAAAATATCATAGCCCTATACCTGTTTTAAAAGTTCACATCAACAAGTGAAGAGAGAAATATCTTTCTTTTTGCGAGAAATCACAGCACTCTATGACACCCATTTTATGAGAGTGAATCCTCCACTTGTTTAGTGCAGTCATAAGGTGTCCATCCTTCTGTACAATGTGACACATCCTCACTGGGAGAAGCAGTAGGCGCAAGCCATAACCCAAGACCAGGGCATTTGCTGCAGCCAGGCCAGGGACTGTCTATTGTGGCATGGAACTGCTGTAGTCATGCCCTATCAGTCGCCTCCAGTCTCAGGTACTACTACAACTCTGCGCCCTTTCTCACAGCTATTAAGGGCTTAGTGTCTCTTTGGCAGCCCTGTTTGCTGAACTCAGTATATCTGACTAATTCAATAACTACTTTAAAATTTTATGTTAGATACTTCATTTTTGGCCTTCATATGTGCTTGTGCTGGGTTGACCTTGGCTGGCAGCCAGTTGCTCACTAAGCTGCACTCAGTCCCCCTCCACCAAAAGGACAGAGGGAAAGCATGAAAAAAGGCTTGTGGGTAGAAGCAAGGACAGAGAGATTCTTTCCAAGTACTATCAGAGACAACTCAATCTCATCTTGGGAAAATTAATTTAATTTATTGACATTTACTTGTAAGAAAATAAGAAAGTGAGAACTAAAAAAAAATGCCAAAAGATTTTCCCATAAACTCTCCCTTCCTCTCAAGTTCCCTCTCAATGCTTCAACCTCCTCCCCACATGGGCAGTGTACAGGGATAGAGAATGGAGACACTTTGTCTCTGCTGCTCCTGTCTTTTACATTCTTCTCCCACCCCAGTGTAGGGTATTTCCCATTGAATGCAGATACTGACAAACCTCCATGGCCTATAGATCTTCAGGAATTGCTCCAGTGTGGGTCCTTTTCAAAAGTTACAATTCCTTAGGAAGAGACTCCTCCAGCATGGGTCCCTCCATGGGAGAGGTTTCCTGACAAAATTCTGCTGTTTATAGCCTATTGTCCATGGGCAACAGTTCTTACCAGTGCCTTCCAGGGTGGGCTCTCTATGGGTCACAGGGAGCATATGCCAGTTGTTGTGTGGGGTCCTTCATGTTCTTCAGAGTGGGTATCGTTCCTCCTCATTTCTCCATGCACTGCAGGGCAATCTCTGCTCTGGCATCTGGAGCACCTTACCCCCCACCACCCCCCCACCTTCTTCACTGATGTTTGTGCCTGCAGGGCTGTGTGTTGTGTCAGACATTCTTACTCTCTCACAGATGTTGCAGTATTTTTTTGCCTTTCTTAAATATGTTATCATGGAGGCACTACCAACACTGTTTACAGCTTTGGACAGCAATGGGTCAGTCTTGGAGTCAACTGAACCAAGCTTTGTCCAACATGGGAACAGCTTCTGTCATCTCTTCCAGAAACCACCTCTGTATCCCCTCCACTACCAAACCTCTGCCAGGTAAATCCAACACAGTGTCAAGTACTCTGGCATCTCTCAGATACCACATATGGACTAGTGCTATCTTGTTCACCTCAGCATAAGGAGTTCAAACCAGGAAAATAGATGCTAATGAAAAAAAGAATCTTACCTGAAATGAAATAAGCCCACTGTACAGGACAGTGAACATGTCAGCTACTCATGAATTTTATTAGCAGTGGATGCTATACAGACTGCCTTAGTGTACCAGGGAGAAACAACAGCACTGAGATGTTCTCTAAAATTACAAAATTTGCAAACAGAAAGAAAATTCTGCAAAAAGCACTAAAATTTCCAGATGTAGGGGAGATGAGAAACAAGATGCATAGACTAAACTTGAAAATCTCAATATTAATATCTTTTAAGTAGCTTAGCATTCAGTACCAGAAGTTTACAACTTCACACACACACCTATAGAAAAGTACGTCAAAATGAATCTTTTTATTTCTTGTTTTCCACATTGACAGGAAAACACACTCTGTCTAAGGCACTGTTATCAACCATAATAATACAGCTCCTCCACAAAATAACTGGAGAAGACGCAAGGCTTTGAAGAACAGTGTATTTACAATGTATTGATACAAAGTTAATGAAGGGTAAGGAGGATGTTGTTCACACAGCTCACAGTTATGACATTTGTCTTCCCAAATAACTATTACGTATCACAGACCCCTGATTTTGTGTAGATTACTTAATATGTGATTACTGATAGGAAGTTGTGAAGGAATTCTATTTTGCTTTCCTTGTACACAGAACTTTTTTGTAATTTACGAAACTATTTTTTATCTCAAACCACAAGTTTTCTCACTTCTGCTCTTCCAATTGTCTCCTCCAGCTCACTGATATGGGAGCAAGTAAACTGCTCTGTGAAGCTTAGCGGTCTGCCAGGGTTGACCCACAACATTTTAGTTGGCCGTATTAAGCTTTGAAAATTTGAAATATTCATATCTTGCACAGACAAGAGCAGAGACTGAATTTCCTTCAGGTTCTCAGTGGGATAAGATACTAACAGCTATCAACATTGCATGCAAAGAAAAAATTGTTATATTGATTAATACAAATTCCGCATTCAAAGAGGACAATATCACATATAAATATAATTGTCACAGTGATTCCTATTATGAATGAGCAACTTAAATTATTAGGCAACAAAATGCATTTTTCCTTATGAATATGATTTCATGCAACAACATATTGCTGCATATTAGGAACTCTTGCAAAACCTTGCAGAATAGTTTCCTTCTCATCTCTCCCTATTAATTTTTTGTTCTGTTTCAAAATGCTACAAGAGGTACATCCCAATTTTATGGCATTGGATTCTGAAGTCGAGTAGTGCATGTGGAGGTTACAGAGTAAAAATGTGCCCAGATCATGAGACTTAAACAAAAAAGGAATTTATATCTTCTTAGACTTCTAAAGTGCTTGAATCATCATTTTGATTTGTTCTATTCCTTATGCAGCAACATTTTTCTCAACTACAACATATTATATCCTCTATTTTGCTACCAGAGGAACTCTGATAAGAAACACATTAAAATCTAATATTGTATAGGAACAAGGAATTAATAATTTACATTAAATTTAGATAATTTATAGTTTTAAAATCAATATATAAACTATATGTTTTAATAACAAGGAAAATAATCAAGTACCATAAAAATTTTTCATGTAGAAATTTGAGTTAGTTACCAATTGAATAATTAGGTCATGTATAGACAATACTGCCCTTTTAAAAAAAGAGAGTCAGTAAAAGTATAGAATCTTCATATTACAAAGAGCTAAATAATTGTTAATTAGTAGTGAAGGTTTAAGTTTTAATTCATCAATTAAATTGCATTTTTAAATTAACTCTTCATTTTAAAATGCACACATAAATCAAGACAGGATTACTGAAATTTTCAGATGTTTTTCAGATTACAGATTACTCAGCTCCACTTTGCTGTGGTACATATGGAGCTCCTCTAAAATTAAAAAAAAAAGCACTATTCTGTGAATGATTTTCAACAGAAGGATAGTGAGGTACAGTCCCTATTTCACAAAAATGTCTACTACACAGTACTAGCATATTATTTGCACCAGAGCTTCCTAACCTACATTTCTTTCTGCAGCTTTTTTTTAAAATAAACATTCTTTATTAAAAAAGTATTTCACTACAACACTATTATAGTATGATTCCTACTCTTGTTGCATCACATACTTCTTGTGAAAAAATAATGTATTAAATGAGTTCTGAAACATGATTTTTTTCCAGTTGCCATTTAATTACTTCTCAGATCTGTCTGCATATTTTCATTTTACAAACTTAATTCACTCTGAAACTCACACTCAATGACAGGATTTCTAGATAAATGAATATATATAATCCATAATAAGGAATTTCATGCCAGTATCAAAAGCATTTGGAGAAAGAGATTCAAATAGATATTTCACTGAAGTGAGAAAGAACCAAAAGAGAATTTTAGATTATCTTGTTATCAAAGATCATTAATTATTAGGTTCAATTTTATTCAGGTTTAAGCACGAACTTTGGGAACATCTGAGTTTTAGGAAATCACACTTATCCTTGTGGAAGGAGCCACTCTGCTAAGATAAGAAAAAAAGGAAGTTGAGAATCCAGATAGGTGGTCCCAGCAGACTGGAAGGTGCAAATGATGTCCCAATTTTCAAGAAGGACAAGAAGGAGGACCACAAAAACTAGAAGCCTGTTAGTCTCTTTTCAGTGCCTGGCAAATTTATGGAGAAGATATTTCTGTGAGGTATTGAAAAACACTTAAAAGACAATGCAGTCGATGGTCAGCACAGCTTCATGAGAAAGAAGTCCTGTTTATCAAACCTGATTTCTTTTTATGACAAGGTAACCACTAAGTAGATCAAGGAAATCTAGTTGATGCAATCATTCTGGATTTCAATAAAGATGTTGATATGTTTCTAACTGTGTCCTTCTGGACAAAATGTCCAGCACACAGCTGGATAAATATATCATGCTATGGGTGAGCAAGTGAATCACAGGTTGGGCACAAACAGTTATAGTAAATGGGATAACATCAGGCTGGCTGGTCACTTGTGGGGTTCCACAGGGCTCCATCCTCAGACCAGTTCCCTTCAACATCTTCATTAACAACCCGGATGCAGGACTCAAAAGAATACTAAGTTTGTTGATGACACCAAAAACAGAGGAGCTGTTGACTCACTTAAGGCTGAGAGGCCCTGCAGAGAAACCTCAACAAATCACATGCCTGGGCAGTCACCAACCACATGAATTTTAACAAGAGAAAGTGCCAGATTCTGCATCTGGAAGAGGGCAATCCCAGTTGTGTCAATAAACTGGGGAATGAGATGCTGGAAAGCAGCGCTGTGGAAAGTAATCTGGGGGTCCTGGTCAATGGCAAGCTGAATGTGAGCCAGCAGTGCCCTGGCAGCCAGGAGGGCCAAGCGTGCCCTGGGGGCATCAGGCACAGCATCACCAGCTGGGCAAGGAAGGGGATTGCCCTGCTCTGCTCTGCTCTGGAGTGGCCTCACCTCCAATGCTGGGGGCAGTTTTGTGTGCCACGATACGAGTAAAGTATTAAGCTATAAGACAGCAGCTAAAGGAGAAGAACAAAGATGGTGAAGGGCCTTGAGGGGAAGCTCTGTGAGGAGTAGCTGAGGTCACTTGGTCTGTTCAGCCTGAAGATTGAGGGGAGAAGATTGAGGGCTACTCTTCTCTGTCTGGTGACAGACGTGACCCTAGGGAATGGCCTGAAGTTGTGTTTGGGGAGCTCTAGGCTGGATATTAGAAAGACATTCTTCATCCATGCAAAACAGCACAAAAATGTGGTTGTATTTTGTGTAGAATGGAAAATTTTTGATCTGGAGTTGGTTTTAAAGGGGAAATAAAAAAATCCATTCCTTCTGAAAATACATTATTTCTCAAATAATTAGTGTTTATCAGACAAGAAAATTCAAAATTAAACACTGATGTTCCTGTACAAAACATGCAGCTTTTTTATTTTCAAAGTTAAATATTGATCAAGGCATGCAATGCTGAGAGTTTAACACCTTGAAGAAATTTATTGATCTGCTTGGGCTCTTTTCTGAGAAAAGCCTTGCAGATTTTGAATAGTATGACTTCACAATGGAACATGATGCAAAACTTCTCAACTTGTGACTTCTCTCAGGGATACTAATGGGTCAAGTGTTAACCTTGCCTTTTATTTTGGAGAGAAAATTTTCTAGAAAAGATAGATATATATAATTTTATATCTTAAGTAAAACATACCATCTAACTTATGCCATCAACAATGAAATTATAAAATGAGAAGCAAGTCTAATGACTAGAAATAGGTTCTTGTTTTAATCACCTGATTCACTTGATTTGAGAAAAATAACCTAATTTTGATTATGCTGTGATTCTGTGTGGAAATTATATTTAAAATAAGATGGTTCCTTAAAAATAAAGTGTTTAAAAACAAAAATGTGATCTCTACAAATGAAAAAAAAATCTTTAATTTTGTAAAAACCCTGCCAAATGTAACATTAAATTACTTGTAAAAGGTTACAGAAGAAAAAGAGAATAAGATCAGAGTAGAAATCAATCTTCTGAGCTCTCAGAAACTATAACTTTTATATATAATGTTTTTACTCTTTGATCTAAAAGAAAAACACCAGGAAATCATGAAGGGCAGGTCAGCTCTGTTAAAGACAGAAAGGGAAATAAATTTGATTAAATGGGCTTTTCTGTTGAATAGGAAGTTTGTCTCTGAGAAATTTAGTCCAAAATGTCCATGAGAAATCGATATGTAGCTGGAAGTATTTAAATTTGATGAGCACTACAAAAATGTAGTTGATATGGGGAAAGAAAATCTGCAAGTATGGAGGTAGATGACACTAAAGACACTTTGCAAAAAGAATAAATAATCCAAAAATATTCCTTTTAAGATAATGATCAGCAAATAAAATAATTCATGTAAATGGAAATACTACAATATAAGGTTAAATTATGGTACAGTGTTATGGAGGATTATTTTATAATATGGTTAAAAAATATGACAATTCTATTTTAAATGCCTGCAAGGTTAGTCAGAATGAAAACAGAGGAAAAACAGACTTAAAAGAATTGAGGATTGTTTGAGGAAGCTCAAGTTAAAAAGTAGTTTAATGTAATGCCCATAATTTGAAATATCGTGATTAAATTGATTACTTATTGTAAAGAGAAATCTTATGCTTAGCTTTTATATTGAAATTTAGCAGGATTTTTAATAAAAATTACTAATTAAGAAAGTTACTTGGATCAATTCAAATCAGTAATCAAGTATGAACTGCAAACTAAATCAGAAATAAATCTTGAAATAAGAAAAAAGCATATCTGTTACATCCATTTTCTATATAAAAATCAGTATATAACAGAATTTAAAATGAGTCAAACCTCTTCTGACTTGTTTCTTAAAAATAAAAGACAGGTTCAAATTCAGAATTAGACAGATGATACTGAATAATAATCTAGCAGAAAAATCCTTTTTTTCTCAGCTGACTCCTGTTATCAAATTCTTGAGAGATTCATCTGCCTGAATCAAGGTACAAATGAGGTCAGGTGTTGAAGTCAGTAATATGAATTTTATTTAGCAGTAAATGTGAGATAGAGAGATAGAAATAAATATGAAAGAGTCAGGGAGAGGGAGGGGAGAGATAGAGGGAGAGATAGGGTATGGGGAGAGAGAGAGAAGAGATTAAGCAGAAGATAGTTCCCACAAGTAGACCCAGAGGCATCTCCTTGGTCCTCCTTCACTCTGAGCTTCTCAGTGCTGGGGGTCCGAGTCTATCTGCTGGGACTACCACCTTTATACAGTCCCCATTCCAGATATCCACGGCGCAGTCACAGGTGCAGTTCCCATAACTTTGAGTCATTTCTGTTTGACTGGTGATATATGTATTAGTAGTTGTTTCTTTTCCCACAGTGGGAATTTTTGTCCAGATATGCTAACTGGGATGTACTAACCAGATTTTACACCCACCAGGTCTGAAATAAGCTCTTTCTTGGCATAAATTTCTCTTGTCTATGATTATTTTAGGTTGCTGCTGTGGTATCTTACGGCAAGCTACTTCTGTGGCCTTCCCAGTGCTTTGAGACAGGCAGCTGGGATTTTCTTATAGCTCCACACAGAACATCTATGCCAATTTACACTAAAATCTACACTATAGGCAGTCAAAAAGAAAACCAAAACCGAAAACAAAACCATCCCCCCCCCCAATAAAAAAAAAAAAAAACAAAAAAAAGAAAAAAAGAGAGCGATTAAAGGAAATAAGACTCCTAGAGAAGATAATACACCTGTGACTGAAGAGCTTTTGAAATTTTTTTAAACTTGCCTATTAACTAATAAAGCAAGAATTGACATGCAGTATACACAGATTTCAGTCATACATGAAGTTTAATTTAGAAGAAAGACCTTAGAAATTAATATCACATTTTAATTTCTTGATAAAAAAATTAATAAAAGGAATTGTTATGAAAAATAGTAAGTTATTGCTTTTGTTTTGCAAGGATGGGGTGATGAGGAACAAGGAGAACTTATCTTAGGCACAGCCTTATTTAATATGCTTTTTTATGTTCTGGAAGATTTAGAGGACACTGCATGAACATGATTCACAGGTGATGGTATAATAAATGGTGGAACATTACAAGAAAGATAAATTAACAGTTCCAGAGAGATTAGACATATGACCACAGATTTCTTATGTAAGTAATACTAAGTATAAAGTATCAAAATAAATTCATACCTCAAAAATTAAAGAAACTATAAATTATTTAATAAATTACTCAAGAGTGTAGAAGGGATATTCTGGCAGTAATTTTAAGGATTTGAGAAAAAAAAGACATTAACAAAAAAACATTGACAATGAGATCCACATACCCTGGTGACATAGTAGAAATTCCATCACTTGAAACTTTTCAGAATAACCTAGGAGAAATAGTAATGAATGTACAATGAGGTAAAATTAGTAATTGTGAAGTAAAATTACTTGAATTAGTTTTTTAAAGCTCAAATTTAAGTGACTGTGTGTTACTGATATGAAAACCAATTAACTGAATAGGTACTTCCTTTTCACTCTCATCTACATCTGTTATACCACTAGTTAGTATAATATTTACTTTGGTAGACATATATTCTATTGGTATATAAAGCATAAAAGTAAAAGCATTTATCCAGTCAGTAATTCACTGAAATCTTACTTTCTTTCTTCTGTCAATTAACTATGAAACATTTACTACTTTTAAACAAGATGGCTCAAAATTTTCAATCTGTCATTTATCTACAGATATGCAAGATGTGAAAGTCTCAATATAGCATCATAAAAATGTGAACTTTGTCTCTTATCAGAAATCCATTATTGCACAACATCTTGAAAGCTTGGAGTTTAGTTAAACATAGAGAATCACAGCTTGTCAGAATCACCAACTACCACCTGGGACACAAAGAAGAAAAAAAAAGAAAAGAAAATGTAAAATATGTAAATTTTACTTCTATTCAGAAGTTCTTTTCTGATGATACCTTGATAGTTTTAACTTTGGATTATAAAATTTGCTCAGCACTTTCAACTGAAAAGAAAGTTCTTGTCAAATACATTGAGTTTTTGTGGCCATGAAAAGTTTCTTTTGGGCTGAATAATTAATATGTTGTTTATTTTAGGATTCTAAATACATCAGAAAAGTTTTTCTTCATATCAGAAAATCAATCAAATTGCCAAAATTAAACCATAATAGACAAAAAAAATGGTTTTAGAAACCATTTCTTGAAAGGACAGAAACATATCACAACAATGTCTTGGATCACAATCTAGGACAAGAAGGTGAAGTGAAAATGAAAAATCAAAACCCAAAGACCACCCTCAGTTACTGTGATGCAACAAGAAAACAGCATCAAAAATGCCACCAAAATGTTGCCAAATATGTCTTTGTTGTAGTTGAACGATTGGGAAAAAGAGTACATCTCCTGATGTGCAATTTGAGTGTGCAAATGCTCAGTCCACAGAGGTGAGAGAGGTTAGAACGGATAGCACTGGTACAGCCTCACCTTGAATATTCTTGTAAAGTGGAAACATCACAGCACTTTAAAAAGTAATTTATTATTAAAAATATTTTACATGTAGCAAGTATTATATGATTTAAAATTTTAGTGAGCTAAGTGATAAATCAGATTGTCAAGTGAGCACTTTATGCTGCATAAACTCAGGGCATTGGCTGGCTGTAATATCGCCAGTCCTTTGTTCATGATGTAGAAAATATGGAATCATGCTGAAGAAGAGATTTTTTAGCAGGTACAGTACAGTATATTGTGGATTTGTTCTGAAAAATATTTGGAAAAGTACGTACATGCATTTGATATCAAAATAATGAAATATTGAGAACAAGTAAGAGTTCAGTAAAACAAAAAGATATTCTCTTTTTTTTTTCATTTCATAATGAAAAAAAAACTCTCACAAAACATTTTACTGGACTTGACTGAGATATTTTATTATTGAAATCAGCCAATATCAACAGGTTGCTCATCACATTATAGGTGGTTTGGTGTTTTTTTTTTTTTTTTTTTTTTTTTTTTTTTTTTTTTTTTTGTTTTTTTTTTAACAGTGACATCCAGAGGAATGTGAAGAAAATATATGGTTTAAAATTCTGATGTTGATTTATAATCACTACCCCTGCTGTCTGCATGTAGGAGACCAGAGGAATGGCTGACAGGCTCAAGACAGGTGGGAAATGGGTGAGGGAGCAGGTGGGATGGAGTACCTTCTCACGCTCTGTTGTGTAGTGAAACGTGACACACACCCACACTCTAATGGGGGCAACCAACGGCGTAGGACAACCATAGCCCCCACATGGTGCCAGGAACATTCTGGCATTGTGTGAAGTACAGGCATGAGACTTTGGCACTGCAATTAGCATAGGCCAGCCTGGGGGGCCTGGGACTGATAAAAGGTCAGCAAAATGTGTGCAGCGTGATGCACTCCACTACCCTGGATTTGAAAGCTGCTGAGACCACACTGGTTCCTAGGGTGGTTATGTACTCTCTCTTTTTCTTTCTCCTTCTCTTCTTCTGCATTCTTCTTTTTAAAATATATTGTAATCCTGACGAAAAATCCTAGTCAAAGCAATGCCAAGTGTATTTTTATATCTGGAAAAAGCTTACAAACAATAGTTTTTTGTTATTGAGCCTGCTTTGTTTCTCCCATGCACTTCTCAGATTATATCCAGCTACCTTTCCCTAAATCTGTCAAGTGGGATGGTGCATTACAATGAATAATTATTAAGTGCAATATCTTTTAGCAGACACAATGTTCAGACAGCAAAAGGTATTCAAAAGAGATGCATAGTTGGAAACAAAGAGGAGTTACGGGTTCCTGAACCACTGAAATTTATTGCCTCTCTGAGATATCCTTCCCACTCTGCCCAGGACCCAATTTCAGCACCATGGGATCCCTAAGTCCCGTCTCAGAGATGCCACAAGGCAGGACCAGCCTCCATCTCCCTGCACCCCTGCCATGCCTGGCCATGGGACCTGGTGATTATTATGCTCTTGGGAGTTTAGCTATGATATCGACTCAGCAGAAAGTTACCTCCTCTGCACTCAGCAGAATAGATGGCAACCCAGACAGAGCTCACACTAAAGTATGAAGCCATCCAGCAGCAGGCCTCTGCAAATATGCAGCAGGTCTCTGTGAGACATAGCCTTTAACTAGTAATGGATGAAAGGAGTGAGAACAGCCATGTGAGTTGTGATCAGCCTGGTGACAGAGCTACAGGAGAAGTAGAAATGTTAAGGAGCAGCAGGGAGTCTAAGAAAAAGATTGACTGGTGAAACCATTTTCTGCCTCCTCTGAGACAGGAATAACCTCCAGATTATTCTGGAATAACCAGAAAAAAAGGCCAAGGTAAAGAGGATCCTATATCATCTCTCCAAGAAGAAAGAGGCTATAGCTTAAGGATAGGAATTAATGGAAGCAAGTCCACCCTTAGGGCAACAGGTAAACTCTAAGTCAAACCATCAATAAAAATTATGTTGAAATGTATGCATGAAAGAAAAAAATAACCCCACTCATGTAAAGCATCCATAGAAGGACCTTATATCAAAAGAGAATCTTTCAAAGAGTTCTTTTGTCTTGACAAGTGGCTGAGTTCAGGTGAATGAGACAAGAGGTATATTGCAAATAACCTTGCAAATGGAATCTGACAGTTCATTTATCTGTCACTTCTGATCATTTTATAAGTTTTTTGTGTACATTCAGTGTTCCAGTAGCAATTTATAACAATCACAGACAATGGATAGACTCAAAAGGAAAAGTACTTTACTTCCCAAATATTTGAATGAGAGTGAAACACAGATTAAAAAAAAAAAACATAAGATTTTTCTTAGATCATGTGTTCCAAGCTAGTGTTCTTGTAATTTAGAAAAACACATATTTTAACTAGATTGATGAACACTTAAGAGTGATCAATCTTTATAGACAGGGAGTTATGTCAATATTGAAGAGCATAAGTATGATTTGACAGTCATTCATAGCATCCAGCCATATAGAAATTATATTTTTAGAATACAGGGACAAATGCAAAAATGATATAATGTAATCAAAGACAATAAGATAATTGTTAAAGGGCTCTCAGTTAATCATCTGCTTTATATATCTTACATCCAGTATCAGTGATTTCGAATATAGTGGGGTTTTTTTTAATACTCCACAGCAGAAAAAAAACAAAAAAAAAACTAATGGTATACTTGTACATCACCAAATATCAGAGAGCTTATTTGGATTAAAACTCTGGTTCATTAAAAGTCATCTTTAAAGAGGCACTTCAGCTCTTTCTTATACTGTGGCACACAACACTGTCCCCAGCATTGGAGGTGAGGCCACTCCAGAGCAGAGCAGAGCAGGGCAATCCCCTTCCTTGCCCAGCTGGTGATGCTGTGCCTGATGCCCCCAGGGCACGCTTGGGCCTCCTGGCTGCCAGGGCACTGCTGGCTCACATTCAGCTTGCCATTGACCAGGACCCCCAGATTACTTTCCACAGTGCTGCTTTCCAGCATCTCATTCCCCAATTTATAGACATAACTGGGATTGCCCTCTTCCAGATGCAGAATCTGGCACTTTCTCTTGTTAAAATTCATGTGGTTGGTGACTGCCCAGGCATGTGATTTGTTGAGGTTTCTCTGCAGGGCCTCTCAGCCCTTAAGTGAGTCAACAGCTCCTCTGTTTTTGGTGTCATCAACAAACTTAGTATTCTTTTGAGTCCTGCATCCGGGTTGTTAATGAAGATGTTGAAGGGAACTGGTCTGAGGATGGAGCCCTGTGGAACCCCACAAGTGACCAGCCAGCCTGATGTTATCCCATTTACTATAACTGTTTGTGCCCAACCTGTGATTCACTTGGTCACCCATCACATAACATGTGACGTTTTGTCTGGAACGATATTGTGAGAGACAGTATCAAAGCTCTGCTGAAACCAGAAAGATTATGTCAACTGGTTTTCCTAGACCAGCTCGGTGGGTTAACCTATAATACATAGGAATCAGGTTTCATGAACACAGTGAAGAAAGAAAAATAAGAAATTCCTAATCTTCATCTGAGATACAGGTTTCTTCTCTAAACTAATAATTCTTAAGATTCCCTGGCTTCCTAAAAATATTTGTTGAAACTATCCCAGTAGTTTACTGTACAACTCAGTGTCAAACCCTTGGGTGCACCAGTGGCTCCCATAGATCCTGAGAGAGAGCTTCACACCCAAAACTTCACATGGACAAAGACATTACAATGTAATTAAACCAACTCAGACAAGAGTCAAGATCGACAAATGAGTTTAAAGTTGACAAAGGTCTGAGGTCAAGCCAGGGTGTCAAGTTTACCAAGCAAGGTCTAAATTTAGGATCAGGGAGGTGTATGGCCAGGCACAGGCAACATGAAATGAAGTTCAGGCAGTGGTCAAGGTCTGAGGGTAAGGGCCTGAGGAGGGAGGAAGCCTCAGATGAACATTCTCTTATCTCCCAGAAAAAGAAGCACCATAGTGCTGGCTTTGAGCACAGGCAGCAAAACAGCTCAGACTTTGACTTTAAAATGGTGCAGAGCCTCCTTCATGCAGAGTCACACTGTTGTCAAAAATCCTGCAAGTTCTTCTAAGAAGAATCTTATTATTTTCTTGAAGACCATTGGTATGTCTCACTGGTGAGCCAAATCTTCTTTTGTCTCACACTAAGCCATCAGAAAAAAATCACAGAAACACAGAATATTCTGAGTTGGAAGGGAATCATAAAGATCATTGAATCCAGCTCCTGTCTTTACACAAGGCATCCCCAATAGTCACACAATGTCCCTGAGAATATTCTTGAACTCTGTCAGGCTGGTGCTGTGGCACTTCCCTGGGAAGCCTGTTCCTATGCTCAACCAACCTCTAGGTCAAGAACCTTTCTCTAATACCTAAACTAAACCTCCCTGACACATCTTCATGCAATTTCCACAAGTTCTGTCACTTGTCACTAGAGAGAAGAAATCACTACCTGCCTTTGTTTCCTCTCACAAGGAAGTTTTAGGCTGCAATGAAGTTTCCTCTCAGCCTCCTGGAGATACTGAGTGACCTCAGCCACTCCTCATATGGCTTCCCCTCAAGCCCTTCACAATCTTTGTTGCCCTCTTTTGTAAACTCCCTAATAGTTTAATATTTTCCATATATTTTGTTGCCCAAAACTGCTCACAATATTCAAGGTGAGGCTGTACCAGTGCTATCCGTTCTAACCTCTCTCACCTCTGTGGACTGAGCATGTGCTAACAGAAAATTAGTGAGCCAGAAAGAGTTTTGGAAATTCCCAACATGTAATCAGATTCTTATAGAAGCGTGGCTGCATGAATAGTCAACTACTATGAAATAGTCTTGAGAATAATGCAATTTTGGTGTTTTGTAAAAGCAATATCTTATGAGTAACTACCCTGGAATTACAGTTAATTCCTGAATGAATCAAAATATTTTAATATAGAGCTATTGTTAAAAATTCTGAGACATGCATTAATAAAACAAAGGCCTTTCAGGAAAACAGTCTTTTGCCACAAGTAGTATTAAAAATACAAAGCAGGATATTGTAAGTAATCAATACACACAGCAATTTTGGAAGAATATGATACAGAGATATTGCTATTTTCTCCAGGTTGCTGGGGGAGAGCATTATTTAAAAAAGAAAAATAAAAAAAGAGAACCATTTTGCAATTATTTAAATATATGGTAAACCAATCTTTTTCATAGTTTAACCCCAGATGGTGCCTAAGTACAACACAGCCACTTGCTCACTCCCCGCTCAGGTGGGATCAGGGAGAGAATTCAAAGGGTAAAAGTGAGAAACCTCATGGATTGAGAAGAAGATGTTTTCCTAGGTAAAAAAAAAGCCCTCACAAGCAAATCAAAACAAAGAATTAATTCACCACTTTCCCTGGGCAGGTAGGTGTTCAGCCATCCCCAGAAAAGCAGGGCTCTGTCACACATAGTGGTGACTTGGAAAGACAAACACCATCGACTGAATGCTCCCTCGCCCCTCCTTCCCCTAGCTTTATGTATTGAGCATGACACCATAAGGCATGGTATATGCCTTGGATCATTTGGGATCAGCTGTCCCAGCTGTGTCCCCTCCCAGTTCCTTGTGCACCCCCATCCTTCTCACCAGTGGTACAAGAAGAAAAGGCCTAGATTCTGTGAAAGCACTGCTCAGCATGAGCAGAAACATTCCTGCATTAGCAAGACTGTTTTCAGCACAAATTCAAAACACAGCCCCAGCTATGGTGAAGAAAACTCTACCCCAGCTAAAGTTATCACAAATTTATTTTTATAAAGTAATGAAAAATGCTTCCTATAAAAAAGAATGCTTTTTTTAAAAAAAAAAATTATCCCCTTTGTTTTAGTTTTTTTTAATAACATATTTAACAGTAACATTTTTTTCATGTGTTATTATTTGCATGTTTCTATTCAGGCATTGTAGCAATGTGACTGCCATATTTAAATATCTAATACGAGTTAATGACTCCTCCGTGATTTTCTTTGTCCTGATTCTCATTATCTCCATGTTTTCAAAGATGTATTATAAACAAGCAAATTGCAAGTGCATATTTTTGGTAACATTGATTTCTACTTAATAAATGCCTGCAGCCGCCATTGCATAAAAATATGTTCAATTGTTATAGTGTAAAAATATGAGGAATTATAAGATGTTAAGATAAAACATTTCATTTTGTGCAGTTTTGATAATCTTTTCACTACTATGGAAAATTTTTCTCTCCAGCTTGAAAACACAGGGCACACCTCAGTCCATAACCATATAGATGTAGAGAAAGATTTGTCACTCACTCTTCTGTTTTGCCTTTGACAGAAATGGAAGGATGGAACATGGTCTAGAGTAAGAGACACAGAAATTATTTTAAAAGATATTTGTTCTTCAGGGTAGATAAATTTGACATGAATTTTTATGTTCCAAACAAAATCTGTATCTGTTTTAAAATGACAGATTCTTTTTAAATGTAGCATTTTGTAGAAATATATGAAGAAATACATCAAGTACAAATGCCTCTTTCTTTTATACTGCATTTAAATGAACTAGATCTTTTGTTAGAAGGCTATTTTCTAAAAAATCTAGTGCACAAGAAGGGAATCCAAACGACTCTGCTGAAACACTATGTCAATTAGCTCACATCCAAGACTAGCCTGCACTATACACCAAGGCTCATTTGCACCAAAGGTTCATGCCAGTACTCACAGTGCCTCACATATATGCACCTTTATGCTTTTCTGTCTTTTCTCTAAACCCAAGGAAAATTTTCATAAACCACTGTAAGTTTCCTTCAATTGCTCCAGATTATGTTTCAGACGAGATGCCTCTTTCTGGATGTGTGATATGCTAATAGCTGGTGTGTCAATTCAGCTACTAATCTTATTTGTCAAAGTTTCTGCTTAAATCAGAAATTAGGAATTAATTATGATCTATATATGTTAACATAGCTGCATTCGCAAATAAAACTAAGAAACATGGTACTCATTAATGCATTTTTAGCTTGAAACACAATCTCTCAAATGAACTGAACATCAAATCTGTTTTGTGAGTGATTAACATATTGCATTGACATGTTTTTATTGGGCTGATTAGCAACACAAAGATTTCTCAAGTGATTGTTATTTAAGCTTTTCAGTGACAAGCTGAAAGCTTTCAGCTTATATTTTATCACAAAAATAACACAAATTAAGCTAAAATGCAGTGACAAAGCACAAAAGCTTCATCTCTGAAATTTTTGTCACATACCCAGAAACAACATTTGATTTAAATAAATTATTGCCTTAGCAATGTGTATAGAGCAGGACATTCGCAGAGATGGGCATTGCCTAACATAGAATCTGCATGATGTTGAAGCAAAAACAAAATTTTACTTACTCATGCAAGTTTCATGCAAATGTAAAAGATTTGGAACAGTATATATACTTTCCCTCTGACAGTGACTTTGTTATCTCTGAACCTTGAAAAATAACACTTTCATTCCACAGTGAAATTCTTCACGAGCACAGGTTTCAGTAGAGTTACATTTTATTCCAAATTAAATTGAGTTGAAAGTGTTTTATTCCTGAGGTCTGTTTAATCAGTGATAAGTTATGTAAAAGCTAAGATCTCAAATGAAGATTTAGGTTGTCCTAATAACAATAATCTATTAAATTGAACATGTCCATCGTTACTGATATATTATACAGCAAGTTCTAAACAATGAAACATTCTGATAGAAGATAGAAATCTTCTAATACATAATTGCATGGAAAGAAAACATTTCTATAGCACAATAAAACTGTAAGTTTTGGTAGCAAACTGAACCTCCAGTTTCATTAGGATCAGTCAGGTTGTTCAAGGTCAGAAATTAAGTCAGGTACAATTATCAGACAGTCATTTGGGCATTGTTTTATGAGAGTTCACAGATTCATTAATGTGTACAAACTTTCACAACTCATATATTTATCTATATAAATATATACATACACACAAGTAGGGTGTAGTGGATGATTAAAGCTGAGTTTAAAAGCACACAGTCAAATACATATAATTTTACTTTCATAACAACTTTTCCATATTGATCTGGAGCAATCAAGAAGCCAATTTATTTTATTTGACGTAGCTTTAAGCTGAATTATTTTTTCTTACAAACTATTTGGAAGACAAATAGTGGTATATTTTCTAGCATAGCCAAAATAATTTCTTTAAATTAAGTATGAAATGACTTTTGGATTTTTAAAGTTTTCTAGATACTTAGAAGAAAATTTTATCTAAACAAAATAGACAGTATATTAAATAAAAATCTGAAGCCATTAGATGAATATTTCTTATTAAATTTGAATTTTTGCTGTAAATATGACCCTTTTCATTCACTTTCTCTGGTCATATTACTTCCCAGGATACAGTTTATTTTACTTACACATCAGTACAAAATATGCTGTTAGGAAAGTCAGAAGACAACTAATTTTTAATCTATTTGCATGTATGAACATTTTTTTCCAAATCAGACCATTACAAAAGAAAATTTAATACAGACAGACAGACATAATTTTGTGTAAATATTAGTTATTTAATGACTAAGCTGCACTTGAAAAATTTCTAGAAGAGCTAAAGTTTTGAGCAGATGTAGAAAACTCTGTACAGGTTGCTTGCAAATGAAAACTCAAACCATCCCCACCCTCAAATCTACCTATATGCAGATGTCAAATGTTATAATATTAGAAACTGAAGTAAGTAATAAAGCATTGTACAAATGATATCTGTATAAGAGATTGTAGGAATTGTGGTTTCACAAAAACATATAATTTGCAATTTTTTACTTTTTTTTTGAATGTTTGTGTTTTAAGTCTTGGATATTACTGTAAATTAAGCCATAATTGCACATTATGCCATAGTTATTCTTATAAAGAATTATCATTCTCTACATGAGGAAATGCATTTACAAAGAAAAATATAATGCAGCAACATTATTTTAATACACATAATTTTGGGAAAATGAATACACCATGAAGGCTCTCTGTGGTTCCTGTAGCTTTCCTGTTATGTTTGTGAAACAGCTCATTGTTTTGCAATTCATGCCACTTTTGTGAGACAGATTATTTGTAATGAGATCTGGGAATCCCGAGTCACTATATGGCTGGTCAATTTTTAAACTTCAAAGCAAAACTGAATTAAATGAATTTATTTTTTTAATCTACCAGCACCCATAGCTTCATCTACTACCACTGAGACTGTGAATCTCATATGTCTCCCCACCATGAATCTCACTACCTAGACTAGGATCTCACAGGTGTCCTGCTGTTTCCCCAAATGAAAAGTGTTAGACTTAATGTCATGAACCTGCTCCACTCTGTGGACACGGCTGTAGTATGTGGTACTGTAATTCACAGCCCTTGACTTCTCAGCTTGACTTCTCTCTACACAAATCTCTGTTATATCTTGTGTCTGCCAAATTCTTCCCGCTCTGGTCTGTGATCTGTTCCTCTTCCCATAGATTTTATGCTTGTGAATAATATGTTTTCCTTCTCAACTGACTCACATGCCCCATCTGGAAACATGGGCAGGTTGGACCTTCAAATACTGGTATCTGTCTGAAAATTAAATGGGATATTGGTGCACCTCTACAGCTAGAGGAGGGCAAATTTACTTGAGCAAGATAATAGGGAGAGATGAGAAAAATCCTTCTAAAATTTTTGCCTTCTAGGCTAACAAGAAGTCAGTGGCAGATATCTCTGAGGTTGGGATTGGAAAGCTACTGGAAATCCTTCACTAGAAATTAATGTTGTCCCATCATGATGGTGGTGCAGCTGCTACAAATCTGTATTATGTAGCAGCATGAAAAAAAATCAAAGAACACAGCAGTTCAGGTATTGTATGTCTATTTTATGTGTGATCACTGAACACATGGATTATGATATTCATTTAAAAATAAGAAAAAACTAAAAAAAGAATAATTTTTCTTTTGTTTGGATTCATGACTGAGTTAAGCTTGTTCACCATTATAAATGTAACATGTTGACTCTTAAGACTTGTAGTTTCATTGCAGGCTCAGCAACTGGAGCAAATCCACTACTTTTGGAATAGTAACATGTGGCAAAAGGTAAACTGGTTTGTTCCATAATTACAATTAATTAATTGCTTCTGAAAGCATTAAAAGTGAGTGACTAAAGAATTGAAGAAAAGAAAACAGTAGACAGGGACAAAAAAGGAATTGCCAGTGTTGACACAGAATTTTTTATTTCTCTGTAACTTAGGGATCAAATTGACCAAGTTTAATGTGTGAAATCGATTAATCCTATATGAAAGTCATGTACTAATATAGAACTGCCCAAAATTTTGTTCTAAATTATCATTACAAATGAAAATCTAAACAAAACAAAAGTTAAACTCACAAGGACTGAAAATATTTAAATAATTTGTGGAAGTTATTCAGAAAAAGAGCTATCCAAAGAATACTACAAGCACTTAGCTACATGGGGAATAAAAAAAACCCTTTCAAAATTAATGTTTAATGAAACAAAAATATTAATATTTTAAACAACAAAGACCTAGAGGAAAAAAAAGCTAAGAAATTATAGTCCATTTAGAATACAACTTGAGACCTGAAATAGAAACAAAAGATGAGAGCACCATAATGTGAAAGTCCTGTAGATCTGTATTTGTGAGAAAATTATATGTCATAAGACATGGCATTAGTAACAAGACATTCAATAACAAGCTGATGATATAATCAAGGTTTTTAAGGCTGAAATTTAGAGTGATTAAAAGCATCTCTGTGAACTTGATTCGGCAAAGATAATAAGTAAGGAATATGTTGCCCCATAAGAATTTCATGTGATGTTACACTGTGTGGGAAACAATGCCGAAAAAATACACTTAAAAAAAAAATACCAGACACTGGCAGATCCTATTAAAAGGTAACTCTTGGGATGGAAGAAGTAAATTCTCAAAATGGTTGACTTTTGTCTTCCCTAAGTCCCTCTATCCCTTTAACAGATTTTTGTCTTTTATAGAAAGTAAAAATATACTTCATGAGGTGAAATTTGTCAAAATTTACTATATACGATAAACTGCCTGAAGGGCATATTGTTTAGTAATTTGAAGAAAAACCTGACACTGATTAGTTAAAGAGGCTAAAGAGCACCAAAAACTGGAACCTCAGACATCACAGAGATGACAAGCATTATAGGAATGTTTCTTTGTTAACAATTCCATTCTTGTCCATAACAGGAATTTGCAAGCTGCAAGCAAAATTTGCAGACAAAAATGCTGTGATTTTCAGTGGGCATGTAAAATACATCTTGTCCATCCCAACTGACATATTTAAAGAAATTGTATATCCCTGTAAGATTGTGATTTTTTTTTTGGTACAAATTAATTATTGAGTAGTTTCCCACAATCTTCCTTTGTTTTCAACAAATGTGGAAAATTATGAATATGTGTTTGTAGCTATCAAATTGAAAATAAGAGCAACTGTTGTTTAAATGAGAATTCTACTAGGGAAAAACATTGACACTGTGCAGCCTGTTAAAAGAAGCATATTGTTACAAAGAATACACTAATTCCAGTGTCCTAGTTCAGATTAGAAGAACTGAATTTGTTTCACAGGTAACCAGACTTAAAAGGCAAGTAAAATGTTCCAAATGTTGGAAATCTAGTTTTTGTTGGAGCTAAGGCTGCTCCAGAGGAATTGCTCTATGTATATATTTATATATACGTAATTATATACACTTATATGTATGCATATTATATATACACGGACAATACATATAGAAAGAGGGTTTGGATGTTGGTCTTCAGTCCCTCTTTCACTCCACAAGTTCATTCCTAGTGAGTATGGTACTTGTCATTAAAGCAGGTACGGACAGAATATTTCATTAATTCTCTGGAACCCTGTTATTGAACACACTTCATCAGTCTGAACTTCTGTTTTAGAAACCTTTAATGTCTGGAAGTGAAAGGCTGTTGAATATTTTTTCACCACATTTTTGCATCAAACTTATTTATTACCATGGTATTTGCAGCCAAAATAAAACTGAGCCTCTGGATGCTTGAAAAGTATAATATGCTAATACTGATATTTCATGTATAGTATAAATAGTCAGTACAACTTTAAAGGAATATTGCAGTAGATAAACCAAATAAATATAATGATGAAATTATGGTGAGTTTGTTTGACACCTCATATAAAGTCTAAATTCAGCCTTATATTTCTTGTAACACCTGTTTTTCTTTGTTTGAATTTAAGTTGGGCTATTTCAGGATGATTAAAATGTTGCAGTCTTCCACATCTAAGAAGTCTGCTACTATTTCTTCATATTCCTGTTACATTTATGTTCTATCCCATCTGGGATAGAACATAGTGTATTTCTAATACAGAGTGATTATTACTACCGAAATATAAATCTCCAAAATATGGATATGCTCTCCAATTATTTCTCAACATTTTAAAAACTGTCTTTCACCTGTGTTCTAAAAAGGCCCTGCCAGTCTTCCATCCTCCCTGTGGATGATTGTATTTTCTCACTAATGCAAGAACAAAAAAAGTATCAGTAGTTTATAACTTTTTTGTCTAGGCAATAAATTAGCCTCAAAAAAAAGTGTGTGGTGGTTCTAACAAAACAAAGCAACACAGCATTCTATAACAATCCAAAAGGCACCTCAAAGCTTTTTAAGAGACCAGGAAGAAGAAAAGAAACTTGCCACATTTTCACTTGTAATAAATGGTTAGACAGAGCAAATATCTTCATGCATCAAAGTAAAGACTTGATTTATAAAGCAAAATAAATATATAACTGAATTAATCAAGGGTGAAATTGGCAGTGGTCCAGACATCCCTGGACCCAAGATTAGGCAAATCCTTCTGATCAGTCTATGTAATAAATATGGACAAACTTCTCAGTCGGGGAATAAATTTGGAAGTTATTTTCCTAGGTGTTTCATTGAGGCTAAAAGCTTTGGAAGACTGTCAAAAGTAGGAAGACAAGATTAAAGTCTATAGTTCTGTTTGTGGAAAAACAATTTATTAATCTGAATAACAGATTACAATTGCATTTTCCTAAAGCAAAAAAATCATAATGATGCAATTTAGTAAAAGATAAAAAAATCAGAAGTAAGAAAGTGTGACATGTTTTTGTTCAAGAATAAAGGAAAGAATTCATTTAGCTCTAAAGGAAATGTATTAATTTCTGATAGACTAACATATTTTTATTTTCAGGGCTTAAAAACTCCTCTAGAACTCACAAGTATATTACTAAGTAGAGGGATTTAGAAATAATTAAGCAAGTAATACCTACTAGTAATTTCACCATTTTGCTCTATATCTGGCTTCTTAATTATCTGGAAACAGGTCAGAGCAGAATGGTCATCATGCCCAATCCTGTATGGTCCTCCTGCCTCTTGAAACATTTTTTCAATGGAACCCTAACTGAAATATCCCTATTCTTTAGAAGTTTTACAGTGTTATCCAGTTTTTTGCCACTCTGCAGACAAGAATCCTGTGTTTTCTCTTAAATTATTATAACAGTAAAATATGGTACTGAATTAAAATAAAATCTTGCTTGAAGACTGAAACAATTACACTCTGCATTAGATAAAATAAATTCCAGGAGTTTACATAGTGAAAACCTCACTGGAATGACAGTGAATTTATTCTGTTTTTTCATCTTAGAAATTTGAGTTCTGGTTTTATGTTGATTCGTGCTATATTATGGGATACCAATACTGAAATGTAAACAGCATCATTATCACTTAAATATATTTGTTTTTGTTATAGGAAACAAATTACACATTCCACTTTAAATTGTACACTTTGAGGATGCCAATTTTAAGTTCTTAAAACAGACATAAAATAACAAATGCTGTGAAGCAGAGAAACAGTCCAGTCAACAGTTATAGTTAAATAATATTGACAAAAACAACAGAGCTGTCAAAAATCACTGTTGTAAGCAGATGGATTAGGGATTGAGAAGAATGGAATATGTTCCAAATAGAAACACCAATTTATCAGATTCTGACAACACTGAGTCTGCAGAAAACATTAAAAGGGAGGGCAGCCAAGGCTCAAAATAAGAAGTGATAATAAAAATAAAATAAGAAGCCAAAGAAAGCACTGAGTAAGAGGACAAAACCAGAAGAATTCTTTGCATTGATGTAAAGTCCAGACAAATACTAGCCAGTATAAAAAAGCATAAGAAAAGAACCATTAATACAGAAAAAAAAAAAAAAGAGTAAAGGAAAATTCTTTTCTGTCACTAAGTAAATGTTCCCCTTCCAAAATATTATACATTAAAGCAAAGCAAATTACATACCTTTTTGTTTTGTGGTTGGTTGGTTGGTTGGTTGGTGGGCTTTTTGGGAGAGGAAGGATTGTTGGGTTTTGGGTTTGGGTTTTTTTGTTGATTTGTTTGTTTGTCTGTCTTTTCTTGCTGTGTTTTGTTTTTTTTTTTTAATCACCTCTGTGTGAATGCTACCATAAACTGGGAATTTAATCTCTTGAAAACAACTTGGTGTATTTTTAAATAATTAAATTAAATAATTTTAAATCACTTTCAGTGTACTTGAAACACATTCAGTGAACTGGGCCTGTCTTATCTTTAAACTAAACTTTTTTATAAGGTTAATTATGTAAGCATGTTTTTAAGGTTAAATATTGTATATAGGCATTTAAACAAGGATTCAGTGCAGGAATCTACAGAAGTCTATCTAGGTTTGTAATTGATGGATGAAAAGAAGAGAAAGGAAAAATACTGTTATGGAAAAAAAGAGTTAGTGTTGAGCATCTGTGCATATAACATCAATTGTACTGCAGGTGTTTCTGAAAGGGAGACACCCACTCATAGCCTGTGTTTGTGAGACACATGGCACTAAATTATGTAGTTCTCATTCCAAATCCATTAAGGGTACTCTAAGGCTTCAAGTAATATCAGTAATCCAAGTAAATGTTTACATAATTTTACATCAATTGTTAGGAGTCTGCATTTAAAAAGGGCAAAATCAGAACCTAAAATTACAGTTAAATGGATAAGGAAATAATGAGGGGCCAGCCAATGAAACCTAAAAAGCAAATTAAAAAAGCAGATCTAAAAAAACCTGCCTTTCTGGCCAGTGTTAGGTAGTCAAGTTGAAAGCAAAATGCTTGTCATAAAAAAAGGGCCCAAAATAGGTAAAAATTTTAAATGGTGTACACTTCTCAGAAAGAAATGGGTACCAGTATCACCCGAAACGCAGGCATGAAATAGTGATTGTGGTTTGTAGTTTGGTGCTAAAAAGGAAAATAATTAAAAATATAGAGGATAAATTAATAGAATTATCAATATTGACAGTGACCTTACATTTTACATTTAAAAATATATTCACATTAAACCTTTTGAGAGTGCTTAATGAAAAATGAAGTCAGTGCTGCTATTTCCTTTTGATTTGAATTTTTTGCAGTACTGTATATTACAAGTATTCTAGTTTTGTAATAAAGTGTGTGCATGATCCTACCATGTGCCTTTCTTTCTTTCCTCACTCCTCTCGAGGTTGTTCTACCCTGAAGTGCTAAGTGGCAGCTGACCAGACCAATACAATCAACTTCATTGTTGGGAGCTCTGTGTTATGCAGTCTCTCCTCTCTGAAGAATGTAAGAAGAATTCTGACTGTCTGACAATCAACTCACCAGCTCTTTTCAATATTCTGAAACCTTCCTTGAAAGTTCTGAAGCAAAAGAGCTTTTAAAAATCTTGCCTGCTCTAGTTTCTGAAATATTAGGCTGATACTTTACATAAGTAGGGTACATCTGTACCCTACTTTACTCTGTAGGGTATTTTTTCTACATTGCATCCTTTCTTTTAAAAAGAGATTGTTTTCCAAAATAAGTGTCTCTTATTTCTCATTAGGAAGGGCTATATAAAGGAAGATTATCTAGAATTGGGACACGTTCTTCATCTGGCAGCACCTAGAATCTGGAAAGCCTTAAGGAACTTATCCTGCATGAAAATACCTAATTTCTCTAAAAAGTTTGGGCTGGGTTGTTTGAGGTGGGATTTTTTTTTTTTTTTGGGGGGTGGGGTGGTGGAAAGACAAGCTTTGGTTTGTTTGGTCTTCCCAATGATGTTACTTAGGCTTTTGGCTGTTGGCAGGTGGGGAGAGAAGGGGGGAGGGTGTCCCACAGAAATAAATATTCATCTTTCTGCTTTGTTAGTTAAACTACCTTTTTGACACTCATAGCTTTGACTACTTCAGAAATGCAGATAACAAAACAAAGGAAATAACTGAAATTAAATTCCAGTGGACAAAACTATGGAAAAAACTTTGAAGAATTTGTCTGTAATATATGCTTGGGAGATTCCCTTCATTTTTTTATTTCTTGGATTAAAGAAAAATTGAGCTTGTGCTAGTGAAGCACAGCTTCATTTACAAAAAAACTTCCATGTGAATGCCTTCCCTTCTTCCTCACCACTTGCAGAATGGGCAATATGTTTCAACAACTAAGAAAATATACCAACTTAATCAAAACCAGGTATATTTAATATCTGTAAAGATATAAAAGAATCAAAACCTATGGAAAAAAGGTTATTTTAGAAATTTAGCAAAAGTACAGAAAACTTGCATCTGTAAACTCTCAGATGATGAATTGACTAAGTTTTTTACAGTTCAGTATATATTTTATTGTGCATCTGTTTTCCTCCAATCTGCTTTTTTCTTTTGGCAGCTGCAAAAATGAAGAGGAGCCCTTGTTATCAGTTATTTAATTCAATGCCAGCAGCTCTTAGAATTTAACCTCAAGGTTAGTGAGAACTAATATATCACTTATTTTGGCCGGCTTCTTTGTAGAGTCCTCTGTTAATAGGACCCAAGAGACAACTGAATAGGAGTAATCACATCAACAAAATGTGCTGTAATACTGCATAAACATTACTACAAACAGATCACCCTTATGAACATATCCAAAGGGACTTCATAGCCCTTTGTGCATTGTCAGAGATACTCATAAGAAGAAGTTAAGGGGGAGAATAATTCTCCCTAAGACAGCATGTCTCCTGCTGTCCTTATGCACAAATACTTGAGAAGCCAGAGTTTTAATTGTTTTGGAGTTTTGTGGTAAGATCTGGCATATTTAATGGAGTGCATTTAAAAGTAAAGCTCAGGGCAGTCTAATACAAGCCAAAACACACGGCAAAATAGTCCTTGATTTTTCTAAAATCTCTGCTCAGTTGCTCCACAAAAAGTCTCTTCTGACCTTACAGCAAGTCTTGCTTTTGGAATTCAAAAAGATAAATTATAGAGAAAGTATAAGGTGGTCAAATAGACGGCAGAAAAATCTCAGAGGCATATTGTAACACTGATGTGCTCCTCTCCAAGTTCTGGTAGGGCATCTTCATTCTGGCATTAGTGAAATTTGAAAAGCAAGTTACAGTTTATAGTCAAGAGAGATACAGTGATGAGGTGGGGTTTATGGGGGAAAAAATAATTATTATTAAACCAAAGGAACTTCAGCACATGGCAATGTTACTAAATCTTCCTCATGAGAAAGTATGTCAATGAGCCTGAATTCTTAAATAAAGCATACATTAGAGTTACCTTTCGCTATGTTTCTTTTCTTCCCTTAATAAAAAATAGTGAGTCATCTCTGAACAGCTGGTGAAGTTACAAGATTCAGATAAATGTTTCCCAGGTTGCAACTTGGCTAAAAGAGCAGAAGAACGTGACATTAAAAATAAATGAGCCCACAAAATGCATAACACTACTTCTGTGAAATCTAGCATACTTCTTTCTTCAGAACTTCTTTTTCTTCAAAATAAAATCTGATCTTGAAACATAAATTTAGATAATATGAATTTAAAATTTATTTTATAGACTTTTTAAAATTAAGAAATGTGAACATTTATACTTTGGGTAGGTCTTCTTGCAAATTGAATATTAGTAAGAATATATTGGTGTTGTACCATTATTCAAACCTTGGTCTTCTGGTTTCATGAATTAGATTGGTTGTTGACTCATGAAAGTGGACCAATCCCATTAGAACTAAATGAAAGACAATAAATATAGAAGTACTTCCAAATTAGCTTGAGAGTTGTTCGTTGCCACTTGATACTATGAAGTATCTCTTCTCTCAACTGGTTTTGTGAGGACCTCACAGTAGAAAGGCTCAAGATACCACTCAGCACTAAGAGTTAAAGAACAGATTATTTTAAACATATAAAAATAAAACAAGTTATTCCTGAATCAGTATTACGCATGCTGCATCCAATAATCTGGATGCAAAAAGGAATGGTTGGTGCTTAGAATCAAAACCATAAATCACATCTGGATGTTTAGTCACTAGAAGATTATTTTACTGTCTGCATTGTATCTCAGACCTCAGAATACAATGGGTACAAATGGATATAGCATTTATTTAATATATGGCTAAGTATTTGATTGCATATTTTAACCAAATAATACATTCAGGTAATGAAGTAATGCATTTATCGTGACAAATTATGCAGAACAGAACAATTTCTCAATTATCATTGTTGTACTTATTTGGTATCATTCTTAAAAATCTTTATGTGTTATTTCTTGTATGTGTATATATATTTTTAGGCAGTATCACATTTATCTATCAAAATATAACACCTTCCACCAAAATATTGAAGAGACTGTTTTATCTTATACACAAAATAATTTTGAGGACAATTTTCATTCTATTTTAAAAGTTTAAAAGAGTTCAGAATATAAGGAAACCAGTTTTATATAAAACAAATTGGGTTTGGTTAATTGATTTTTTTTTTTTTTTGCTTTCTCTTTCACACTAATTTTAGAGAAAAAAATCCTGTAAAATATTGCAGGAAATATTTTGCTGCTCTTTTGAGATCCTCCAGTGAACTGAAAAATCCATTATTTACTCAGCACTTCTATTCAGCTTTGCTTTTTTTTGCACAGGTATTTGGTTGCCTGGGCTGCAGTGAAATCGTGGAGTTCAAAATCCTTAGGGCAGGAAGGAGGATGTGCAGTGAGTTCACTACCCTGTATTTTAGGAGAGCAGACTTCGACCTCTTCAGAACCTGCTTGATAGAGTACTGTGGGATAAACAGCTGGAGGGAAGAGGTAAACCAGAAGGCTGGTTGATATTCAAGGATCGCTTCCTCCAAGCTCAGGAGCAATGCATCCCAACAAAGAGGAAATCAAGCAAAAATGCCAGAAGGCCTGTGTGAATGAACAAGAAGTTCATGGACAAACTCAAACACACACTGAAAAAAAAAAAAAAAAAAAAAAAAAAGCCTACAGATGGTGGAAGCAAGGATAGGTAGGCAGCGTGGAATACAGAAAAATTGTCTGAGTATTTGGGGACCCAGTTAGGAAAACTAAAGCCTTGATAGAATTAAACCATTCCAGGTCCATCACAAGCAACAAAAAACACTTCTGTAGGTACATCACTTATAAACAGAAGACTAAGGAAAACATGAGCCCTGAACAGAAGGAAAAAGGAGACCCAGTTACCTGGACATGGAGAAGTCTGCAACACTCAATAACTTTTATACCTCAGTCTTCATGGCAAGGGTAGTGACACTGACTTAATCACAGAAGGCAATGGTAGGTAATGGGAAAATTAATAGAAACCCACTGCAGGAGAAAATTGAGTTTCACATCATCTAAGGAACGTGAAGTTACACGAGTCCATGGGACTTGATGAGATGCACCTGTGGATCCTGAGGGCTAAACCACTACCCATAGTAATTGAGAAGTCATGGCAGTACAATGAAGTTCTCCCTCATTGGAAAGGGGGAAATCTAACTACCATTTTTGAAAAGGGAAAAAAGGAAGACCTCCTCCTTTCCCTATTTCTATCTCTCCTCCTCTACATTTGCAGTTAAATGATCCACACAACTGGTTTTAGCATATGGTCTCATTTGCACCTCAATTCGGCCAGAAGCATCTTTCTAATAACTTTATTAAAGTTGTATCAGATGTTAAACAAAGATCACAGAAAGGTAGAAAGTTAGGATTCCTTACTGGTTGTTCTTATGGTAGCTTTAAATCAGCTAAGTGCTTTAGTGCCAAATACTTGAGATGGAGTCATGACTGATGTATTGAAAAATTTTAAAAGCTGACAATATGACCAATTATTTGCACTAGTTAAGGCTCTCTGACATTTTTATGCTCTTAGTCTCCAACCAGAACTTGTTTATTCTCTCAGAAGTTACATGTCAGTGGAGATTTTAAATACTGACACATAATATTGACAAGAAACTACAAACCGTATCCATAATAGCTTTTAAAACAAATTGTATGCCTCACTGTCTTGTTTCATCTATCATTATTTCAGTAGTCTATCAGGAAGGAAAGAAAAGAGAGAATATTAAATACAGCCTTAAAGCACAGAATTGGGGGGGGGGGGGGGGGGAAGCAAAAATGAGGGAAATACAATGAGATGGAATTAGATGAAACAGTGTTACATAATATTAGAAAAGTACATAATGCTAGAAAACACCCCAAGTATTGTATTCTGTTTCCTCAACACAGGAAAAACTTTAACCTGTTCGATCCAATCCAGAGAAGAGTCACCAAGTTGATCAGAGGAATGCACAACCTCTCCTATATGGAAAGGCTGAGAGAATTGGGATTGATCAGACTGGAAAAGAAAGTGGCTCTGGGTAACCTAATTGCAGCCTTCCAGTTTCTGAAGGGAACTTACAGGAAAGATGGGACAAGACTATTTACAGAAGCATTTGCAATGGGTTTAAATTGATAGAGAAAATGTTTTGATTAGATGTTAGGAAAAAATTTTTTTTACTGCTAGAGCAGTGAAGCACTGGAACAGATTGTCCAAGGAAGTTGCATACACTTCATCCCTGGAGATATTCAAGGCCTGGTCTAGATGAGGATTTCCCCAGCCACAGCAGGAGGTTTGGAACTAGATAATCTTCAAGTTCCCTGTCCTGGGTAACCCAAAATGTTATTATATTCCATACCAACCTGTGCCCAAAATTGTTACAGTCTCTTTAAGTGCTGGTGCTGTGGCTGGGTATGGAACTGCTGGGGCCCAGGTTTGCCAGTGCGTGCAAAAATCAAAATACCCAAGCCAAGATCTCTTTTGCCTGGTGGCTTTATCTCAAGACAGATACTTCATGTATTTCTTTTCTTCTTAGTTTCTGCCTTGCATCTTGGACTGACTCAAGGTAGACTCCAGGAGTGCCTGCCTGAAGTCACGGCCCTGTGCCTGGAAGAATGGAGTGCCTATTCCATGTCCAAGTGCCCACAGTTCTCCAGCAAGGAGAGATGGCACCAAGTCTTTCCAGCCCAGCTCCTTCGCCTTGCCTTTGCCTTTCCTTGTCTTGTCATCTCCTTCCAAGAGAAAGGCAAAGACTCTTGGTGAGTTCTAGCCCTTGACTGAGTACGAGCCACCAGAGTGTTCCAGCCACCTTTCCCAACGGAGCTGCTGGTGCCAGGGAGATAAGTGAGGGGGGAAGGATGATGCCCTTTTCCCTTTATCTCCCTACATATGGTTGCCCATGGCAGCTGCCATCTTAGGAGGGATCGCTCTGCCATTTTAAGTTTCTCTTTATTCCTGTGGGGAGGGGTTTGTGACATCTGGAAGTTTTGTATCTAGGGATTATTTACTGTAAGGGGTTTTTTTGCCTGTTGCTGTTTTGTTTCTTAGTAACAAGTACAACTCACTAAACATTCATTACTCTGACACTATCTTGTTTTAATGTAATTTTCTGGATTCAGAATAATAAATAATCTTTCTAAAATAGGTCTAACATATTTTGCTTCTAAACTTCTATTATTCTTTTTTTTTTTTTTCTACCACACATCTTGATAGCATACTGGAAAAGAACATGAGAAAGTAGAATATTATTTAGTATATAATGCCGTATATCTATGGATGTGCTTATTTACAATGAAAACAAACTAGTAGTGATATGACAATGACATTTTAGTATCTTTAGTTGTCAGTACTTTCCCAACACAGCAGACCTTTTCTATATACAAACTGACACTTTTGTTTTCATCCTGAAGTCAAGTCATAATCTGAATGTCTGACAATATCCAGATTGTCAGTAGATTTGGCAAGAAATAGATAGAAAGAAACCTTCCATTTCTCAAAAACATGCTTATGTTTCTCAATTGGGAAAGAGAAAATGCTTATGTCATTTGAATGGATACACTTCAAAAAGTACACTTTTAGAAAAGAAATCTGTAGGAATGATCACACAGGAATATGTGTGCCAATCTGCGTTGTGATACACATGTGCATGCCACCAAATATGATATATAGGAATTTGTAATTAAGATATTGAAATGTATGGTTCTTCTGTGTCTAGGGTCTAAAATTTATGTGTTGCTTTGATCTTCTACTGAAATACCTAATTAATTTGGCCTAACAACTCAGTGAATTTAGTAGAAATTCTAAGATTAAAAAGAAAAAAGAAAGGTTGCACAGGTAGGAGAGTAATCATAGAATGGTTTAGTTTGGAAAAGCTATTTAAGATCATTGCATCCAGCCATTAACCCAGTACTTCCAAGACCACAGCTAACTGTGGCAGTCTCTAACTGCCTCTTCTACAGATTTTCTAAGCATCCCCAGAAATGGTGACCCAGCCACTCTCCTGATCAGCTTGTTCAGAGACTGACAATCCTTTCAGTGAATAAATTTTTCCAAATATTAAAAATAAACCTCTCTAGTGCAACTTGAAGCCATTTCTTCTTCTCTTGTCAATTGCTGGTTGGTAGAAGAGCCTGATCCGCACGTGGCTACACCCGCTTTTCAAGATGTTTAAGAGTTTAGCTAGAAGGGTAGAAGCAATATATAATGATTTAAAGTTTGGCAAGAAGAGTAGAAGCATGTAGAAGGGTTAATTATTAACAGACAGAGCTAGTTAGAACTAAGACTCATCATTTGCTTCACTTTGTTGTATTTGTAGTAGCAGAATGGAAGGATGGGGTATTGTAAAGATGAAGAAACCAGGACTGCACCTGGGCCCCAAAACCAGCCAGAACCAGGTTGGAGAGCTTGTACAATGGCCAAGGGACCAGAGAGCCTGCCAACAAAAAAAGGTAAAAAGGTTACTGGGAAGATGTCCCTTACTTCATCTCAGAAGACCACTGACCCTTTTCAAAACCCACCGACCCATTTTAAGAGAAGGACTGTGCAAGAGTGAAAGGACTTTGAACTCATTTTAATATGAAGGAGGGGTAGGCAAGGTTAGGTAATGTATATGTATATGTGTTTTGGGTAATTATATGAATATGTAAGATTTTTAGGAATAAACAGAGAGCTTGAGCTCTGCAAATTTCATGTGTGTCTTTGGAAGGCTACACTCTGTGTAGCCTTCCAAAGTGTGTGTCCAACACTGTCAACAAACTTGCCACTTTCTAACTTTAATTAGTTGGAGAGTCTGTTCCTCATTTCATTGAGAAGAGTTATAAGGTCCTCTCTGAGCCTCCTTTTCTCCAGGCTGAACAACTCCAGCTCCCTCAGCAGCTCCTTGTAAGACTTGTGCTCCAGACCCTTCACAAACTTTGCTGTCCTCCATTGGACATGCTTTAGTACCTCACTGTCTTTCTTGTAGTGAGGGGCCTAAATGAACACAAGATTCAAGGTGTGGCCTCACAGTGGCAAGTACAGGCAGAAAATAATTTCCCTGGTCCTGCTGGATGCTCTTTTCTGATACAGGCCATGATGATAGCAAAGGAATAAAGTGTTTCCAAAATCATGGGAAAATGTTAGGCGTTACTGGATCATGCGAAACTGCACCTGTATAATGATTTAATGACTGTGATAAATGATGTGATTGTTAAATGTGATGATTGTTTGGCAATTGGATATAATTATTATTTAATTGTAACAAGAATCATGAGAAACTATATTTGAGGGGTTTGATGGAAATTACAAAAATCCATACTTAGATGAAATCAATGGATAGAATAGAACAATATAAGTTTAACAATTAATGTGTAATTATATAACAATAAGAGTATAAATCCCAAACCCATGTTGGAGTCCAATTTAGGTCTGTACCCCTCACACCCAGAGCTCTTCAACAAAAGCACTTGCATATAATCATTCCGTGATTATGTCTTTCTAAACATTAGCAATGAAACCATTGGCCTTCTTGACCACCTGGGCTGGCTCATGTTCAGCTGTCTGTCTGTCATGGTTTAACCCCAGCCAGCAACCAAGCACCACACAGTCTTGCTCACCCCCTCCTAGTGGGATGGACAAGACAATTGGAAGGGTAAAATTTAGAAAACTCATGGGTCAATATGAAGAAAGTTAATTAGGCAAAGCAAAATCCACACACACACAAGCAAAGCAAAACAAGGCCCTCATTTGCTGCTTCCCATCAGCTAGCATGGTGTTCAGCCAGCTCTAGGACAGCAGGGCTCTGTCATGCATGAATTCAAACATCTCCACCTTCCTTATTCCCCCCTCTCTATATATGCAGCACAATATCATAGACACTGGAAATCTGGCTTGTTGGGATCTATTTTCTTGTCTATGTCCCCACCTGACTTCCCACTCACTCCCTGTCTTCTTGCCACTGTGGCAGTATAAAAAATATAAAAGATTGACATTGTGCAAATGCTACTCACCAATAACAAAAACACCTCTATCATTTAAACAGTTTTCAGTCCTTTTAAGTTTCGGTTATTAAAATTGTTAGAGATACTTCTGCCTGAAACTAAGGTGTAAACAAAACCATATGTTGAAGTCAATAGTATGGATTTTTAATTTAATGGTAAATGTGAAGTAGAGAGACATTGAAAGAAACAGGAAAAAGAAAAATGGAATAAGAGTAGAAAGGTCTAGGCTTTCATGACAAGACTTGATTGCTCCAATTTCAGTGTGTGTTAGTCAAATTTGGTCACTGTGTCAATCCATCAGGGTAGAGAAAAGGCACAAAACAGCAAAGTTCCCTAGGCTATATCCACTCAGGTTCAGGTACCTCCCATGGGGCAGGGAGTTTCACACTACATGATGTAACACTGTGGATCACAGGAGACTTTGTGAGTCTGCCTTTATAATTTCTAAGTTGTTACTGCTGCCTATTAGGTCAGTGCAGTTGAGCCCTTTATCAGCAGAGACAATGCCTTCATGCTACAGTGTGAATGTCCCAGTACTTCCTGGCAAGGGAGTAATCACAGCTGAGGTCACTTGTGAAAGGACAAAGAGGCAGTGCAGGGTTTGCCTCTTTCCCTATGCTATCCCCTTTCTTATCTCATTCACCCCCCAGCTGTAGCCTGAGCTGATGAGTGTGCTCACCCTCTGCACCTGGGAGGTTAAGTCAATTGTTTCATTCATTAACCAGTCTCCAAGCCCAAATCCAAAACATAAACATAACCCCATACTGGAATAATTTCTAGTTCCACTGTGAAGAAAATCCACTATCTCAGCCTAAACCAACTCACTGTCTACTGGCATCCCCAGGTCCTTTGATGGGCAGCCTTCCAGCAGGACACAGCACTTCACCTTGTTGAACCTCACACCACAGGCTTTAGTCCTGCAATCCAGTAGGTCCATATCCCTTTGAAGAACTTTCCTGTCCACTAGCAGATCAATGCTCCCACCCAACTTGGTATTGTCTAAAAATTGACTGAAGATGCACTCAAATCCTCTTGTCTATATCATTGGTAAAGACATTAAAAACAGGACTGGCCACAGTACTGAGTCTGAGACACCACTTGTGATCTGCCACCAGGTGGATGTAACCATCCTTCACCACTCATCTCTGGGCCCAGTTATCCAGACAGATTTTTACCCAATGAACAGTACATTTGTCCAAGCCATGAGCAGTCACTTTGTCCCAAAGGATGTTGTGAAAAATGGTGTAAAAGGCTGTACTAAAGTCCAGGTAGACACATCCACAGCTTTTCTCTTGTCTACTAAGCGGGTCACCTTGATATAGAAGGAGATCAAGTTAGTTAAGCAAGACAATAAGGGTGGATAGATGATTTTTCTCTCTGTCAGCAAAGTTCATTAAAGCTTTGAAGGGAGAACATACTAGCAGTCTATACAGATCCACAATCCTTGGGTGAAATACTCTACTTGTTAGTAAATTTTAAGGGCTCTCTTTCAATGATGATTTTCTCCTCACTCTACAAGAGTAAGCTACCATCAATACGGTAGAAGATCCAATAGCCACTCCTTCATTTTTCTTGATATATCATAATCAGAAGCAGCTGAAATGGTTGTTGGACTTAGCAATAAATCAAAAAAGACATGATTTATAACTGAAGTATTTTTTATTTCAAACGTTTTCTAAAAAATGTAACCAAAGTGATTCCACTCATTTATAAACTGTTCTGATGACACTCAGGAAACTATAAACATGACCCATTATTTTTAAACTAGTGATAATTTTTAATTAGTGATAATTCCGTTAGTGATTAAGATTACTTTATACACATAGTGCTTTCTTTATGCTGAACACTGCTGGATTCTTGCAGATTCTATCCAAAACACTGTAGTGTCTAACAGCTGTTAACAAGAAAGCCAAAAGGATTTAAAATGGAAAACTATATTTTAAAACACCTGGATTTTTCAAAGGCTTAAAAAAAGACAGCAGCTCAGCAGCTAAAAATGAGTTTATAGTGTGAGGCAGTGGCTCAAAAGAAAGTCAACCCATACAAGTGTATGCTCAAGTAGGACAGCACAACTGAGACAACGTGCCCATTTGTGGTACCAGTTTCTGAACCAGTGGTGGAAATATTGAGAAGTATACTAAAAATAATACACTACATCTACAATTTGTCTCATGATGAAAGTCTATGGAGGCTGAATTGGAGCCTAATGTTTTACTACTCTGCAGTGACAGCACTAAATAGATTACATTCTTGTTAATTCAGCACTCCAGCATAATTTTGTCATTAGATTGAGCTGCTTTTGGCAAGAAGTTTTAGCTTCCACCTGGGATATTTCACATGCACATCACAAATTACACATCTTTTTCTCTCATCATACTGCTCACTGTGGTTTTATTACCATTAATCACTATGATAAACAAAAATGGGAAGACTAAATTGATAATAAAAATGTTTTTACCAGTACAATCAATTTTACATGTAAATACTCAGCCTTGCACTCAGTAGAAAGCTAGGGAAATACCTGGAATGTGGTTAAGAAGTTTGGTAAAGCTATGGTTTATGCATTCCTAATAGCTAAGAACTTTTTTTTCTTTTTTCCCAACAAATGTGAATTTTAACCCTAAAAGGGGGTCAAGCGTGACTAAATTACATTTTTCTCTTACTTTGAGTGTTATTAAACACTAGAATATCTCATCCAGGTCGTGCTGCAGAATTTACACTGACAAATCTTTAAACCACAGGTTAGATATTGCACAAAAAGTAAAGGCATAATGCTGCAATTATTAACATCTATGACTGACTGTTCTTCAATGGACATGAATAATTTTCCTATTTGGCTTTAGCGTTTGTGAATCTATCAAAATGCAGTTAGGAAGGCTTCTGTAAAGTAACTGTTGTAAGCTATTTGATTAGAGAACTCTACACATCCAGAGAAATCAGCAGACCTGTGATTTACACATAAGAAACACTGTAAGAATGTTATCCTAGAATAAAAGATCTGGTTCAAAAGGGGGAGGTTGCAGAGTACAGTACAAAGAGCACAAACTATAAAAAAATCTGTAGGAAGTGAATTTAAGTGTTGATTAATCAAGGCCACACACCAGGGTATTTCACACTTTGTAATCTTGTTCTGTTCCATTTAGGAGAGACAGTGAAAGCATCTATCAGGTAATGCTAATTACAGGGGTATTATCTTTGAAATTTATGGAAAAAAAGAACGTGGAAAAAAATTTGCTTGTAACTCCTGTTCATTTTGCTTCACTTGGTGTGCACCTACATAGCAGACTGTCATGAAATTACTCCAGTGTAGTTTTAAATGAGAACACATTTAAGTTCTACAGAAATCTATTTTTTATTTGATCTTGGGTTAATTTACCATCAAGACATAGTTAGTTATCATCAAGACAGTGAGCGCTTCCATTTCTACCTGTCAGATCCCTTTGAAGGCACAGGGAGGCTATTCAAAGATTGAATTGATACACTGAGCAATTGAACTTTTAATACTGAGGATACAGATAGTAGAACAATTAATCTACCTTACTAAAGTTAATTTGCTAAACCTTTCTTTGCCAGTAAGGCTCCAGGATCACTGTTCAAGTATTTTTACTTGAAAAACTTAATTTTCAGAAATTCTGGCTCTGCAAACCCCATTAAAGCTGTTTTTCAACAATTTAAAAAGCAGCAACTGATTAGAAATGTTTCAAGAACATTTTCTCTATGTAGACCCACATCATTGCATAAAATATCCACTTTGAAGGAACAGCATCAAGAGACTATCTTGTCAATTTCCATAGAAAGCACAGGGTTTGCAGTCTATATGGCAACCATTAACAATTTAAGTGAACATTAGATGTGTACAAACAAATACATATTATTTATTTAAATTCTAATATCAAAATTAATTTGACAGTTTTTAATGAATTATAGAATATCTTCTAAATAACGAGAGTAAAATTCTAGTTATTTTACTGTAAATTCTACAGTGTCATCTGCTGAATAGATAATTTGATCTCTTTAGTTCCTTTCAGTCTATTGTGAAGCGTAGAAATTAACATGCTAAATTAAGCTAAAAAGTAAGTTGTTAGTCCTAAACTCAGAAAGATGATTCAGAGATTTCCTAACATGAAATCAGTTTATGTAATTCAAAAATAAAATTGAAAGAGTTTAGTCATCTTTAAATTTAGTAAAACAAATATGTTGCTATTGCAATTATCCAAATATATATAAACAAAATATTGTTATAGTTCTAAATTTATTAGCATATTGTTTCACATGCAAAAATGTTTTGTTAAACAGTTCTTCTAGAAGTGGATAGTAGAAAAAAACCCAGTGTTTTTCTGCTACAAGTTTTATTTTATAAACCTGCATTTTCAAAAAAGCAATTTGCTCTTTAGTTGAGTGCTTTTCCTTATTACAGTTTTATATGTATGGTTCCTCTGGGAGGAAAAACAAACCTTGCTTACAAAAAAAAAGCTGCAGGTCAAGAGACAGCATCACCAGCATGTTCAGCATCTTAATCTTAGCATTTCAGCAAAAGGTTTGTTAATTCTCACAGCCAATCATTAAAAGCAGAGCTGCATAATGCTCAAGATAACCATATGCCTTATTTTCTGTGAAGGGAACATAATGTGATAGATTTCTTCATTCCAGTTGTGTGAGGATTTTTATTTCTTTTTTTGTAAAAAAGGTTGTTGTATTTACAGCATCATATTGGGTATCTTCTAATGCCAGATTTCATTCATAACAGTGTCCCAGAAGATCTGTCTCTTCCATTGTTCTTTCTCTACATAACCATTTTTCCAAATACCATTCTTGTGAACTTTCCCTTTCTAGCAACATCTATGCTTTCTCCAGATCCTTTGGACACTCTCCCATTTGTTCCTCTTCCAAATGAAATTGAAATCATAAGCACTATCACACATTTGACTTTGAAAAAAATAACTCACTATGGTTTTATCTCTTTTTCTTTTCTCCCTCATTTCCCTGTCTTAAAGTATAAAAAACAAGGAAGTTATTAATTTCACTGGAAAAAATTGAGGTTTTTTTATTCCACCTCACTGTATATATATATATATATACTTTTTTTTTTTTTCAAGAGGTGGATATATTTGACTATTAACTCATTGAATGTATATATATACAGGAGTACCTTGAATAGCTATATACATCTTTGAATAATCAACTGCATTGAGCTGTATGATGTAGATAACTTGGGCTGGATATCTTACTGATTTTCACCTGTAGTCAATTCCATCTGTGTGCACTGGCTGCAAACTGGTGAAAATGACTACTTTTCTGATTTCAAGTATCTTTACATCCTCTTTCTTCTGATGTAAAGAAATAAAACAAATCACAATGAAAAATAGAACATCTGATGTGGAACCTAGCTTACACTTGACTTCATCGTGGAAAAACATGACGCAGACAAAACTGAGGCATGGAAAGTGGGAGGAAGAGATATTCCATGTAGTATGGGAAGCAGTACTGTCATGAAAAACTCTTAGAACTATCTCTGAATGGCTGATTTTTTGGAACTATCTCTTTAGAGTATTCTGCTCTTAAAATGTCACATTTTATTACTCTCTAACTGGCTTATTCATTTACGCTCATGTGGAGTGCCCTCGGGACTCACCTGTGGCCAGAATAACAACAGATGTTAAGACAGAAATGTGAATATACACAATGAGTGTCAATGCGTCTCCCAAAGTTCTTTGTGAGGGTGTTTGTCCTCATCATGTGAAAGGAGACAATGATCATCAATCAGATTAAAAAATAGTTAGGGATTCATGGGGTCATTTGAAGCAAAGATTTCAGCTTGAAAAGAGGCATAAAGAAACATGAATATTTTTTAACAGTGGGGAAAGACCTTGGGCTGAAAACACCAGCACCTGCTGCTCCCTACCAACACTGCAAACTCTCAACTGATGTGAAGTGCCTGCCCCAGATACTGCAGCAGCAAAGTGGGGTGTGACGCACAGAGACCCACACTCAGAGGATGTGAACCTGAGCTTGTGGAGTGCTTTCACACTGGCATGGAGATCAGTGAGGCATTTGGATACGCGTACCTTTGCCTAAAGCTGGAAAACCCTCAGAAGAGCCATGCAAGTAAGGATAATAACTGTGTATGTGCCGCTGAGAAAAACTTTTCAGGATTAACAACACAAGGATATTTAAAAAATTGTGGGTAAATATTCCAGAAGAGCATAATAAGTGATTTTCCTTTTGAATTGCAGATAATTGTCTTGAATCTATAGTTCGCTGATTAATTATATGTCATTAGTAAATCAATAAACTACTTGGTATAGTTTAAACTATACAGAGACTGTATTAAGAGGGGGGAAGATAGAGAAGGGGGAATATTTGGGGTAATGGCAGTTTTCTTGTCAATTCACTGTTACATATGATGGAGCCCTGCTTTCCTGGGGATGACTGAATACTTGCTGGCCCATGGGAAGGGATGAATCAGTTTGCAGTGGACATTGTCTACCTTGACTTCAGCAAGGCTTTTGTCTCTCATTAAATCCTCATAGGCAAATTCAGGAAGTGTGGGTTGGATGAGTGGGATGGATGGGACAGGCAACTGACTGAATGGCATATCCCAGGGGGCTGTGATCAGTGGTACAGAGTCTAGTTTGAGGCTTGTCACTAGTGGTGTCCCCCAAAGTTCTACACGGTGCTCAGTATTATTTAATTTGATCATCAATGACTTTGATGAGGGAGTAGAGTTCCTCCTCAACAAGTGCAGGAAAAACAAAATTGTGAGGAGTGGCTGATTTCTGAGAGGTCTGTGCAGCCCTTCAGAGGTACCTTGATATGTTGGAGAGATAGGCAGAGAAGAACCTTCTGAAATTCAACAAAGGCAAATACAGGGTCCTGCACCTCACCTGGGGAAGAATAATTCCATGGATGAGTACAGGCTGGGGGCTGACCTGCTGGGAAGCAGCTCTGTGGAGAAGAACCTGGAGATCTTGGTGGAAAACACATTGTCTGTAAGCCAGCAGAGTGGCTAAGAAGGTCAAAGTAATCCTGGAATCCATTAGGAGGAATATTGGCAGCAAGCTGATCCAGGTGATCCTGCCCCTCTGCTCAGCCATGGTGAGGTACGTCTGGAGTGTTGTGTCCAGTTTTGGTCTCCTCAGTGAAAAAGAGAGACCTGGAGCTCCTGGACCAGGTCCAGCAGAGAGCTGCTAAGTTAGCCAAGGGTCTGAAGAATATCTCTTATGAGGACAGGCAGAGGGAGGAGGGCCTGTTCAGTCCTGAGACAGTGGAGAAGAGATGTCATCAATGTCTATAAGTGCCTGAAGGGAGGGGTTTCAAGAAAATGGATCCAGGCTCTTCTCAGTGGCACCAACCAATAATACAAGAGGCAATGGGCAGAAACTGATGCACAAGAAGTTCCATCTGAACATGAGGAAGAACTTCACTGTGAAGGTGACATCATCTAGAAGAGATTTCCCAGAGGCTTTAAAGTTTCCCTCCTTGGAGATATTCAAGAACCTTCTGGATGCAATACTGAGCCATGTGCTCTAAGATGACCCTGTTTGAGCAGGGAGCTTGAACCAGATGAGCCACTGTGATCCCTTACTGATTCTGTGAATTGTTGGTTTTTCTTCACTTGTGTACAGGGCTTTCACTTTCCCTATTCAATTCCCTTTATCGCAACACATGCGTTTTCTCATTTTTACTCTTCTGATACTCTCTCCAGTCCTGCTGGTAGGGGGAGTAAGTGAACTGAAACATTTATCAAGGTGCGTGCTAACAGAATGAGTGAAAAAACTTAGGTTTTAGTTGGAAGTATTAAAAAAAAAGATTGTCGTTTTTCTACCCTTTGCTGTTCAAATCTGTCAGCTTACTTATCACCCCTTCCAATCAATATCTGATCACCTACCCCCAGAATGGGCAAAAATAACCAGAGAGCAAGAATAAAAGAATGCCAGATGTAATGCATTAAAAGGAGTAGCTATCACTTTATTCTAACGTCAAAGAAAAATTTTTGTGACAGTGACTGAACCCCGAAATTGCACTAAGATTTGAAATTTCAATATGATGATTATATCTCCTATAGACTGTTGTTCTACATTAGCTTTCTTAAACCATGATAAGTTGCTTAACAGAAAGATTGCCTTAAAAATATCATAGAAATCAAACGTGAGCAAGAGAAAAGTGTGGAAAGTATAATGCTGATGCTAACATTTAACACCTTATCACTCTACAACTAGCTTAAATGAGGTTGTAGCAAGGTAGAGAGCAGTCTCTTAACCTAGGTAACAAGTGACTGGACCAGAAAAAATGGTCTCAAGTGAGAGGGGAGGTTTAGGTTGGGTATCAGGAAATATTTCTTCACTGAAGTCTGGTCAGACAATGGAATAGGTTGCTCAACCTTGGAAGTGTTCAGAAGATGTGTGTAGCGCTAGGGGATATGGTTACTGATGAATGGAGTGGTGCTGAGTTAATGGCTGGACTCAAAAATCTTGGAAGTCTTTTCTAATCTTAAAGATTCTTGAAGACTATGCTTGATTTTCCAAAGGAAAAGTGCAAGCCCATAGATGGATTTTGTTCCTTTTGCATTGGCAAATAGTACAGACAACACAAACTGCATTCCTTCATTGCCTGTCCACAGTGCCTGACAAAAACAACACAGAGGTCCATGGAGCCCCCCACAACCCCTGTACAGGACTGAAAATAGTTTTCCTGTATTGACTCAACACAAAATTATGGATTTTACAAGCTGGATCATCATATTTTCATCTTTAGCTACTTTCTTTTCAGAGCCCAATGTTCTGCTGAGGGACATAGAGTCTATTCAATATTAATTGCATACTTATTTCCAAAAGCTTAACCATTTTTTAAATAGACCTGTGTTCTAGCTGCATTTTGGCCTCTACTCTAGTTTTTTCAAAAAGGGGGGAAAAAAATTTCCTAAGACTTTCAAGAAAAGACTAGCAAGAAAGAAGACCAATCAACAGGCTGTGACCTGAACCTCCCTAACAAAATTCAGGCTGAAAAACCTCTTTGTCAAAATCATGATGTTTCCCATGTTTCACAAAAGTTCTTAACCATCCTGATTAATCATCTATTCTTAAGTATCCAAATTCTGTATGAAAATGTTAAGCTATTGCTGACTGCTATAGTATCCATTTATCTTCCAGCATAGTTAACTGCAGCTGGGACATTCGTAATGTGAACAAAATCCTTGAACTGAGATCCTCCAGGAAGTATTTCTGAAGATTGATTCAAGTTAAAAGAAGATGCTGAAGCAAATCTATACCTTGTAGCTTAAAAATAACAGCAAACCCCATTCTTCAGAAGAGATTTTGCATTGAATATTTACCTATACTGTTTTCACATCATGAAAGAAATGTCACTTGCTTAAAATCTAAGCATGTAAAGTCTTCACTAGCAGCATTTTTAGCCAATTTAAGTGTTTGCTGATATATATCTTAGAAATTATAGCTTTTTCTCTGCATCAACTGAATGAGTCCTTTTGAGTAGGAAAGATTACAAAATATATAAGAATTCTTAACAGTGTCTCTTCAAGCTCAATCTGCCATCTAAATAAAGTGTCCAGGTGAAAAGAAGCACTCTCCATTGATATCACCTATCTTGCTTGGAAAGAAATCTTAAAAGTTCTGATATTCAATGGACATAAGTTTTCAAATGTATTCATCTGGAAAAATTCTCATATTTATGTTAATAGGATTTGGTTATTCTATTATTTATCATACTGCAAAGAAGTATAACAATTCTTCATTGACAATGTAAGAGGAATAGATCTGAGCCAGTAAACACTAAAATTAATTATGCCTTTGTATCTTAGAAATTTGCATTTTAACAGTTATGGTAATTGCATGTTTTCTACTGCACATGAGTTTATCATCTTTTCCACAAAGCATAATTCAGTCAAACACAAAATTTGCTGATTTCAATGGTTCTTAGAAGAAAATTGTGGTCAGAAATTTCATTTTCAAGAAAACACTGGAGGGTCAATTATAATTACTCATAAAGCTGTCAGAGCAGTTCTTCAAAGACATTGCATAGCTGAAACTACAATAGAGTAAAATTCCAGACACTGCAAGTCTAATTGGGTAGGTAGGTTAATTCTACCTTGCACTCATAGCAAAATTCTTGGCCCATACCTAGTGTTTATCTTTCATTTCTGAAATGAAATCAGAGGAAGAAAAACACCCAACAGAGTTTTAGGTACAAGACAGTTGCATTTAAAAAGAATAGCTATGTGCAGAGTTTAGCTAAGTGTGAGCCAAGTGTTGGTGGACATGTCACTTCCTGAACTCGATCACTCACTGAAAGGTGTTAGGATTTTTTTGGGAGGGTGGTGGTTTGGATTTTTTTGGGAGGGTGGTGGTGGATGTTTTTTTTCTTTTAGTTCCAATGAAATGCAAAGATTTCCTCTAACATTTGGCCTTCTCTCAGAATTTAAGTCTGATATAGCAAAGACCTGAAAGACTTGTTAAGATAATATCTTTAGGTTTTTTCATGTTTTTTTCATAATAATAGCCTTATTACTTTCACCATCATAACAATGTCCGAAGAATGGGCTAATGCACAAAGAATGACTGAAATGAATTAATTATTTTTCCTGTCATTCCACTAATTGGGGAGAAATACCACTGTAATCAGAGCTTTCTAAGCCTAGGTACCCAAGGGTAAGTGCTGACTAATACTGCTGTTTAAGGTGAGGCTAATTATTTGTGATAAAAATTAATTAACTCTACCCTTCTCTCTTTGAAAATATTTTTTATGATGAGACCATGTCAACTATTAATCCATGTCAGTCTTATAAATGTAGAAATTGTGAAGGGGGAAAGGCAGAGGAGGTTTTCAAGAACATTGTCTCAGAAAAAAAATGAACTGATCTAAAATAAAGACAAATTCTACTTTACAGTGATCAATTGATTTATCTGGCGCTTTTAGAAAGAAGTGTACTTTGAACATGACTAATGGCTGTAATAGCATATATATCTACAAGCTGTGATCCAGTCTTACAAGGCTCTGTTCAGACAAGTCGTACTGCTAGCAATAGTGACTCACTTTAAAAGACGTTGAAGGTACCAGCCATTCAAGTATTTAAGTGGAAGATGCTTGCCTAGACTCAGATGACTGGGGCAGAGCTTCCCTTCTACTCTTTAAGCTCTTTGCCATCTATATATCCTAGACAAGACATACAAAGACCACGGCTAATAGCACGAATAATTGCACCAGCAGTACTGTGAATTACAGAATCAAAGTGTCTTGCACTTTGGATTATGCAAAGTGTCTTGCACTTGGACAGCAGGGAGACAGAATTGGCTCAAAGAGATTACAGAAAGAAAAAAAAATACCACAAAACAATGACACAACAAAACTCCACAAAACAAAAAAAAAAAAAAAAAAAAGCAAACAAAAAACAAGCAAAACAAAACCAAAACACACCAAATCTATAAATGTTCACCATCATGCCTTAAATGGAGTTGTCCCGTATGTACCCTTGTAAACTGGCTACCTGTGGTAGGGCCTGTCACTAGAAAATGATATCTGGAAAAAGTAGCCCAGCTCCATGCACTTGAATATTTAGGCCAGCAAAAATGTTGGGTTTTTTTCCTATGCATAGCAGTTATGACCATATATTTTTCATATACACTTATACAACTCTTTGGAAATCTTCCCTGCTCAAAAACTGCAGTAAAAAAAAAACTAAATCCACACTCACATCCCTTTCCCCACAGAAAAACCCATGAAAAACCACAAAACCAAACCCCAAACTTTTGGAAATAAAATGTTAAAATTAATGTCGAGTAATTATTATTTTATATATTTTAATTTTAATCCATGATTTAATAAAGAGTGGTCAAGAATCACTTTAAAATTTTTGAACTATATTGTAATTACATAGTTTAAACAACCTGTGATTTCTCAAACTCTAATACTTGCTGCTACTTAGAGCTACCTGAACCAGCCTACGATAATTCAGGCTTGAGAAGGAAGTAAAAACCAACAGCAATTCAAATATGTTCTCGTTGAAAAATAAATCATTCTGTTTCGAATATGGTACACATTTTTGAGCCCACGTTAGGCAGTACTGGTATCTCTTTAATATCAAATAAACAACAATAAAAATTCTATACAAAAAAGACAAATACTCAAACATAAAACTTCAGGAATTTGTATTTTAAAAAACACACTCAAAGATGAATATATTTTAAACTGATCTATTAAGTTGATTAAAAAAAACATAATTAGAACCTATGAGTATAATTTAGATTTCCCAACCAGCTCAGTACTATCTTTGGAATTTTATTTTTGTGTCCTCTGTACAGCTGAGCAGCAGGTTTCCAGGGCTCAGTGAGGATGGCTGCTTCCCAAGGTGGGACCTCAGGGTCTGTCCCACCATCCTAGCCAGGAGCAGGCGGCTGGGGGCAATGGGGTAACCCCAGCCCCCGGATTCAGGCACCGCCTTGGAGATGCAGATGCACTGAGGTCAGGCAAGGACGTGGGCTCAGCAGGAGCTGAGGGCCTGGGGGACTGGCAGGGGGTCTTTGACCTCAGGCCATGTGAGCAGAGTTCTGGGCTGAGCAGGGACAGGTAGACCAGGCAGTTCTTTCAGTACCTGGACAGGGAATTCACAAAGCCATTGTGCAGCAAATGAATTAATAAGCTTCTTAGCTTTTAGAATTTTGCTTATAGAACTTTTTACCCTTCTTTAAAACAATGAATATGCACATTAAGAAATAATGGATATTCTAGAAAGACTTTGTCCAAAGCCACCAAGAAACTGTGTACAAAAGTGGGACACAGATGTGCTGCCAGATGCTGTGAGGCCTTTTTGTTTGTCAAAAGGAGAACATTTGCATGTTCAGTATGCTCACATTTTTTGCATAGTCTGAAGGTGAACTGGAGAAAAATATCACGAACCCTAAGAAGTCTTTCAAGTTTACATGTACAGTGTTTGAATAAGAAAAAATCCTATTGCATTATATATATACATGTATACACACGCACACACATACACATGTATATATATATATATATATATATATATTCCAAGTTTTGTTTCTAGTTGTTCTAAAGGGAAGAATGGGCAGTTCTTCTTTAGAGCCATCATCCCACAGGGTAGAGTAGGTTTAAAGTATCTACTGTGTAGCTGACATTTATAAATTCTCCAGGCACATATGAAAACAGTATTTAAAATTTTAGTTTTGTATAGATTCTTGCGATAAGTAGACTGCACTCACCTGGTCTCTGCTGTCTTAATGACATCGACAGATCAAAAGGTTCATGCCATCAATCTAATCCAAAGCCCATGATCCTTCCCTAACATCAGATTTCTATTTTTATTACATATTTAAATTTAATAAATAAATAGAATGAATAAATAATTTAATAAATAATATTTACATTCTTTTAAAAATAATTATACAGAGATGTTGGGTACTTCATAAATTTCATGACCAGAATACATTAAACCAACTTTCTTAACTGTTCATATCATTTTAATGCACCTTCTTGGTGGAAAGACAATTTGCATTTTAATCTTTTCGTGATGAATTACACTTTTTTGGTTGGTCCAGAAATATTTTTAATTTCATATTCAATTACTGAACTTCCTGGTAAAAATATCTCCAGATGAAATCTTTTGTCATATGCACTGCAACATACAAATACTTCCTTTATTAGTGATTGTAGGAATGCAGGCTTTGCTACTTGTTTGTGTACAGAGTAAGACACATGTCATTCATTCACAAAAAAATATAATAGTCTGCTATTGAATAACAATATATCTATTTTTTTAAGATATATATAAAGCAGAAATAGCTCTTTAAGCCCATTTAAAATAATTTTAATTGATGTAATTATATTTCTAAGCATCTCTTTCAAGTTGTAGTGGTTCTGCACTACAAAACATTAGCATTTGACTCTGTGGAGGATGACATTTAAAATTAACTTTTTATTCTCTTAATTGACTTCATTTTTCTTTTGGTAAGATGAATTCCCATCACTTAATTGTGTCAAGTGCACCAGCTGGAAAAACACTTGACTTTACCAGAGGGCCCAAGGATGTAATCCAGACAGATATTCTATTTAGGAAAGAAAGAAAGAAAATCCTCTTTACGTGTAATTTTGGTAATTTTTTTTTTTAATAGAAAATGACTTAAAAATAAAAAATATTTTTCTGAAAGCACTACAATAGAATTGTTTCCAAATTCAATATACACAGAATATTGCTTCAATTGAATGAAATTTGGTTTTTAGCATTTAAATAATAACTTATTGCTCATAAACTGTAGAAAAGTTACATAAATCCACTCCTCATCTACTCCCAAATGCTTGGTTTTAGACTGGAAAACAAATCAACCAACCCACATACAACTTGGTTTTCTGGAGCTACACAGTTCCAATTGTGCAAATTGTATCCTAAAGATCTCTTCTTTGCCTTCTGTTTAGCAATTTTAAACAAAATCTCCGTACAATTTTTCTGTTTACTTTTGCTCTGTTGCTTTCTTTTATGAACACTGTGCGTGTCTGAATTTGGCACAGTACCCAAAAAGGGGAGAAAAACCTCTAAATGAGATGATGGGAAACAAGTGCTCTGTGCAAAAAAAAAAAAAACCCATAGCATTTTCAATCAGTAGAAACTGGTAAATTTATCATTAGAAATGTAATGTTAATCAAAAGTCATATTTAACTTCTCATGCCAGATAGGAAATTTTAAACATCTGACAGGAACAACATTTACTGGACTGTGTAATTAACCATAAGTAAATTACCAGATGGATCAATGTCCTACAGCTCTGCTTGCAGAATGTGTGCTTGGACTATAGACCAACTGCAGTGACAGTAAACTCTCCATATGTCCTGATGTCCCAGTATCTTGATCATTCCTACTGAGATATGCATTTGGGTGCACCTACTCTATACATGCAGTTAATTTGCTTTGAAAAATAACCTGAAAATGAAGATCAGGTGGCAAATAGTTCTGTGTACTCCTAACCTGAACTCATGTTCATACCACTTCTAAGATAAACAGGTCCAGTGTGTTTTACAGTAATACTGTACTCTGTATTACTGTGCAATGTAGGTGCTTCCTTTCTTCATCCTCTCCTCCTTCAAGAAACTTAAGGAGGTTAATTATACTTTTTCTTTCTACCAGTGATAAATGAAAATTTCAAGTATATAATTTCACAGCTTTCAGACAAATGATATTAAATGGAGTGGTGGTGAGCCAAAAAGCATCTTTGAGAATAAGATGATTTGTGTAGTCTATTGGACAGTCAAGCATTATATTTTGATTCCAAACTGGTATGGGAGATGTGCAAAAAAATACCACTTCTCAAAAACATTGCATTCAAGGTACAAGGTGACAGAGGACTACTAGCAGTATCTTATTTCAAATGAACCATGCAAACAACCACATGACATGATTATCTGATCTGTGTTTAGGACAAAGAGTCAAGTTGGGTAATGATGTTATGCCTTCTATATGGGTACAAATGCTATAATAAATTATATCCTGTCAATGAAAGTGTGCATACTTATGGTAAATCATCCTTAAGTAATTACTGAGTAGTATTTTACAGCTCTTATCTAAATGGTCTGTTTTACCTCTGCGTGCAGTGTGTCGACACTAAGTGATTACTGTAGGGTATTAAACTGGTAGTATTCTATTTGTCTATAAAGTATTTTGTGATCCACTAGCATAAAACACAAAATGCTATCAAGATGTCTAGATGTTCCTTATGAAATGAAAATAAGGTCATGAATTACATATTGTGCAATTTCTATCAGTTTATGAGAAAGCTTTAGGACAAAAATCCTTCTGAGACAGTGGTAGATGGCTATGTAAGGCGCAACAAAATAAACTCAATACTACTGTGTGCAATGGAAGATTTCCCTTGAGTGAAATATCTTCAGAAAAAAAGACAAAAGCAACCAACCAACTAACCAAAAAAACTAAACAAGTTTTCTTTAGAAAAAAATTACTTGGAAACAGAATTTGAGAGTAAATGAAAATCTGAATTTATCAAAAGCAGGATAACAGTCTGCAGTCTGGCAAACAAAAATCTAAGTTACACAGCAGAGGAGACTTACTTTTAGCTATACATAAAAATGGAAAAAAAAACACCCCCCCCCCCCCCCCAAACTCTCTAAAGTAGCAGAGAATTAATACAGTTTAGAACTGACAGCACTGTGTTCTGAATTAAGGAAGAAGTCTGTGTTATAGGCAGTAGTTCATGTCCTCTGTTCAATTAGAGACACTATTGAGACAGTTGTGCGAGTCATAGAGATATTATTTAGTTTCTCTTGTAGTTAGCTGTTGCAAGGAAATTCAGTTCTATCCATGTGAAGTCAGTGAGAGTTACCCTTAACTACCATGGTAACAGCATCAGGAGTACACATCACAAAATCCCTGAGTCATTTAGGTTGGAAAAGACCTCTGGGATCATCAAGTCTGACCTTTCACTGACCACTGCTTTGCCAGCTAGACCGTGGCACTAAGTGTCACATTCACTCATTTCTTGTGCACCTGCAGGGGTGGAGATTCCACCACCCTCCTGCCCTGTCCATTTCAATGTTTAGTAGGGCTTTCCTGCTTATGTCCAGCCTGAACCTCCCCTGGCACAGCTTGAGCCCATTTCCTCTTGTCCTGTCACTGGTTACTCCTTTCAGGGAGTTGTAGAGAGTGGTAAGGTCTCCCCTGAGTCTTCTTTTCTCCAGGCTAAACAGCCCCAGTTTCCTGTTGGGGAGATATGCATTTGATCCTGCTACAACTGAGGAGTAATAAAGTGGTTTCAAGAATATTTGAATACAATTTTTAAAGTCACATGGCCTCTTTGATGTCTCATCTTGCTCTTTCCCAGTGGAAAAAAAAATAATATTGTAAAGTGAATCTTAATCTTCATAGAAATTTCTGACAAAATTCCTTGCTCTCCTATTATATAGATAATTCTAAAAAAAGCAGGGATAGACAAAGCCATGTAAGGCGCTCTCATAGAAATAAAGAGCTCTCAACATTTTCAAAGAAAGTAATTTATATTACAATAAACAATCCATGATCATGCACACTAATAATAACAACTATAAAATCACAAATCTCCTTATTTCTTTGCCTATTACTCTGTATATGCTATTTTATAAGTACACAGATAAATTTCTAATTAAAAAATACATATATATTTAATGCTGAGCCACAGCCACTGCTTTTCACAACAACACTAAGAATGCTCAAGGATCATTATGTCTGTAAAAGACTTTTGGTGGGCTATTTTAACTGTTTTGTATTTCTCCCATATGCTGAAGTAATCTCTACTGAATCAACAATGTGTCCTCCTGACCCAAGATCATGCTTCTCTCATCTTCATGCTTTAAAGAAAATTGTCTATAAGCAGCTGCTCCCACAGTACTACAGTAACAGGACTTTGAAAAAAACAGTTCTTTTGTGCACTCAGTGTGTCAGGCAGGAAGCCGAAAAAGGATTGAGGGGGGAAGGGGGAAGGGAAGTAAAAATCCTATCAATTCTAGAATTGCCTTTACAATATTTTATAGCTATTTTAATATAAATTCTGGAGCATGCAAAATGGAACAGACTTAGTCAGGAAATCTTGTACTTTAAAAAGTAAGATTTAAAGACTAGTATTGTCACCAAAAACTATATTGTTTTCAAGAGTATTGCCAAGTTATTGATAATTTAGAAGACGTATGAAGTATACCTCTCTGCCTTTCACATTGTCTGCCTGTGAAGGGACATTTAACATGCAGGTCTTGCATTCCCTGCAGCACTGTTGAGAATGAGTAAGAAGTGAGCATCTAAGGAAGATGACATCCAGTATGCATTCTACATACAGCCACTGCTGATATGAAATGACATGGAATCTGAAGCCTGTTCATATAGCTCTCTTGCTTTACTGAGTAATATTTCAGGCAAAAAGAATGTTGCAACCGTGTTCAGAGATCTCAAATCATAACTATTTTTATTAGAACTGAAAATCAGAAAAAAAAATTAGACAAGTAACTATATGTTTTTTCCCCTTCACTGGTATTCTGAAACACTACATCTTATCATGTTGATAGGACTAGCTATCCTAGTCCTAACATTATTTTGAAGAAAGTTATCTATAGCAGTGTTTTTCCCACAAATCGTTCTTGGGTTTCTGTTTCACTTTCTTTTTAATGATGTTTTTGATCAATTCATCTTTTCTACTTTTTTATGCAGAGGGAAATATAACCAGTATTTTCTCTGAAACATGTAATTGTAGCATTTAACAGTACTGAATTCCAATCCAGCTCTTTATGTGTATTTCTCTTTGATGTCTCATAAAGAGAAAAATGGCCTGATAACTATATTCATTCTAGACCATCAAGCCACCTCTGGGTTTCAGCCACATGATACACTTCAATAAGTGACTTTTCCAGGATGTCTGGAAATGCTTTGAGAAAAAATTGAATAATACACAAATGTATGCACATTTTTCTGGTTTCATTCATATCCATTATCAAGATAGAACAGTCATATTTGATCTCAGCTTAGAATCACTGATTTTATCTGAGGAATCTCAATCATAAGTTTCCACAAGGTTAACAAACATATACAATGTTGTTTTAAAATACAAGATTCAATTCATCAGTTATGTTGTAATGAATATATAAAGGGGAAAATTTTAGGGTAAAGAAAGAGGAGGAAAAGATAAAAGTAATCTATTGCTGAGTCATTGCCTTAAAGGACTGTGGAAGATGGCATCAAATCTACCAGAGAGGTGAAAGAGATTGCAAGAGATTCTCCAAATAAAGTAAAAAGGAAGTAATTTTTAGAAGAGAAAGATAGAACCTGCAGGGTACTCTTGTAGTTGTTCAAAAATACAGAATAGTTAGAAATGTTAACATCCTTCAACATATGGATTTCTTTCAGAGAAATGTAGCCTGAAAGACAGTGTGCTCAGAGAGAATCAATGACAAAAAAAGGCACCACAAAATGTCTGTTAAATGGAGTAATTGTTTTTCACTCTTGTAGGTTTTTGGTTTTTTCTTTAACCATCCATGCCACGTATAAACATTTGAAGATTCACTGAAACGTTTGCAGTTTCACTTTCTCTACCAGTTGTTGAAAGCTAATATTTTTACTAGAATTTTTCTAAATTTTCTTTAATTAAGACAAAGTGGACTATATAATAAATGGATTACCTATCGTGCTAATACAGTGAAATATCACCATGTTAACGCAACTGAAAAACAGTAAGCAATTATATGAGTCAAGTAACACCAAAAAGCACTTTTTACCACCGCTAAATTCTCTTCAGGATCTTCATGCGATTCTTCTCACTCCTTCAGATATAAAGTATAAACAGGATTTCTTCTGGCCAGCTAGTAAATTTAGCCTACTGCTTACCAATTCAGAAGCCAAAGGTCTTTACAGAGAAGCCCACTGGAAACTTGGAAAACTATAAGCAGTAGTAGCACTTGCTAGCAAAAAGGACTGCTTATCAATCCCAAAAGGAGGAAAAGCAATGTGCCTTCTCTCTTCCAACATGAAATAGCAAGGTGTATTAAGGAAACAGAACACACTTCTTTACTATTATTATTATTATTGTTATTATTATTATTATTGTTATTATTATTGTTATTGTTATTATTAATGTTCAGGTCCCATTCTAAAGAAGGTTAGTGGTAGGAACAGTGCTCTACAAACGCAATAATTTATTTTATAGCTTTTTAATTCTTACAGAAAGTACATAATTGCACTAGGCAATCTCATTTTGTCTTATTTTACAAGATTGGAATATAACCTAGTGTAGAGGGATGTACTTTTAATCAACTCAAACATCTGCTTCCAAATCATTGCACTGACAATTTCTAATATGCAGCATATGAATTAATTTACTTTTAATTGATTTAAAAAAAAATTGTTCAGTATTTTTTTACATCAAAATACAACTAGATATAGAAAATACTGACATTTAATATTACAGACTAAAACTTGTAAATTCAAATTATTCTTACTTAACAAAAGAGCTTGAGCTGAAATGCATTAAAAAATAACACATTTTTGTCTCAGGGTGATAATGTGGAATAAAGAAAATAATTAATACTGCAGTAAGCTAATATGAAGAATGGGCATTTGCCAGAGGATAAATTAGACTTTAAGTAGGAGACCATTTCTGAGGCACATGTCATGAAACATAGATGTAGAAAGACAGCTCATCAAAACTGAAGGGAGTGAAACAAAAAGACAAGAGTCTATACTATTGTTTGACCATAAGTTATTTATAAAACTTATTATATAATAAAGCTGTAAGATTAATCAGGGCTGCTGAATAATAATCACTTTTAACTGAATAAGGTTAAAGTTACTTTTTTTTTTCTCAGTTTTTTCTCATATTACTAGCACCTTAAGCAATTAATAATTTCTTTCAAATGAATTTACACTCTCCAAGGTAATAAAATTATTAAAAAAAAATTCATAAGTCCTCCCTTAAAGACACCTACATGTTATTGATTTGAAATTATGAAGTAACTATATTACTTTTTTCACTAGCTCCTACTTTTTCCATAAACTCTCAGCAGTGGTCTTTTTAGATCCCGTTTTACTTTATATTTACACATGTTACATGGCTGAAATTCAGTCATGATAATAAAAAGGGTAGTACTCCAGTCAACAAGGAAGAATATATGCAGGCTGTCTGACGACATTATATTATTTTTAAGCCTAAGAAGATATTCTGCCTCTAACCCATCTGTTGTTTTCCTGCCATCGTCCTCCCTCCCGCCCCGCCCATTCCTTGAAGGAAACAGAATTATCAAAAACCAAAGAGTCAGTTCATAGGTATTCTGGGAGATAAGATGAAAAAAAATAGCTTTATGCTAAAGATCTGAACTGGAATTCAGAATGTATGAGTGTAATCCTTGCTCTAGTAAGCCATCCATAAACTTCCATCAGACAAGTCACTTCCCTATGCTCCAATTCCAGCCATCTTCCTTCACCAGTTTTAGATCATTTAGGAAAGACTTCCTTGTAAAATAGACAAAATTGGACTTTCCAAAGAACCATTGTAATACCCAATATAAATTCTTCAACTTGTGAGATATGAAACCAACACCTGAGTGACAGGGGATGTTTGAGTACCAAGAACAAGATGAAGGGAAGAGAAAGAGAAATTGAACATCACTTAACATTACAATACTCTTGTCCCAATTAGTGCAAATTGATTTAATTCTTTTAAACTGAAACAGCTTCAACCTGAATGACTTTATAACGATTTATAGGTAAAGACATAAATCTCACAGGTGGAGGAGAAAACTCATGTATGTATCTTACTTTGACACTGTAACCCTCAAAAACATTTTATGTGCAAATAAGGGAATATGATTTTCATGAGACATCGAAAATTTACTACTAACCTTAAAGTTTAAAGTTTTAAAGGCATAACTAATTTACTCCATTTTGTATTGTTAGTCCAGTTAAAATGATACTAACATTCATAGTCTAAATTGTGTAAACAACTTAGACCAAATCTTATTATTAATACAATTAAAAATTATTGCATATAAAATTTCTAGTTTTCCCTTTTGTCTGCTGTTAATCACTACACTGTTCCCCTGTAGATCTCCTGGAGGGCAGTAATGTTAATAATGGAATTTATTTTGCTTTGCCAGGAAGAAATATGCTATTGTTTCTCATTGATTCTTCTCTATTGTGGTTCCACTTCAGACTATTTTCCTATCTTCTATATATTTATATAGTTAATGCATTTAAAAAGTATATATTTCTATATTTTCGATAATTACTCTTTTTTCTTTTAACTGCTGTAAACTCTGTTCTGTCCAACTCCCAAATCTGCACCACAATAGCTTACCACTGTTGAATTTTTCATAGCTTCATTCTTAAGTGTACATTTTTTTATCATCTCATTCTTATACTTCTCTGCACCACAGAACTATCTCTTTCACTTTTATTATCGAGGCTTCATATTTCATTTTCTACAGAAAACTTACTCCTTATTACTTCATTAAAAAATTATGGTTATAGCATAAAAAGATAAGCAAGAGCACTTAAAAAAAAAAGTCAAAAATGCTGCTGCAGGCAAAGAAATGAGGAAAAAAAAAAAAAGAAAAAATTCAGTGCAAAAATCCGTGGCCTGTTGCTATGACTGGCAATGCTGTATATACTGGTCTGCAGGCTATAAGCCTGAGTTTTACAGTAGGAGTTACATCAAAAAAGAACACCTCTTCCTTGTGCTTCTAAAAGAAAGCAGAATCATCACTGTCTTTTTCAGAGGATTTGGTCCTGATGTCATGCTTTGACATGATCCTAGAAAACCATGTAGACTGAAATCTTTCAGGAAAATTAAGTAGAGGAGCAAATAGTACCTAAATCCTGTCTTGTCTTAATGCAAGCTATATTCTGAGCCATCCAACTCTGTCAAGATGTGATGTCAGCTGTCAAAAATCTTCACATGAGAAGGGGAGGCTATGGACTGTAGATCTCCCTCAAGGGAATAGTAATTTTTCAGAGAAGAAGGCAGATTTTTGAATTTCAGTTGTGAATGCAGTTGAAAATATTGCACAGTCCACACTGTAGGTCTATATGAACTGAGATTAGAGGAGTACAACAAAGCAATGAAGAAGAGAAATACAAATGAACAACACCTAAAATAAAAAAACTAAACCTACAGAGTTTGTTTAAAAGTTTGTTTACATTGTTTAAAATAGTTTGACCAAAGCCAAATATTATATTTTGATACACAAAAGGACATGTTGTGACATCTATTTTGTCATCTCTATGCCACACACACTGGGATATCATGTAGTCAATAAAATAAAATAAAACACTTTGAAATATATTAAAAAGAGCATTTTTCCTCATGTTAGCTCTAGATATACAGGACTAGTGCTATTTGTATGAATGTACTTCAGTCAGAAGACTTCTCGTCTTACAAATCTTGTCCTATTCTCACTGTAGCCCTACATTTGACATCACTATTTTGAGAGCAAAGGTATTGATGCTTAAAACTAAGGAAATTGTGACTGAGGTTAGAAACTGATGAGTTTGGTAAAGATAACTGTCTAAATGTAGAAAATAATCAGTTGGGGAAGATTTATCCAAAAGTGTATGCATGAGTATTATGCATTCTGAAATAAGACACACAAAACATTAGTAATGGTTGAAAAAAAAATGAAATATAATATTTGCTACTTAAACAGTATGTGAATAAGCAAGGCAAATCAGAGGCAAGTGTGTTTCCATACCAATATTAAATGTCAAAGGGAATAATGTGTCTGAAGAAACAAGAAACAAGTAAAAACAAACTGAAATATCTTGTCCTGGATGAACACATTAATGAAATAGATACACCAGAAATTTGTTGACTGCCACTGGAATGGTGAACGCAAAGATGAATGTGAGGGCCTAGTATGACAAGAAAGAGAACTTGAATTTAAACAGATGAACATATTCTGAACAGAATTTTAATGGTTTGAAATACCAATCTTAAAGGACAATATACATTTGTGTAACTGTTAGACAGTGTCTGCCAGGATAATGATACTCAAGATTCTCAGACAAGAAAGTGCGAACAGGCAATAACGCTTTTCTGGATAGCATCAGCATCCTCCCATCAATTAGTCAAATGTCACTGGGAAATTAAACATAACATTTGAAGAGGCTAAAATTATGTTCTAGGATCAGCTCATGAGGAAGCCCTTCCAGTAAGAAAGTTACTACTGATGTGATACAAAACAATGATACTGTTCAAAATCCTATAGAAGTGTACAATTTCATAATTGTGATGATTCACTTAGATTCAACAGCTCTGCAGAAGAATAAAGGACAAAAAGAAGCTTGCAAAGTCAAAAGGAGGAAGAAATTTCAATAAGCAGTTGGATAAATAACAGGAAAATATAGCTAAGAATAAATGTGCGGTTGTTCATCCAACATTGACAGTAACCAGAATTCTTCCACTTGGGTTTGTGTAATTCAGCATAGATAGGAATCATTAAAACAGGTTCTGTGAGTACAAAAACAAATTCTGACTTGAATGGTACATACACCTCTGAGTCACTAGTCAATGATACAGCAGGTGAAATTCAAGGTATATGGAGGAAAAAAACACAACCAAACATTTTTTGCACACATGTAAAACCAGTGTGACCTCAGTACAACCACTCAGGAGAAAAGTTCTTGGCTGAATATTAAATCCATGAAAATATAAGCTCAACATACAGAACAAGTCAAAAAGAGAAAACCAATTGTTAAGAAGCATTGAGAATGAAAGCAGGGGAGAGAGAAGAAAATGTCATTATGCCACTATTTAAATACATGGCTTACCCTCAGCTAACAGCACTATTCTTCAGGGGTTGATGCTAGGTCTGATACTGTTTGACAGCACTGCTGATCTCCATGGTGAAGAAATGCAGACACTCAGATTTACAGATAATACCAAACTAGGAAGAGTGGTTAATATTTTAGAGTCTGCTATTCAGAGGGATTTCATCAAGCTGGGGGAATAGGATATCTGAAGTTCAAAACTGGCAAATGCAGAGCCTAACTAGTACATTTTAATATGTATTAATATTTATATTTATAAAGGCTAGGGCCTGGCTGGCTGGTGAGCAGCTTTACAGAGAAAGAAGGGCTCTTGAACAAGCTGAGTATGAGGCAGCTGTGTGTCATTGCACTTGTCACAGTAAAATGAAGAGGAGAGAAAAATGCACTGATGCTCCATTAAAGGCTGTAACTATTCCTATTCGATGTAAGGTGACACAGTTATTAAAGGAATATCATAGCCCTAATTTTGCATTTCTTTTCTTCACAGGTCAAGTGGAATGTTAAAATTTATGAACACACCAATATAACACTGATAAAAAAAAATGCTGAGAGTGGCTCAGGAGAAATAGTCAGAACAATCACTTTTTAGGACTCTAAGCTGCTTTGAAGGAATAATAAACAACAGCTGTGGATTATCTCACCTAAAGCACTTTTCAAAGAATTAGGAAAATGACAGCTGATTTTTTTCCAAGCTTATTAAAAAGGGTGCATAAAGTAATATTGTTATCCCAATTGCCTAAAAATTTCTGTGTGGTTAGCAATGATTTTTACAAAGTATAAATTAGAATGTCTATTCCATTTACTAAGTAGAAGCACATAGTGAATGCTCAGCAACATCATAAGGATACTTGAACTTGGAAGATTTACTATGTTTTTTTCCTTTTGTGTGTTATTGTTGAAAAATTCCTTAAACATAAGCAGTACTTATTGGAAGAATATATCTGTGTGGTTTTGACTGAGATTAAATCCTTATCTAGAAAATGTTTGGACTAAGAAATGGAATGTCATCTCTATTGAAACACACACATGTACAAGAGACAATAATCTACCTGCAGAAAGTATATGATAATCTATTGCATATCTTAGTAATTGAAATCACTTAAATTCCAGACTGACTACAGTCTCATCCTGGTAGTTTTAGTGAAGAAGGACAAAAAACCCTTTTGGTGGTGCATCCTGCATCCTTCTCCCTGCCATTCTTCTGCACTTGCTTTGCCTGTGTACTAGGCTATAGAGTGAACTTGCCAGTGAATTCTGTTAAATCACATTTTCACAAGTTTATATTAAAACCTGCTTTTTGCCAATACTTTTCACAGTGATATTTAATTGGCCACACCACTCATTCACTACAAACCATTATATGCATTAAAAATATAAGGGGTTCTGGATACATATATTAAAAAATGTATAAAAGAAATAAGAATTATGTTATTTTCATCATTGCTATATCACAAATGTAAGATATTTAGAAAGTGCAGGCAAAAGTCAAGCTCCACATGTTTTTCAGTATCTGAAACAGGAAAAACGAACTGGTGATTTGGCCTAAAGTAAGGTAATAATCAGTGGAAGTGTAAATGATGATTAAATAATTAGAAATCAGATTATTTGTAAAGCTTCAAAAAGTAGAAATAAAAAGAATTATGAACTTTGAGGAAAAACTAATAGAACCATATATGCTTAGGCTTCAAGTTACCGTAAGAGTGTAAATAACATATTTGCATTTAAATGTTATTTACAGTCTTATGGTAACTTTACATAACAAACAATTATTGTTGTTAGCAATAAAATATTATTGCTAGCAATTTCTGAACAAGAAATAGAAGTTACTGAAGACAATTCACCAGGATTACTTTTTTTCTCCTAGATACTGCATAATTATGTGTAGTTAAAAGCATAATACATGTAAGAAACCACTTGATCAAAACTAAACTAAGGTCAAGAAGAACTGTCTGTTAAACAAATAATTGCTGACATTTTCATTGAGAACAACAGGTCACAAGCAGAAATTGAAATTAACAAAGAGAGAAAAATATTAAACAGAATCTGGCTAACCTGAAGTTGCATTTTATTTGGCTTAATAAGAGAAAGTGCCTTGTGTCATACTTCTGCTGACAAAAAATGACTAAACTGTGATCTGAAAACATCATAAAGATGCTCAGGCCTAAAAAATATGTCAGAGTCAAAGAACCTTAAGAATGGTGCTGGACCTTCTTAATCACTTGTTTAAAAAGAATGTGAGCTTCAGAGCCAACTAATTTAAAGTCATTGTACAGGAATGGACAGAAATACAAGAAAAAGCTTTTGAAGAAGTAAAGAGAATAATTTCAAATTCTCCATTAATGAAATTTTATAACCCAAAGGAAAGTCTAGCGTTAGAAAGTGACACATTACAGAGTAGTCAGGGAACCACATTAATGCAGAGAGAATGTCTAAAAGCACTTATGAGCTGTTATTTCTTAGTTAACGAATGAGAAAGAATTAGCACTAGGCCTTTACAAAACTGACTAGAATCTTTCACAAGCTCTGTCAGGACAAAAAAAGCTGTACAGTGTCATGTCCCCTCAACTTTGCTTATGTTTTAAATGTCTGAAAGCATTAATTTAAATGGAGAATGGAAAATTGTTTCATCAGCATCCCCATCTAACAGGATCTGACACAGTTAGGATCTCCTGCAATGCTTTGCAAAACCCTATGACAATGCAATTGTCAGACCTGTTCTTTCCATACAGTTAGTGTCCCCCATAACCAGAAATTAAACCTGAAAAGCCATATTGTATTTTTCTCATCAGAATAATGTCACCTTTTCTCTTGAGAGCCTCTTCAGTTCCTCTATACTTTTTCACCCAAAACACTCTGTACTCCGAAGAACCTGTATGAAGCAAACCGAATTTGAATACTCACCACTTTCAATACAATTACATTCCCAGAGTTAGCTTGAACTTTAACACATTTCACTTTTAAATTCTTGAAGTCAGGGTGCCTCATGGGACAGCTGTTCTCTGGGGTTTGGGGAGAGCAGGGACTTCCCAAGTCAGCAGAGCAGGGAAGGACTTGGCATCCCAAGCCATTCCCACCACCTCAGCTAGAAGCAAGGCAGCCAGGGGGCACTGAGGCAGCCCCAGCCCAGGGCATGTCCTTGGGCACGGGATGAAGCTAGGCAGGGATGTCACCCCACACAAAGGTGCGAGGAACAGGCCCTGTGAGGGAAACCAGGGTCAGACATGGTCCCAGACTGGCCAGGAAGGATGTTTGCAGGAGGATTATGGATGGTTATGCTCGCTCAACAGCTGGTCACAGACACAATAGATATTTCTGAACAAAAGCTCTTCTCTGGGTGTTCCCAAGAAATCTCTGATTCCTAGGAGATCAGAGGTAACAACTGAGCACCCAGCTGCTGGTTCAGTGGGGATACAGATATTCAACATGATTCTGCTTAAATCTCAAATCTAACAGATGGTCTCACAATACAATTAATAAGTCTCCAATTAACAAGCAGGACCTGGTTAGTGGTCATGTTGAATATGGTGACTGAGTCACAGAGCAGCAGAAGAGCTTCCACTGAGTGACAGCAAAACAGCAGAGATACAAGTACGGGTACACTGGTTGATTGCTGAGAACTCAATCAAAGATATATAAAATTTTAATATTTTTGTGAGACAGAGAATATCTTAATTACATGATTATGTCTTCTAGCTAACACATGTATATATAAGATACAGTTTCTGATTGTTTTCAAAGTCAGATTTTAGCTTTTTATGGACAGAATGAGTTTAATTTGTGATGATACTTTCTTTTATTAAACTCAGAACAGTGTAGTTTCAAATAGTTAAGATGGCAAAAGGAGAAAGATCAATTTAGTTTTTCAAAAATTCCAGGTAAAATTTTGCCTTTGTATAGCTATTGGTCAGGAAAATCACTGAGATTTTAAAGGATTCAAATCCTGAGACCAAGCCAAAATGCAAAATGGATTCAGTGTGTCTATAATCCTATTTGACTTTGTGTCTGGAATTGTTGCCCTTAGCAATTGTCCCAAAGATCCTTCCAGGAAGAATTCTAAATCATCTTCTCAGTTCAGATATGGTTGCCTACAGTAGTTATAAACAAGCAAACAAAAAACAATGATGTGGCAGACTAGTATACAATGCCATGAAACACACACATTTCACAGGAGTGGATACCTGCACTTTTAAGAAATTTGAGTTCCTTTGCATCTGTATCTAAATGTGCCTTGTTGTCTGAGGTTTCCCTTCACATCCAAAGCAGGGCAACCTTGTATCACAGCTAAACACAGATTGCACCAGCCTTAAATAAGAATGAGGAAAGTTGGCAAGTCTCGTATTCAGGTTGACCTCAAGTCCACACTGCACTAATTAGGTTCACCCAAAAGTTCATGTTAGCAAATAATATTCCAACCTCTGAACACAGTATCAGGTGACATTATTTGACAAGAACTTTTTCATTTCTTACTCAGTACTTAGCTATTCCAAAAGCAAGCAGGACATATGCAATGCCAAAAGTAATGCAGGAAAAATGCTGAAACAGTTTATTTCTTTATGAATATTCATTAAATTATTTTGGAAAAACAAAACCAAATTTTTTTCTGATTGCTTTGTTATAGTCTACCTTAGCACTAAACACATTACAAAATATATATCTTTAAGCAGATAAGGATAGAAAAAATATTTTTTTATTAACAGTCTCAGTTGCCAAGGACAACCTTCTCTGAGAACTTTAAACATGAAAATAAAGCATAAGGACTTAGGAGAACTAAAAGGTTTTCCAGCTATATAAAATGATATGTCTTTGTATTCCACCCCAAGAGAGTTTAAGCACTGAAAATAAGTAATTTTAATCAGTGCAGTTTGTAACTTTTAGCTCAGAAGTACATTGAGGTGGCAGAAAGATATAAGCTAAGAATAAGAATTAAACTGTTTCACCTAACTACTCATAGCACTGTAGCCAAACTCAGCAGAAGCTGCTAAATCAGTCTGAGGATCAGCTAGTACATATGGTGCCTTATTTTTCTGTAGATACAATAATGACAGCACCACCCATACACAAGTCCTTTCAACTGCAGGGTAGGCACATTATTAGAGTTACAGCCCACATACAAACATTCATCCACGTACTAGTGACAGCTGAGTTCTGATTATGTTATATATCTGAACAAAAGACAAAGAACTGCAGGCATTGAATAGCTAACAGAATAATTCATTTTTAAGAGGAATATTGAATGTGACAAATAATAGGTTTCAAATGTACCTAAGACATGTTTTTGCATATTCTCAAAGCTAGAAAATTCCACATGACAAAATTTGTGGTTAACAAATCCTTGAGTCTGCCTGCAAGCACTTACATTGTCATCTTTGAGCACAGTAGGAACAACTGAAAAATCAACAGAGTTGCCCAAGGTTTTCTGAGAAAATTACACACTGGAGAAAATAGACTGTGATTGTGCTGTAAAGTCCCAACAACTCTCAACAAAAGGCTGCAGAATGGAAACAAAAAAAAAATCCAAAGTATTCAATGACTGTATCCAAACATCTAAAAAGAATATGATATAAGAATCTCTCCTTTATGATAACACTGATATTATTTCAAAATGTTTGTACAGTAATCTATACTTGGCAGGAACTCAGCATAATTGTCTTACTGTACTTGCATAGAGTTTCAAAATTTGGCATCAAATCAAATTTTGGGAGGCCATTGTTTCCTTTCCACTGAATTTGATGGCTTATTGATATTCTATTAGACAGCAATAAAAAATCAATGCAACAGTTAGAAAATTAAAGAGGCACTTGTCAAAGGCTGTTAGTGTAGGGAAAATTAGGATAACAAATATCTTTAATATCTGCTATTTAAAATAACTTTCAATTAATATTTAGCATTTTAGATTAATTACCTTATTGAACACCTACCAGACTTGGCTGAGCACAGTGAGGACACCTGAGCACCTGAAAACTTGGGCTGGAGTCCATGTGAGTGACATATGTGGATTGATTCTCTTAATCCTGAGCAGACTTCTTGTTGTGTACCTAAATACGGACATAAGTATCTAATTTTAAGCCTCAGGGTCTGAAGGGCAGTTAAATATGTTTCTGCTTGAAAATGACACTTTGTATATCAATAATAATTCACAAAGTTGAGATCTGCCAGAGGAGATCTCAAAAAAAAAAAAAAAATGAGAAATGACCTGGTCATGCTGAAGATATGAATATCTCCAGATTTGCTTTAGGACTAGAGCCCTCACATTAACAATATTCTACAAATGATGAAGTGATGCTTTGCCAACAGACACCAGATGGTTGTTAAATGACAGATGAGGGTCTACATTTGATAGAGTCAACAAACCAGGCTGTAACATATGTAAAACTAGTAATCCGTATGCATGTTTCAGAGACTAAGAGCTCATTGATGATTATAAAAAGTTCGTTCAAAATCACTCAGTTTTCAAGATTTACTTTGCTTCAACATTTTCCTAGTTGAAACCTTGTCTTTATCACTTACCTTCTAGTGGTAAATGCTAACAGCCTCATATGTGATGAGAGAGAGAACTAAGTGGTCTGATTAGGAACAGCTTTCTCTTTTTACCCAATGTTATCTCTCAGTAATTGAAAAGAGAATCATCCTATTGACTCACATAGGAATTCTGTTTGATATTGCACGAGATGATGACTGACCAGCATTTTCATGTGGCTGGTAATCAGAATAAGGCACAGAATCATAATACTAAGGCATCTACACCTACATCACAGTGTTACGCTGATCTGCTGCTTCATGGGTTGTTGGTAAAAAAAGAAACAGAAAAAACATTTTAATTTTAAAGTATATATTTCTGGCAGGTATTAGTGGAAAGAAAAAAAATCAGTCTTCATTTTTATAGTCAAGCAATATTTTATTTGATTAAGCTGCTTTACAGCAGGAGATACTACCTAGGAAGATGTATTTTTATTTCAGCAAGAGGTAAATTTTGATATTGGTTAAAAGTTCTTTTGCAGAATATAAGACCCAATAAGGAGTTGAAAAAAATGTCAGGGAAGGATTTTTCCTCTGTGAAAAAGTATTTGGGTTATTTTTTTTCCTTTTTTCATCAGTAGGAGGTTATAAAAACTGTTTCCTTTCTCAGCATTCTGAATATGATTTTGTGTTTTAACTACTGCTGAAATCTTTATCTGAAAACAAACTTGTGAAATTTCTTATTTTTCAGTTACATCTTGCAGCTTTGCTCTGGGGTTTAAAATACCAGCTGAGGCACACATCAAAAATCTGTGCATACAGACTGGTTTCTAATATTCCAGAGATTAATATCTGTGTCCCATTTCAACAGAAGATTAGAAAAGCTCTTAAAGATTACCTTGACCAAAGAAAGCATATAAGTAATTAATTGTTTCTGCCAGAACCCTGGTAAGTGAAGAGAACATTGTAATGACTGACAATATTGCAGAGAATATGAAAATCATATACTGGTTTTGACAGTGGAACCTCCAGGCCTCTTCTGTTTTATTTCCAGATTGATTTAAAGTCCATCGAATTTTGATTGAATTTTTTTTTTATTATGTGGTTTATAAACAGGAGTGTGCAAGATAGTTTTGTTTGTATATGCTTATTAATATTGAATGGATTTTACACATGCATGTGAGTATGTGAATTTGGGATATAGCTTTAGAGTGCTTTTCATCTTTGTATTGATGTTGAATACTTTTACAGCCTTCTTTTATAAATTGCTCATGCATGAAAATATAATTCTTGCTGATCTTTCATTTATCCCTGATAGTATTTCTTACCAGTTCTGGGCCCAAGAAGCTTGGTACAGTCCTGTAGAGAGGACAGAATAACGATCTCAATTAATAATAGATAAGAAAAATATAATAAAGAGCAGGGTCAGAACACGACATTGCCCTTAATCCTTAGGCTGCAAGGTGACCTCTCTGCGCATTAAGTGAAAGCACTCAAGGAATACAAGCTTGTAGATTCCATGTTGTTTTTTCTGCACTGTGTTAGTCAACTGGAACAGAGCAAATTAGGATCTCAAGAACTGGAAGAGACTGAGAATTTAGATAAGTACTCTATACCTGTGTCCTTTGTTGTCATCATAGTTGTCATCATACCCTGGGGAGTAGGTGGTGTCACCAGCACATGCCAGCAATTTAGGAAGAACAGGTGTGTAAGGAAATGTTCTAAATTCTCATGCACCATTGCAAATGTAAAGACGAGTCATATATGGCAAGGCCCAAGAGGAAACATGGTTGGTAGGAATATCACAGCTGAGGATAAGGATTAGAATGCTTCTTGCTGACATTATATAAACACACATCAGCTGAGACTGATGCTAACACTTTTCCTTCTGGCTATGTGGTATCAAGCTTATAGGCATAAATATACACAGAACATTTACATACATGTTCCAGATCTAACTTTCATATGAGGGAAAATCTGGCATCAGAAAATGAAACAAACAAGTGGAATACAGCAAAATTCTAGGAGAGTTCTGGGAGGCATGAAGAAAATTATTTTGGAAAGACTGTCTACTTCACTTTGGGAAAAACTGGGAAACCTTGGATCTTTATAGCAGTTTTCAGAGTGAATACTAAAGTCATGGGGAAAACCCACAAGAACATCTTACCACAGCAGTTTGGACAATACTTCAGCACATGTTGAAATTAATGCTCAGTATCAACCTGTCAAGGAAGTGAACACATGTATTCATTTCTGAAACTCCACTTTACAACCTGTAAGTTGTAAGTATGTCCCAGTAAATTATCCTACTCATAATTTGTTTCATCATGGCAACAAAAAATATTTCTTAAATCAATGTAGTTGGGTGACCATAAAGATCTAAAAAGGTGCCCAACATTCCATAAGCAAGGCAGAATTATCTAAATATGTATTTCCTTTAACATTTTAAAAAATACATTATTGTATTATTAGCATAAGCTTCTTAATTTCTTGATTTTTAAATGCAGAGTTTAGTGTAAAGTCAAAATTATGTTTTCATTTGCTTTCAACTTGACATCTAAAAAGGTTTAATGTGACTTTGAAAATCCACATAATTAGAAATGTGCCACTCACTGATATTGGCAGAGATCATGAAAAGTGACAAAACCCCATTTAAAGAACATTAACAGTCCTGCACAGTTGCTCAGCCCTGCATGCAGAAATGTGAAAAAGTCTTCACCTCAGCTCAAAACTGAGTACATATAATCATGCTCTTTATTTACCTCTCTGGACTGCAGCTGAGCACTCCCTCCATTTCCAGCTGCCTTGCCTGAGCAAAGCAGAGTTCTGGGAACACCAGTGCTCTCCATGCTCCTGGTTTATGTGTAATGCTGCATGCCAGGCAGAAGCAGCAGTTCAGAAGAAAGCTGATTTGTTAATGTGCTCCACCAAGGATAAATCAGCTACCTATAAATATTCAGATAAATGAAATGTGCAATTGCATTTTTAGATGGCCACAACCTGGTCAAATATAACTGGATTTTGTATAAGAAAATATACTTTTCCTCTACTAAGCACCATTCCTTTGAAACACAGCCAGACATGCAAGCACCCATTTCAAGCACCCATACCCAAAGAATCCTTCAGAAATCTTTTAATGTTTCTTTTAGATGGGAAAATTTGCCCCAAATTCAATCTAACTGAACAGCTTTTGCTGAAATTATGAAAATTAAATATATGTTCAAAATATATATATATATTTACTATAGAAACTCTATCCTGAAATGTAGCAGAGGTCTTATCAGGTGAAGAAATGTCTTAGAATGGAAGGTGTCAGCAATTTCTACCTGCTGTCCTTATCGTAAACACAAGTAATGTTGCAGCTCTAGAAATGTTAGTGTTTGCAAAGTACAAGGGAGCAAGTTGCAAGTACAAACCCTGATAGTCATCTACCAACTACCACTGCTATCAGGTAGTTGCAGCACGAAACTGCAAATGGATTATTACACTTACAACAAAATACCACCCAAAGTCTGGTAGGCACAGCATAGATAAAACAGAAATAAAAACATTTCCTGGTTTGACAGCAATTTTTTTGAAATGCATCCTGTAATTTTCATGTCTTCCAGTTTAAGCAGAGGGGAACACAGGAAGCTATGTATCTGCTATAATAAAAAGTATTCTTTGTTCATGGTTGCTATTAGTTCATCCCTGATGATCTGAAGGAAAATTGCAGAGTGAAAACTTAGGCTGAACACAACATCTCTCAAATCATAGTGTTCTGACTAGGAAATGTGACAAATATGTGGGTTCTGAAAACTAAAAATGGTAGTTAACTGGTTTTTTTTCATTTTTGAATAATAAGAAAGTGCCTTTGTTTAGCATTTTTCTGAACACAAATCATGATGTTTTAAGCTGTTAAAATGTTTGGATTTTTTTTTTCCTTTATACCGCTTATTCCTAACAAAAACTACAGTCCTGGGGTGCTAAATCATCATCTTCCTAAGATATTTTGTAATAATTATTTGATGTGATAAACAATGCTTGTAAAGGCTTCCTCATTTCAAAAAAAAAAAAACCAACAACCCAAAAATCTCACCCTGCATAGTTTCTAAACTGCTTCCCTTTAGAACAGATATATGATATAATATATAATATATGATATGATAGATGATACAATATATATGTTGGATGAGGGTTTCATAGACTGCAACCTCTTTTGGAGGTTTAGATTTTTAGTTAACCCTTCCTGTTTGATTAAACAGAGAGCTCTATTACTACTGCAAAAATTACATTATTTATTTTTGGTGTACTTTATTTCCTTAGTTATTTTTTTTAGAAGCCTCTGTTTCTTATTTATTTACCGATGCCTTCATCAGTTGCTTGGTTATAATGGTTAGCTCTGTAGTGATCATAAGTTCATACCTCAGACTCAAAAGCAGGCATATTTACAGCAGCAGAAATCATACCATGAATTCATTAATACACAATACTCTAAATATTGTTTATGTTTTTAAACGTGAAATAAATACTACCAAAAAAGTAATTAAATTCTAGTTTTGAGTAAAATAAGCTAAATTTTGGGAGACAAAAGAAAATATTAATGTATATGAAGTAAATAGTAATGTAGATATATTTAGGAAAACACAAGTCTTAAAGAATAATGTTTAAATATGCAAGAGTATTCCTTCAGAGCTTTATTTAATAGATGTCACTTGCATTTTCTTAATTAGGGTATTGTGAAATAATTTCTCTTGACATAATATAACTACTACAGAGCATTCCCCAAAATATTAGATGAAAATATTGAGTATTTGATTTAATTCATTAGTTTAATTAGCTCTGTTTAAAAAAAATCACTGTAGCATATATCTAATGAAATCAATAAATTAATAGACAAGAAACACATGCACATTGGATTCATTACTCTTCTCAATATCTGAAACTCTGATATATTACAAATATTTTGTGAATTCAGTCACAAAAAGAAGGTACTTAAAATGATACCTGTCATAATATTAATTACAAACTCAATCACAATAATTCTTAATAGAAATTTTCTCCAATTCTCCTGAATTATTCTTCCAGTTGTATTTGATTTGTTCTGCTGCTAATAAAATCTTGCAATTTACTTGGAGCAAAAAGGAGATACATAAATAACTTCAATAATTTTTAAAGTTTTTCAGAAAAAATATCTGTACTAAGTTTTAAAGAGATCATTTAAAAATAATTCTGAAAAATGTGTTTTATGAATTATTCTCTGATAAATACATCCAATTGTTAAAAATTTTAACCAACACGTAACATAAGTATTTATATTATTTCCTTGTCAGAAAATAATACCATTCTAGTAGAATTCTGTTCTAAAGATTTCTGCGACAAACACTGCTGTCACAGAATTATTCAGTGCATGGCATAGTCCTCTAATATACTTCATTGGAGTATGCGTTTCCACTTGAATTTGACTTTTAGATTATATTTTTGTGAGCAAAGTCAAAACACAGAGAAAATTATCTATGAATTTTAGGGTTTTTTCCCAAGGAAGAGAATGGTCTAAATGTTCTTCTTTAAACTTCTCATAATATTTCTTGTTTTGATCAATTTCTCTTTAGAGTTGCTTTGACTATACTGTTTCTAAAGTCTTGCAGAGAATCTTTTTCTACTAATTCACAGAATTATTCCACATACATTTCTAGTAAATTCGAAATCACCTTTTACTCTTTTGCTGCTTCAATGTCTGACAAATTTTATAGACAAGTTTAAGGACTTAACAAAAGCAAGATTATTTTAATGTTCAGAAGAGCTAGAGGGAAAGAAAACAGATCTGCAGAAGCATATGGCTTCGGTGTAAGTCACAAGTGTTCAGATAATACTTCAGAACTCAGCACAAGAGACTAATTCAGTATTCTGAGGACTTTGAGGAGGACCTCAGAGACCAGTTTTTTGTAATTATCTTATTCTACTTTTATGACAATATGAAATGCAAAGGTATGAGTTGGGAACTTTCTACCTTTTCAATGCAAATATGACAAATGAAGCCTTGGTAGAACTCCCATTCCTTGTCTTCAATTGGTTTCAGAACAGAGGAGGCCCACAATTGTCTAATGTTCCTAAAAGCTATTTATCAGTTTCTATATTCTTCATTATAAACCCAGCTAACTAAACATTGTGTTGACAAACAATCAATTACTAGTTAACTACTAACTCTTAACTTCATCAAGGCCTACCTCTTTATTTTAATTAACTCCAATAAAGATTATCTCTAACTAAAATCTTACCTCCTCTAAAATTTCTAAATTCCTCAGTTTATGTTTCAATAACAATTGGATTCAAACTGCAAGTTTTAAAACTAGGAAGTTTCTTGTAGTGAATCATAGAATAACAGAATATCCTGAGCTGGAAGTGACCCACAAGGATCGTGAATGTCCAACTCCTGGCCGTGCACAGCACCATCCCCAAGAGTCACACCCTGTGCCTGAGAGTGGTGTCTAAACTTCTTAAACTCTCTCAAGCTTGGTGCTAGGACCACTTCCCTGCTGAGGCTCCTCTGGGGGAAGAATCTTTTCTAATATCTAACCTGAACCTCCCTGACACAGCTTTAATGAGAATCCATAATCCTGAGATATATCAACTTTTCTAGTCCAAAGTCCTTACTAAAGATCTTGTATAACTTTAGCACTGAAAAATATTAGATGACAGCAATTTGTTGGGGCCTTAAGCCTGTTGATTATGTCTTATTTATATATTGAGCCAGGAACTGCAGGGTTCATTTTTTTGACTTTTCAGCTATTCATGGATTTTTTTCATGGAAGGGGGCGGGGGGGAGCTCTGCCTAGAAATTTATCTTTCAGTGGAGCTTCAATATTTGATTGTTTTCCATGTACTAGAAGGACTTCTAATATATTTTTCTCCTGTGCAGATAAATAAAAGCAGGATATTGTCCTTGCATGATATCACCTCTTCTGAGTGCTATATCAACATTGTCATTTTTCTTTCCTATGATAAAAGCGGTTAATGCAATGTTGTCTGTCAGGAAACTGCCAAAATTGCTTGTGAATAGAAAAGAAAATGACTTCGTTATTTGTAGAACAGTCCTGCACATTAGAAGGATGTCCTCTTCAGCCTCTGTTGCTTTGCTTGTATTTTTTTTCCACTGTCTTTCTTTTTCCTAAACATTGCATTTTTCTGGACGACATTGATTCTTGTTTTATTGCTTTCTTTGCATAAGGATAAAACTAATAATTGCTTCCATGTGCATTAAGTAATCCACTTCCATTCCAAGTTTTTGGAAGCAACATATAGACAATTTTCAAGGAAAATTCTTACATTAAGTTTGGGAGAATGGAAACAATATTTCTTTTCTTTCCTCACAACTTTCTTGCTACTGAAAAAAATAATGATGAAGAATTCTAGAAAAAAAGTTCTGAAAGGAAAATAAATGGGAAAGCAAATGGAAAAGATAGCACCTAAAATTGTCTCCTAGGCTTTAAGTGACCATCAGGCAGCAGTTAATCAAGAGAAGAAGAATGACCAAAACTAAAAATAGATTTCATTATATCATTCTCTGTAAAAGGGAATTTAAAAAAATTAACAAAACCCCCAAGCAAACAAAACAAAACTAAACCATAGTAGAATTTTATGTAAATACTTTAAAATTTTCTAGCCTATTATGGATAGATTAAATATGATGTAAAATAGTATTGTAATCTATTAATTCTAATTATATTCAACAAAATCAGCAAAACCCAACGAAATGAACAAGAGAATAAAAACATAAAGAAATAACACAATGGAAAAAGTTAAATTAAAACCAAAGGGGATTTACCCCAACTCTTATATCTCAAAAATAAAATTAAACTTCCCATTATTTTCATAATTAATGAGGAGAAGTGTTTTCTGAACTCTAAATACAAGTATTGTAGCTCAGACATGCTTATTTCTTTCAGTAAAAAGGCAAGCTGAACACACTGCTTGGGATGAAGACAACTGCTAGTGAATTCCAATCATAAATACTCTGCAATAATATCTCAAATTATTCTATTAATTATCAAAATTAGCCTCTAATTATTATAAGATGCAGATTTCTTTTTAATTTCATCTGTTTGCAACCTGAAGATTTTTTGTGGAGCATAATTCACATTATCCTTTGACACAATAAAGGATTTAAATTCTTCCAAAAATGTGTGTATATTGTGCTGTTAAAGAATTATTCACTTCCTGCTCATGAATATCTGAAGACTCAAGGTTCTGTCTGAAAAATATTTATTTTCAATAAAAATTCCTATTTATCAAAAATGACAGTTGCTAGAAATGCCCCTTGTACTTGAAGGTAGTAATTTATATTGCAAAAAAGACCATGGTTCCTCTCTCAAGAAAAGTAACCCACAACAGCCAAAATAGACACCATCATTTTCATGATGTTTTAAAAATCTAGAAAAGAGAAATAAAAAAGAAAATATTTTTACCTTTGAAAGTGTTTGGTCAAGTAAATAAGCAATGAGAAGTTTCTGTCTTCATAGAGTTAGTAATGTAATCATCTGGCTAGATAGAAGGTTTTTTAATATCTTATTATTATAATAATTTTTATTGTACAGGATGTTACAAGACATTGAGATGTACTAATGAAGGTATTAATTTATCAGAAGATCAGATGGAATTCATGTATCTCTCTTATTGTAGATAGATCAGCTAGTTGACTTGTCTGTTTTTCAGAAACATATTGATTTGACACTACAGTAATTTTTAGGCAATAAGAGCACAATATGATTGTCACAAACTTGATGAAACTCTAAAAAACATACAAAATTAGTGTGACACTAGAAAAATGAGTGATACTGTGCTGGAAGCAAATTGCTAATGGAATTGGGTAAGTACCCATGTGATATTGTCACCTTTCACCTTGCAACAAAAAAAATAGAATCTTCTCAAAAATGTTACAGAAAATAAATAAAATAATAATAAAAACTCAAAACACAGAAGACCCATTTTTAAAAGAAATAAGGAAGAAAATTCAGTGCCTGAAATCAGATGAAGTATAAGAATAGGTTGTATTGGAGTTAAATAGATACTAAATATTTCTTATACTGTGTATTTTGTAAACATCTTTATCTCATAACTTTTTATGTATTAGCCTAGGCCAAATTTATTTTCAAAAATAGCAAAAATTAAAGTAATATTTCATAATGCATGTTATGTAAACTGTTATGAATAATGTGGGTGTGGGGTTTTTGTAAATGTTTTGTAGATCTCAATACAACCATGCAATACTGGCACTCAAGGTTGGGATATCAAACTCAGTGCTTCCTAATACCATATCCCATAATACAATTTCTTGTGAAACAAGCCACATTTAGAGCAGCCAAACAGCTCACTCATATCCAAACCTACATACTCATATGTGGCAAGGAGCATGTTTGTTTAGCATTTCTAGCAGAATTCATTCGCCCTATTGCATCATTTGTACATCCCCTTTAACATTGCAGAAGTCTACTGTGTGTCCCTGTGTATTCCTTTCATCTTCTCCTTCTGAAAAACAGCTGATTGTTGGTTTTGGGAAGAAAAGACAAGTCAGCAATTAAGTTAAGGGTAGGATCAGCTCTCAGACTGTGCAACAACGAGCAATTTTTGTCATCAGCCTGGAGATCACATTTCAGACTAGTAGTAAATAGTTCTGAAGAGGCTCCTCTGAAAGAAGGGTACCTCTGGGGCAGGGACAAGGCGAGAGTATTCCAAAATTGTGGCTTCACTTAAGCCAAACCCCTTCATGCATTCAGCCTTCTAAAAAGTGATTGCTCTGATCATGTGTTTAATCCTAGCACAATGTGCCTTTTCAGAACAATGTTTTGAGCTTCAGAAGAAAAGCTGAACAGTAAATGTTACTCAAGCTACACAGTATTTTGAATATTAAAATATCTACCAGTTTACTGCAAGATCTGCTAGTCATGTCCTGCCTTGTTACCTAAAACCAAGAAGAATTAAACAGTCTTGCAGAGGAGTGGCCACACACTGAAACACACATTAACAGGATTTTCAGTCAGTTATCCATCTACATAAATTTTTTCTAGAATATTTCCAGGTCATTGTTAGGCTAAATTTGATCTCACATTAACTAACTTCTACAACTCTAAATATTTTATTAAAATTGAAAAGAAGTAAAAATGTTTTCATATGAGTAAACATCACATAAATCCTTTCTAGAGAACATTCTAGAAATATTCTAGATAATATATCCTAGCAAGGATATATTTAGTTACCCAAAGCACTTGCAGGGAAAGCTCTTACCTTCTATCTTGACTTTTAGTTTAAAAATTTTCAATGTCCTTCATTCTTGAATTAAGTCCATGCAGTCAAGAGTCTTCAAAAGGTCATCTTGTTGCTATGCCCTCTGCATTTTGGCTTGGTGGATTTGTGTTTGGTGTTTTTTGGGTTTTTTTGTTTGTTTGTTTGGTTTTTGTTGTTGTTGTTGTTGTTGTTGTTTTGGTTTTTTGGGTTTTTTTTTGGTTTTTTTTTGTTTTTTTTTGTTTACTGGTTTGTTTTGTTGGGTTAGGGTTTTGTTCGGTTTTTTGTTTGTTTGTTTGTTCGGTTTTTTGTTTGTTTTTTTTGTACTTCATTCTACTATCTGTTCCTTTTTCTTCTTTTCCCTTAGAGGTGCAACAGTCTGGATTAATGGAGTTGATTCTGTTTTTGCTGCCTACATGTGCTCTGATGTTACAACCCCCCAGGCTGCAGGGCATTTCCAGGGGAAAGGTTGAACTCTGCAATGGTTCCTGTGAAGTGACAGCCAGCTGCAGTGAAGGCAAAGCACACAGACGTGTTCTCTGTGCTGACCAGTCCCTGTCCTCTGCAGAAACATGCAGTACTTCTGCAGCAAATTGTGGATGAAAAAAAGTGTACGGATGCCATTTATCACAAATACAAATATTTTCTCCCCCCTACCTCCCAGCAATCACTTCAGTATTCATAAAGCAGAATCTGTGAAATTTGCTCCTGAGGGAACTGGCTGAGGAACATTGCCAAGCCACTCTCCATCACATTGGAAAAGACATGGTCATATTTAAAAAGGGGAGAAAGGAAAACCCAGGGAACTACAGACCTGTGAGCCTCACCTCTGTGCCTGGGAATATCATGGAACAGATCCTCCTAGAAGACAAGCTAAGGCACATAAAAGCCATGGGGTAAATTGTGCCTGACCGATCTGGTGGGTCTCTGTGATGGAGATGGCAATGGTTGACAAAGGAAGACTGATTGATGTCAAGTATCTAGAATTCTGTAAAGTTTTTGATAAGATTTCATGTGACATACTTATCTCAAAATTAGAGTGACATGGATTCAATCCGTAATGAATGGGCTTGATGGATGTAGCCAGAGAGTTGTGGTCAATGGGTCCATGTCCAGTTGGAAATATGCACCAAGTGTGTCCCTCAAGGCTCTGCCCTGGGAGTGGTGCTCTCCACTGTCTTCATCAAGGACACACAGTGGGACCAAGGGCACCCTCAGCAGGTCTGCAGAGGACACAAGGCAGAACAGTATAGTTGAAGAATGGAAGAAAAGGATGGCATCTAGAGGGACTTGGACAAACATGGGAAGTGGGCCTGTGGAAACCTCATTAAGTTCAACAAGCTCAAGTAGAGTGTGCTAAGCCTGGCTGGAGCAGTCCCAAACATGAGTACAGACTGGGAGTTTAGTCATTGCTTTTTAAGCATTCCTTTTGTTTTAATCATTGTAAAAAAAAATGCAAGACATGGAAAGAGAAGCTTGTACATTCCAGCTGATGAATGTATTAAATAAGATATTCCATTTCATATTGAATATTAACTACAAAGTTAACTACTGGAGTAATTATTCTCTCTCAATAAATGTAGATATAGATAAACAATGTCCTTCTAAAGGAAACTACAGTGCCTATTCAGCTGTGGAAATAATTTCTGCATGTAATGTATAGGTTTGTACAGTCATATCTGTGCATTATAAGGACAGCATATATATTTTCCCATTCTAGACTATTTAAATTCTATTCAGCCATTAAATACTGGTTGGATCTCTGGTTTAAGAAAGTCACGGGACACTTATAAATAACTAAGCATAGAAATGTATAGACTTGTTACTGTACACTTCATAGTTGTATAGGATTCCAAAATCTTGAATGTTAATTTGAGAGGTTTGATGTTTTAACTACTTTTTTTTTACCACAATCTGAAAAGAGTCATCCTGCCTGATACTCTTTGAGATATTAAGATTTATGTTCACCTGCTTTAAAGCATAATATATTCCCTCTTATTATGGAAATAAGATTCTTTTGTAACATTCTAGCAAAAATATTTCCATAGAAAGTGATAATTAGGATAAATTATATTTGAAAAACTTGACTTTCATTTCATGGGCTGAGTAATAAAAGAAGCAGTGTGACTATATCCTTACATTTGCAGTAATTTAAGATTATGATTTCAGGGCCTTCTTTTATTTTGAAACTGTCTTAGAATCTAACTCAATTGTTAAGATGAGACATTGCTGTATAATGCAAGAGGCAGAGATAATTCCAGTTTATTATCATATGGGTTCATTAGGAGCTTGTACGTGATTCTGCATATATAAAACCCAACCCATTGTAAATCCAAAGAATATATTTTTGTTATAATAAATATCCATATATATGCTATGTATTCCTAACAGCACCTATGATTATGCTGAAAATATGAGAATATTTTTTGTTGTTATAGTGTCAGTCAAAATCAAATGTCAGCTATACTAGGTACTGCTAAAAATCACAAGTTCAGCAAATGAGAACCTGAGAGCTCAAACTGAAGCAGTTGCATTTCTCGTGGTAGCAAAAATATTTGACACTTCATGGAGCAATATCACTGACTATCACATTCTTTGATAACTGTGTTATGCCTTAAAAATACTAAGTGGACTTTAAGGCTCCACTACCTTTGTTCCTAGTTATTGCAATTAATTAATCCTGAGTCTTCTTTCTTCCTTTCTTGTTTTGTGCATTGTTGGTTTGCTTATGGTGTGCTATATCCACGCATCATTTAAATTATTTGTGCCTCATGCAATTAAATTGCTAAAACTTAGGTATTTAACATATAGACAAACATAGTTGTATTTAAGACATTTTTATATTTGTGTTTTCCTGATCTTTCTATATTCCTTTTCTCTCTAGCTATAAAAGAAAAAATAAGGGAATTAAAAAAAAAAAAAAAAAAGTATCTAAATGGCTTCACAAATAAGAGAAGCTAAGAATAAGACAGTTTTCACCAAAATAAAATATTTAAATTAATTCAGGATGTGATTTTATGTGAGAGGGAGATTAGGTTACATTTTGTACTTTGTACTCTTTGTCTTTTATCACTGCTGATTTTTTGACGTTTTGCTTTCTCTGTGCCATATCAATGACGAAGTGTTGGAGACAGTAACTGCATGCAGACCTTATCCTGGAATACTCCCTGATTCAAAATGCCCTCTGAGTTCAATGGCATGCCCAAGCACCAATTCAACTATTTAGCAAGAACACATATATTTAACTAACAAATATAATATCCCTGTTTTCTTAGAGAAAATTGGAAATGCAATATTGCAGCATGAATACTATCTGAGGTACCTTTGCTTTCTGTTCAAGCAGACTACTTCTGGGCAGACAAAAGCAGATGTACAGAATAAAGGGAAGGGAAAAGAATAGTGCTGCTCTGAGCCTCAGTGGGGTTTTTATATTATTTTTAAACTGCCTCTTGAAGTTTCATGCTGTATCAAGACACACTTAACCTTCTTTTTCCCCAGTATAAGTTCTATTTTTTTTTTTTTGTTCTCCTTTCCCTTGTAGTTTCTAACAGTATTTTAGGTTTTCGGGGGAAATGCCTGTTCTAAAAGAAGCTCAGAAAGAATTTAGAAAAACTGCATTATTGTGCTTTGGCCAGCTGCAGTAGGACGTTTAACCATGCCTATTTAGAACAAAGAAACTCTGTTCCATTTTGTTCACCTTAAGTTTATTAGTTATTTTTTTTCATTTCTTTTAAAGCGATGATATATTTCTTGACACTGTGGAGGCACTGAGTGCTGCTTCTTGTTCCTTCCTCAAACAGAATTTCTTCAGAAGCGCTGTGCCCTCATCACTCCAGCAACTCCTTATTTTCTGTCACTAATAAGAAATAGGTTTTTTGTAGAGGTAAAGATTCAGTAATTATGAGTACTTTTAAGCCATAAGGCCTTTAGATGTTCAGAGAACTTTATCAAAGCTTATCCTTTAAGAGTGAAAAATATAACTGCTGATGATCTTCTATGAGAAAAGCAAACTAGAAGGAGGCCTTGGAGATGACTATGCCCCTGAGGAGAGATGTCACCAGATATGGCTTTGGTACACAAACCTTCCAAACTTCTCCTTAGTAAACAAGGAATAACAAATTCCAGGAAAACAAGCCCAACTTAAATACTTCATAGTTATAATCCAAATGGCAATGGCAATAATACTGTTTGTGATAAAAAAAATACGTAATATTAAATAAACCCTTCACTTCCCATAGGAAAACAGTAAGAGAGAAGAACTATAGTATCTGCTTTTCTCTGTAAGCGTCACGTGGCTTTTCCAGATATGAAATGCTGTAGGCTATGTGATGGTGGTTGCTGTGGGGTGTGGTTTGTGGTGGAAGTGGTGGGTATTTTGATCACTTTTGGTTTGGGTTTATGTTTTTTAACCTCTGGAAATAATGGAGCAATAGAGACACCTACTGGTATTTTTGCAGCACTGAAAATTAATAAATCTCTTGGGGAAACACTAAAATATTTAGTGTATATTATACTATTTTGCTTCCTATAATAAGTTTTACTTCCTATAATAAGTTTTTAAAAAAGAACAAGAACATAGGGAATAAAAAAAGTCACTCTTCACACTAAATTCATAATCTTCCAGGTATGCAACGTCCTCCTGAAATTCTTATTTTTTGATCTGAATATATTAATGAATTCTTAATGAAGTTAGACTTACTTTAGATTAAGAGAATATAATGCTATTATTTCTTAATGTACAATTTAAATGGCAGGTTACCAAATACATATTAAGCATAGCGTGGAATAAACTCATTATAATAACCTTAGACTCTTTTGGACACCTAATGTGTTCTCCATTTTTTCCAGTCACTGACTTAACTTTTGAAACTAGCATCAAAATCCTGTATTTTCTTTTCATTCTTGGGGGAAAAAAGCATACTTACATAATTGCTGTCTGCTTCTATTTCCCTTTATGATGTTACTGACAGTTCTTGAGGGAAAGAGCTCAGTTTTTACAACTACAGCTTTCTGAAAGATGTGGATAAATACTATATTGAAAGAGCCTGAAAAAAATATTAGATGTTTCATAAGAAACTGTAGCTTTCATTTAACAGACAGAAGGCCAGTTTGATCACTGTTCTCATTTTTTTGTTTTATATGGTTCAAGAACAAAAACATTTTACTTTGTGATTCTTGGCTACCTGGCTTTTACTCAATTAAAACCACAAACTGATTATGTACTAATTATGATTCAGAACATTTCCCAGAGGGAGTAGAGGCACAAATCTGATCTAATATGGTGTGACAGCTGGCTGCTATTCCTTTCTTATTATTAACGTCAGTTCTCAAGATGGTCTGTGCCACAGCTTGTTTTATCTGGGGAAAAAAACACTGGGAAAATTTGGAGAAAATGTAACATCCTCAAATTGACCAGAGTCCTAATCAGGGATAGCTGAGTTTAACTCAAATTATTGCACTACATTCTCAGAGTGAGGAGAACTTGTTAAATCCTCATGTTCACCACTAGTTCCAAATATATGCGATTTTACAGGAAATAGTTTTATACAGAATGTTTTATTTGTGATTGTCTCCTTGTATTTGACCCAGGTGAGACTGCATCTCGAGTATTGAGTTCAGTTTTGGGCCCCTCACATTTAGGTGCTGAGCGACATCCAGAGAAGGGCAATGAAGCTGGTAAAATGTCTGGAGCACTAGTCTTACGAGGAGCAGCCACGGGAGCTGGAATTGTTTAGGCTGGAGGAGGCTCAGGGGACACCTTATCACTCTGCATTTCCCTGAAAGGAGGTTGTGCTGGGGTGGGGGTCAGACACTTCTCTCAAGTGATAAGTGATGTGACAAGAGGAAATTGCCTCAATTTGTACCAGGGGAGATTTAGATTTGACATTAGGAAAAAATTATTCACCGAAAATATTGTCAAGCATTGGAACAGGCTGCCCAGGGAATTCACCATATCTGGAGGTATTTGAAAGACATGTCGATGTGGCACACTTGGGGACATGGCTCATTGGTAAAGTTGACAGTGAGGGTCAGTGGTTGAACTCTATGATCTCTTTTCCAACCTAAATTATTCTAGCTGGGTCAATGGCTTGAACTCTATGATCTCTTTTCCAGCTTAAATGATTCTATTATTCTATGATAAAAATAACTGTCTAACAATTTGTGACTAGGGATTATGCTAATTTAAGTGAATCTTAATAACTCCTTCATGTTCTGAAGATTTCCGGGCTAAGAGGTATTGACCTCAACTAGAAATTTTACCAGTAGTCCAGTTTTTATTGCAACTCTACCTGATTATTTATTTCAATAAATAAATTCAGGAATTGAATTTTCATTAAGACCTCTATGAAAGTTGTACATAAAAATGTATTGAGAGATAATAGAAGACAGTATGTCATATGAGGTCTTTGCATGTTTTCTACATAAAGTGTTCCCAGTACTAAAAGTAGTGATGTCCAAACACATCAGAGAGAATCTTTTCTGTGATGAATTGATCACATTATATAGTATTTGATTAAAGGTTTCTCCTGCATCTGATATGGTCCTCTTGGGGTCCTAAGAAATAATCTGTGTACACATGTGTGTGTACAGTATCTGAAATAAGTGAAAGGCTGTGTTACAGCCTACCAGAGAAACAGGACACAAGGTATCACATGAAGGCAAAAAAGAGACTGGTACTTCAACTGCTGAAACAGAACTAGAGACCTCTTCAGGGTAAAGACATAAATCTGGCGGATACCGTTTACTAGAAGAACCCTCAGGTCTGAATCATCTCCAGAAACATCCTGATGAAGACTTATTTTGAAGGAAACTGGTTGGCTTGCATCAAAAGGAGATGAGACATAGCATTATATAATACAGCCAAATGAAAGACCAAGGAGTGAACTGGGTAGCTACATAATCGCATGTGAAGATGCTGTATAAATAACATGTGAGAATTTATAAATTCAGTCTCTGTATAACATGGCCATATCAGTCTAAAACACTAGAAATTCTTCAAGTTTCCATAGAACTCTTGTTTTCACACCTTAGGTGTTCAGCTGCTGTGAGCAAGGCATCTCTTCCTGTAGTTTCCATATTATTTGCTTCAATTTTCTTGGTCTTCAGTAAAGAACTGAACATCCTCTAGTTCCAATTCTCAACATACTCAAGTCTGAGTCAAGAAGTTTGTTGAGCCTTTAGTAAGAAAGATAAGCTTTCAAATAGGAAAAAGGGTTTAGGGGGACAAGAAAGGGATTTTTGTATCTCCTTTGCTCAAACTGATTTTAACTTGGCCATCAAAAACCATTAAGCAGTTGTTGCCAGAAAATACTGCATTTCGTCTTGTGATCTTTTAAGGAGAGAGTTACCCCTAAGAAAGCACCCCAGCTTTGCCCCACAGTATGCCAATTACAGTATCTCTGAAAACTATGCAGCCCAACTTCATTCCTTTCCTTCATATAAGTGAGAAACAGCATCATCTACCTGTGGGATAGCAACTCTGAGGTTGCATCTTAGCTTGTTAAGTATTTCACTTCACTCTTGACTTCATCCATTAATAACAGGAAATTATTAGACAACAGAAAGTGGTAAATTTTCCAGAATTTTTTCAGACCTGAAACCTCAACTGGACAAGTGGAAGAAATATGAATACCTGTAGACTACCAGCCATAGTCTCTGTCAAACACTGTTTAAAAACATGGTACATTATCATTGTTATTATGAACACGTATTTTTTATGTTATAGCTGTTAGGTATGTTATTGCTTTCATTGTAAGGACCAAGGACAGGTTTTATACAATACTAAACTTCATATGTAAATATATATTTTCATATTGTTCACATTTCAGATGTCTCACAAATGTTGTCAAAATCAATGATTCAGCTCATAGAGATCCAAATTTTCTTTTCCCATCAGATTTCTATCTACTACAAACACATTTCTTCCTGGAAAGAGTCTGTATAATCCTACAATATTGAATTTGCAGATATTTTATATATATATATATATATATAGTTTGAATATTGGTGGCTAAAAACAGAATTAAAAATAATATTAGGTTCTATCATTATTCCTCTATAGTGAAATGCTAATTTCTGAAGACATTTAGATGTATTTTTACCCTGTTCTGTGAAAAAAGTATTTTCCAGGAAATTGCATATAGAATTATACCTGAAATTTTCAAAAACAAGTAGGAATCTGACTTTTAAAAAAGCAATGTGTCTGCAAGTCCTATTAATCTAGTGCTACTGGTGTTTTATATCATATGTTCAAAACAAGAGAGAGAGATCATCTTTTTAGTCTCAACTGATGCATGATATATATGAGAACACTCATACACATCATTGAGTTTTCTAAGCAATGGTCTGTGAACTACCTAAGACATTATGAGTATCTAGCAAGAATTGCCATTTCATTTCAACTCTTTTATACCACAAGGTTTTATGCATGTATTGAACAAAACAATTTAGGGTAGCAATAAATAAAATAGAAAAAAATTACAACTCTTCAATTGAAATTTCTTCCTACTTCCTGAGGCATTCTTCATTTGTCATCTATTTTGATTTGCTTTGGTCTGCATCATAAGTAACACTATGAATTTATAAATGACCGAGATCTAACATTCACATACCTAAGATCCCTTTCCTCTATCTAATTTCTGTCTTTCTGTGTTATCAATTTACCTGTTCATTTTTGCTCCCTGTTTCTGTATTCTGCTTCACCAGTAGTAGGCTGATCTGTTTTACAATTAGAAACAAGGACTTTGGGAAGAAAGGGTTACAAGGGAGTCTCTCAGATAATGAAATCTAGTCTACTTCATTGCAAGTAACCAACAAACAAGAATTTTGTTAAGAATATTCTCCACAATACATAGGTTAGATGCTGTCACCTTTCATGGTGCAGAAAAAAAACCCTGTACCCTGGAGGCAAATGAGAGACCTACAGTAAAGCACCAGAGGCCACACTAAGCTAGAGGAAGAGAGCAGAAACCTTGTGAGCCTCAGAGTTATCGTATCTCAGAATGGAGTATGTTCACAAAATCTCCAAGGTAATTTTAGCATATTCCAAAATCTGTGCTACAGAAAAGGGTGAAGTGGCACCCAAGTGCCAATCTGAACTGGGAATTAAAAACTTTCTCTTTTATTTTGGAACAGCAATCCAATGAAGATAGAAAGAGTAATCAGATCAGATCTATACATGTTGTTATTAAATGTGACTAATAACCAGCGTTTGGAGAAGAAAAAAAAATAAAAACACACAAGAATAAGAAAAAAAAATTAGTCTTAGGGTGGAAGAACTCAAGAACTCCTCCTTTTCTTCCTAGTTAATACTAACAATTACACTGACAGATACTTTGAGATTTAGGATTAGTGTACAATTGAAAAGATATAGGGTCTTTTTCAAACCACAGAGATATAAAAATCATTAGATATCTGAAAATACAGAGAAGAAACTCTTACTTTGTTTCCCCATTTATTGAACTGTAACTTCAGGAATGCCTTCCATAATTTTTTCATGAGTGCTCCTGCCATAATTTAGTGATCACATCAATCTGTTTCTTTCAGACTTCTTTCACAGTTAAAAATTGCTTTTTAAATTCCACAACTTACTCTTCCAAAAATAGAACAAATTTTAATAACTACAGCTTCTGAAGCTTTAGAGAATACTGTAACTCTTATCAAGGTCAAAGTATAAAAGCCCTTGATTTCTTATCCAACATTTTGCTGTTATACGTCACAGAGCCATAGGAACCCACACAGAATTTGAAAAAGGATGCTGCCAGTCAAGGAAATGAATGCTGTGTTTTAAATGCCATGTGTAGAATCTCTTTCAGAACTACTGGACGCATGGGATGTGTTGATTTAGAGGTCAGACATTTTTTAAAATTTAATTTTATTTTTTGCTTCAATAAAATGAAGGTGGTTATTTCAAAGCCACTAATATTAATAACAAGAGACTAACTGTTATTTAACTTCCTTAATTTAAATTAAATATCTATTTGTCCCCCAGCTTCCTTTACACATGGCTTCACATATACAAATAACATCAAACAGCCGCACACAATCAAGCAGAAGCACCTGAAGCCTGGAACATTTGATGATGCAGGTAATGATGACAATTAAAAATAAAGACACAGCTTGAAGAATGGCTTGAATTTTTGAGACTTCTACTATGTAGTTCATGTAGCCTCACAAACTTACCATATGGTTACCTCTTGGGGCATGTCTACACTAATTGGTCTATCTAAAACTGAGATGCATTGAAGCAAAAGCTGCAGTGTAACTGTTCTGATGCAATTGCATCTGAGATAACTGCCAAACCATGCTACTTCTCAAGTTATTACTTCTACATGAGGGAAATTTATCTCAAAGCATGTGCTCAAGCATGGTGCATACATTTGTTACGTTTTTTGAACTGATGCCTTGTCCTGTGTACTGTGTACAAAGATTTTTGCTGCAGAAAAGAAAGAATACTCCAATTACACTACTCTTTTAGATAGAAATCATATTACCATTTTTATTCATGCCATAGGCTTAAAAATTCATAAATCAGATTTCCTTATAGAGTTCTTCAAGGAGCATGTAGGACAGCTGAGGAATACAACAAAATTTTCAGGAAATGTGTTTTTTTAGAAGAACATGGAGAAGAGGGAGTAAGGTTTTCTTTCTCTTTATTTAGAATTCTCAACCATGTGTGCTGCAGCCTTGCACTTAGTATCTGATTAACAGACAGATTTGAGTAATGAACAAACCAGCAGCTGTGGGGTGACAGTGCAGTGTACCTTCAGGAGATGCTTATCTAGCAGGCAGCGAGATAGTGGCCAGAATTAGTGTTCAGTGCAATAACTGTTAAAAGAAAAATGAGGCCTTTGCAGAAAACTGAAGATTTTGCTGAAATCTGGGAGGCAGAGACCAAACATTGTGACTATCCAGGGAGTAGCTTTCCTGTATGTGACATCTCCTGAGGGCAAATTATCTTCTGTTCTTTTTACTCCACTGAAGAATGAAGATTTTGTCTATAGGAAGGTACATTAGTATGCTGTACCTGTCTTCATGACTTTTAAAATTTAGAAAAGAGCATATCAACAAATTTTTCACGGAGGTCAGTTGACCTTCAGAATTTGTTTCTTGTCATAACTGAGGGACCTTATGTAGGTTTAGGGAGATCCCAAGCCTATGTGAAGGGTTGTTATGCGTTACACATGAAACATTCTTGTATCACAGGAGGAATCAAGGCTTCCTGTCAGGAGAAGAAAAGAAATTCTTTGCCTTTCAATTAAAAAAGATCAAAACAGTACAGCCCAAGACTAAAATCAACAAATGTAAATAAAACAAGTTGTAATTATTAATATTTTTCCAAATAAGATGTTAACACAAAAAGTCAGTCCTCTTAGAGATTTTAGGAAAGTGATAAATGTTTTTCTAGGTGCAGGTAGGTTTCATGTTAATGCTAAGGAGGAAACACAATATTTTATCCAGTTAAATTTCTGTAAGAAAAAAACCAGAATTGAATAAGTCAGAAGCTGGAGTTAAGGAATCACTTCCCTAAATAAGCTGAGGATAAAAGCAGTAGTGAAATAAGCAGGCAGTCTGTGTAGTCTGACATGAGTTAGAGGGGCTAAAACGTTTCCCCTTGTAAACTGTTTTCTTTGTCATGTAGGGCTCTGGAGACCAAAGTGTGATTCCATTCCATTGGACCCACATGAGTAGCATGGGAAGAACTGAAATAAAAAAAAGACAGATGATGGATAAAACATTGAACATACATTTCAGGTATTCTTGTTTTTCATAATCCTGTTCATCACCTTTGTGTTCTTATCCTGATCAATCCTGCATCTGCCAGTTAGGATGTGTCTAATTAAAATGAAGTCCTATTCTGTCAAATGCAGGGTAAGATTGAATTCCAATCTTATTATTGGAATACATATCTATGTCCCACAAAATGAAAAGGTAAGAATATCTCCAGAGGGTTATTTTGACAGGGACACAACAATCAGTTTGGAAGCTAGTGAAAGACAGTTTCAGCCTGCAATTTAAGAATGTTTGGTAACATTTGTAAAATTTGAAATCCCATTCTTCATTCACTTTATACTGTATTACAGATTTTTCAATGACATGACAGTAATTTCATAGTGAGATAGAGACATGCATGAAGGGCAGCAATAAGCTTAATATAATGTCTATGCTTTTGGTATTCCTGCATGTCTATTCTGTAGATAATGCTAATGTTCATTTCATAGCAAGATTGTAAAAAACATTGATAAGGGATTATGGATAATGACCTTGAATATTTATTGTTTTGTTAAATTTATATTTTTGTTGATTTTGAAAGACCCAATATTTTAGTGGGAAATCACTAAATTTTCTCTAGCTTTTTGAATTAATAACTATTTCTACCAAAATTTATTACTTACTTTGTTGAACAGCTATGCTAAAGAGTCTGCTTTACTACTGTTTTACATCCAAAGAAATACTCTACATGCAAACTTGTGTGTTTTTCTGTGTCTACCTTGCTTATATCTTCAGACTGATACGACTGAAGTAATAATACTGAATTTTGAATTTGACAAATGAAATTAAGAAGCTCACCACAAGGACTGGAAAAGGACAGCAATGTGTTCAGATATGTTCTAGATGTATCCTCATAGTTGGTGATAATTGAGATCATAACTGATAACTTTTCTCAGGTATAAAGCATTGCAAGTACTATGTTAGAACCCAAGAGTGATGAAGGAATTCAGTTTTAAATTGAAAAACATCTTTTGAGAGAAGTTCAATTATATGCACTTTCTTTTAGCATAATCTGCTGCTGAAAAGGGCATTTTGCTGTCTTCTACCTACTGCTGTTTGCTAATTTTAACTGCCACTCCTGCAACTATTTAAAGGGCATGACATCTGGAGGGTTAGTCTGGCCTGTTTTGAAAGTCATAAATTAAAACTAGTTTTCTGTTGAATTAAGAAGCTTAGTACCAGAGAGTATGCAGCATTGGAAGGGAACTCTGAGTATCGACTACAGCTTCTGTCTTGTTTTGCTCACCCATTCTTGTTTGATCCAACAAAAGTGAGAGGGTTGCGATGTGCAATCTAATTGTGAATCAGGAGCAGTTTGCATCTTTTGAAAAATTTAGTCAGCTCTCCATAAATTTTCCTGGATCATATCTGGACTGGAGATGAAAATACAGAATAGAATAGAATAGAATAGACCCTTCCAGTTGGAAGGGACTTTCAGCTGGAAGATCTAATCCAACTGCCTGACTGATTAAAAAAAAAATTATGGCATGTTAGCAACAGTATTGTCCAAATGCCTCTTAATCACTGACTAGTTTGGGAGTTTGACTGACCACTTCTAAGGAAAGCATGTTCACTTCAAATTGAGGCAGCACCACCAAATCACGCCTTTAGCCCAGCTGGTCATGCTGTGTTTGATACACTCCAGGATGCAGTTTGCCCTCTGGGTTGCCAGGGCACACTGCTGACTTCTGTTGAGCCTGCTGCCCTGAATCCAGCACTGCCAGGTCCCTGTCTTCAGGACTGCTCCCCAGTCAATGTCCCAGTTTATACTTGTGTCCCGTGTTACTTCCTCCTAAATTCAGAATCCACCATCCTGTCAAATATCATGGAATTCATTTCCATTAATCATAGACCAGTGCTCCAAACTATCTAGACCCTTCAAGTGCTCTTGTCCCTCAAGATGGAGAATAGCACCTCCCAGTGTAGCATTATCAGCAAAGTTATTAATGCTGCCTTCCCTGCCTAAGCCGCGCTGTTCAGTTACTTCTTCACCGAATGCACCACGTACCAGCTCATCCTGTACTGGACAACTGACTAGAAGAATGCTGTCGGAGATAATAGCTAAAAAGCCTTAGTAAAATCCAGAAAAACTACACACACTACTATGTCCAAGTGTTACCTTATAATAGAAAAATATCAAGTATAGCTCCAACTATTTTAGACCACATCTTGCTAATAACACATTTAACAAAACCCTCGCTATCTGGTGTAACACTGGTCACTCTCGACCCTTAGATTGGCCTTTCATGTCTTCTCCCTGTGTAAATGAATCACAACTCTGTACTCTTCCTGTACTCTTCACATTCTGTACTCTTCCTGGGATGAAGCCTTGCTTTTCATCCCTTGCTTCCCAAGATCATACAGTTTCTTCTTTCCCTTGAGCTTCAAGAGGACTTTCCTGGCCTGTCAAGCTGGTCTTGAGCTCTGCTTTTTTGACTTACGACACAATGGAATTGGCTGCTCCTGTGCTTCTAAAAGAGATTCTTAAAGACTGACCAGCATTTGTGGACTCCTGAGACCTCAAATGCATATTCCTGGGATGCCCTGTTAAATAGCTTCCTGAATAGAAACAACGTAATCTTTGCTCTACTGAAGTTCAGAGTAGCAATTCTGCTATCCTGGAAGTGAATGGAAATTTTCTATTTTGGCAGACAGAATGAATCTTTTGGCCAAAATTAACCATATAAGAATAGAAGGAGTAGTAAGCAAAATCAGTAAGAATGTCTTCAATGGTATGTCAGATGTTATGGCAACATGATTATTCCATTTTTAAAAAATGGACACATACTTTTGTCTGGCAATAAAATGACTCTAAAATGAACTGGCAACAGTCCCAGGCTACACATTGTCTTCTTAGGATTTGGTACTCTCTTGCTAATCAGCACCAAGAGGAAGCTCTCTGCATTTCATAATTGTGAGATATTTCTCTTACTTTTACTATTTTTTATTATTTATCCATACAGTCTTGTGGGAAAAAAAGTGAGACGTGTGATAGGTAACTGAAAATAAACACTCAGGAGTCATAGGAGCCAAATTAAAGTTTTGCAAAGACCAAGAAGTAAAGATCTTTATGGAGCAGAAGTTTTGATGGGAACATGCAACACCAGCAGATAAGAACTGTCATTACACACATTCTTCTGACCAAGGATGGGGGTTTTTTTGTTTGTGTGTATATTAGCTTCCAGTGAAATTAAAACTGTAAAGTTTAATATCTGAATGCTACAATTCATTGGACAGTATGACAGTGATTAACACCATTTTATTAGTGGGATCTCACTTATATTACCACTATGAAAATATGTTCCAAAATTCCTGATCACTAAGAAAATGAAAGAAAAATAATTGTGGCAAGATAAATGCAAGCTATCTATTGTAGCTAAAAGGATCTAAAACCTTTTTGCACAAACAAGGTCAGATAAACTATGTTTGAAATTGAGAAAATTCTTACTAAAGCTTCTAAAATATTATTTTACACAACATTTTTCCAAAGTTAATACCAACTAGTAATTTAATTACTACTAAGAAAAACCAAGTGAACAAGAACAATATTGTTCTAAATTTAGCTGTATCATATCTCTCACCTTCAGATTTGTGTTGCTGTTTTCTTAAATGCAACAGAATTAAATTGAATAATGGTGTACAGACCAAAATAAGAGTTCATCTTTCTTTAAATTTATGCTGCGGGGTTTTGTTCCACCCCATGTAGCCTACCAAAAACTCAATGAGCAGTAACATTTAACCTTTACAATAAATTATCATTGAATTATATTAATATTAAAAATGCCTTTTATGTGTAAGCAAGGTACTTGGAATTCAGATTTTAAAAACCAGTGGAAGCACAAAAGAAAATTAAGAAGTAATCTCTAACCATAGTTACTTCGCAAATTAAGTAAAATTACATAAAACCTGGCAATATTGAGTGTGTAATATTTTTCCCCATTAAAAATATATGCTGATGTACCATAACTAATAAAATTAGAATACAAATTTTATAAGTTTCAATGTAGATTGTTTAAAATATCAAATTGCTTAAAAATATTTTTGTCAGTGAAGCATATCCTTAAATTAGGTTTTAGAGTCTTTACTTTCTTCTTTGTTTTCACTTGAATAGCCTGTTCTTTGGGAAAAATGTTCTGGCCACACTGAAGACAACGTGAGCTTTTGGAAAGCAACGGGAGTTCCTACCCTACAGCTCTGTAATGAGTTCAGTGCAGCTGAAACTCTGCATCTCCCTGAGACTCAGTCAGGTCAGTGGCACTTCAGGTCAATGCAGTGGACTACTAGCACAAAGGATATTTCAAGATAATTCCCAAAACATCATTCCTGCAGAGAAACTCAGATATACTTAACTTTAATGCTGACTTCAACAGGACAAAGAATATTTATAAGCTTGCATGACTTTGCTTGAGGTTCAGGAGAGAAAATAGAGCATCTATAACAAACTCTACTTTTTCCAATATGTAATCTAAAGATAAACATTTTTTGAAGTAAGGAAATGTATTTTCAATGACTCTCTAGTGTTTTACTATATATTTAGGCCATACAAACACATATTTATTTAAAATGTAATTAAGATAAAAATTATTTACAACCGTATAAAGTCTTGAATTCCTGGTTGTGATGTTTCACACTACCACTCCCACATGAAAAAGAAAAAGAATAAAGAAAACCTAACCAAAAATAAACAAACACCCAATCACCTGATACTTCAAAATGCTTAGTTTTGGATTAAGAAGAAAAGCTAAAAGTTGTATTCACTGCTGTGTTATGTTTCAAGTTAACTTAAAAGAAGCAATTTTTTCACATTAAACTTCTGTCATTTCTGTAAAACCCGACCATATAAAAGATTAATGTATCACAGAACTGTACTATGAAATAGAACCATATTTGTTGCACTGTCTTTCAAATTTCATTTTAGTGCATTTAGCATCCTGGCCTACTCATAACTGCTTTTGTATGGAATGTCATCATATATGTTCTGGTATAATGAGTGTGTCTTGCCCAAATATGATGAGGTAGTATCACAGCTAATGATGCTGAGCATAACCCTTATTTTTGGTTTCCAAGTGTTAAAATTTTCATCTCTTTCAGCTCCCTCTACAGTCAGCAGAGATATTGTCAGCTCCAGACAGTGATACAGTATGTCTGTCCTCATTCCCTGGCTGTACTTGTCTTCTGAAGTTAGTTGGTGTGAAGTCATTCCCTCATCTCTGAGTGGCAGCTTCTTTGGGAAAAAAGAGTGATAGTAGGTCTAACTTGTACTTAATATATCAAACAATAAGCAAAATTATTTTTAAAATATGTTTTTAATTTACTAAATTGATATTTGTTTGTGTGTTTGTTTTCTTGTAACAGCTGATTTGACCACAAAGATACATTCGAAGAGTTTTGGTTCAGGTCTACCAGGAAAGTTTAAGGGGGTTTTTTGTTTGTTTTGTTGGTTGATTTGTTGTTTTTGTTTTTGGTGGGTTTTTTTGTTTTTTGTTTTTTGGGTTTTTTTTTGTTTTTTTTTTTTTTAATTTCTCTTTCAGTGCTGTCATTACTGTTCTGGTTTCTATGCTCAGAAGGAAAAAAAAAAAAGCTATTGTGAGAAGCTTTGTTTTTCAGGCTGAGTTTCACATAAGAAATTTCACTGTAAGCCAAAACAAATGCCTACTCAGTGAACTGTACAGATGTCAGGAAAGTCAATAAGACTGTTTTGTCAAATTTTGAGGTTTTTTAAGATAGCAAATTCAATACAGCTAACATCCCTGGGACTATCAATACAGTACTCTTTGCAGACCTGGAGGCATCTACTAAGAACAATTTGGTACTGGGGCATTGTTTTTGGATGTTTGAGCATGGCACTTATCACGGTATGTCTCTGGTCTAAGGAAATCCATGAGATATGCATCAGCAAACTATCATTTCTTGTCATGGTCTGAGAACATGGCCCTTGCAACTATTTACACAAGCCTGATCTTGGAATGTGTAAAGAGGCTATCACACAGAAGGAACACCAGGTTAAAGCACAATGTGTTAAATGGCAAAATCACTTTTCTTCAGTAAGACTTTGGTTTGTATTTAAGAACTGATTGTAAATTTGGTACATTGTTATAATCATGCTATTAAAAAAGTGCAGACCTAAAATATACCCAAACCCTGACAAAATATATATTTATATTTTAAATATAGAAAATCTTGTAGAAAACTTCAGAAAAATTTAAGTATTTTAAATGCTATAATGAGTTAAATACATGCTTTCAGAAACTGATTTATTTTAGGATACAGATATAAAAAAAAGGAATATTGAATTTAAACATACATAAGCATATACTTGCACTTATTTTCATAAGAGAATGATCCTGGAGTTATGCAAACAGAAACCAGTTGATAATTTTGTCCTCTAGGTTCACCATGCATTGACACTTATGCAAATAAAACTTCATTCATAAACTTGGATTTACTCCCAATTTATATTTGTGCTAGTGAAAAGAGAATCAGACCCATTGATTTTGTGACAAACTGCTACTATTAATGATTTTTTAAAGGTGTCCTACTTTTAAATGAATGTAAGGGTTGATTGCTTTCATACTGCATTCTTACTGACTCCTTCTGTCCTTGACCTTTATCTGTGAGACAAAATTTCAGGATGACTTGGCAAGAGACTTTTCAGAAAAACTTGCACCTGGTATTCTGCAATATTCCTTTGATTTATATTTCACAGGGAAAAAAAAATAAAAGGGAACAAAAACCCAAAAGAGAGTAGAATAATGATAATATCATATATATATATATATATATATATATTCAATCAGCTTCAATACATGTACACATAAAAATGACAAAAATGGATAAATGGGAAGTGCTTAATTAATTCAGTAAAACTTGTTTTATTTGATGCATCAATTTCCTTAGAGGTTTATAAATCTCTGTCTTTGCACTGGTTAAAAAAAAAAAAAAAAAAAAGAAAAAAAAAAAGAAAAAATCCTACTCTCTTGTCTAATTTGCATAATATTCATTGTATATTTAGACAGTGTCAGCAAGGGAAGATGGTTTTCAAAGTCCACTAGTGGTTTTATAGCTGTACATTTTGAAATTTGTGATCTCATTGTGATCTCATATTGTGTCTTATAGATTCATGACAATCTGGAATTTGTCAGGAGATTCACAAGAAGAATCAGAAAGTGCACAGTTCCCATACAATGCAAAACCTCTTACTGTTAGGAAAAATTAAGGATTCAAGTTGTAGGCTTTAAGCCTGTGACAATATGCAAGTCACCACTCATCTGCAAGTCTGTCCATCTCTCTCCAAGATTTCTGATCACCTACCTCCCCTGTACTTAGGCTAAGCTATTTTTCCCTCTGTTCAACTTATAGAAATGAATTGCCATTACTTTTAAGTCTTGTTTTTTCAAAACTTGCCCCTAAAATTCAGGAGCAAGTGTTCCTTAAAGTCCCTGCATATTTTCCCAACATATTTTCCCTCCTTCCTTGCAATATATTTAAGAGTAATATTTTTTTACCTTTGTCCAAACCACCATGAATCTTTGTACATTTGAATACATAATATCTGTTGTTGCTGCTTTTTAAAACATTGCCAATGGATTTGATTTATTTTTGCAAGAGCATAGCTTTTCATTATAAATATGCTATGAATTTTCATCATGAACAAATATATAAAATAATTAAAGGTTAACCCCCTTACCCAAGAAATATATTAAGTCTCTTAAGTATAATTGCTCCATAGAAAATTACCAAGGAACATTCGAACATTACTGTTACAGTATAATTTCTCTTTCAATCCTCACTGAAAATGCTTGTAATGACGAATTCTTTAAGTCTTTCTCCAGCCATCATCTCTAAACAATATTCCATGCAAATGTATTCTTACTGCTTTTGCTAAAATACTGAGGCTAAGACTGGCAAGTCAAGACCAATATGTAATATTCATTTTCCTGCTTTTATTTTGTGAAAACCTGTTAGTTTTTTAGCTGAGGTATATGTTTTAGATACTATGTACGATTATTGTGACAAAGTAAAGGTGACAAAGTAAATATTCTGCAAGTTAACTAATCACTGTGTTTCTTTCACCACGGCATAAAGAAATCATGTGAAGGAGCAAATGTGGGATAATAAAGTCACAAGGGGATAAAAAAAGGTCTGGCCTTCTGTAAAAAGTGTGCTGGCCAGAATGCTTGTCTGACTGTGCCCTGCCCTGGTTAGCGCAGTCTGTTCTGTTTTCTAATTAAACACCACTTTTAACTCATGAGACAAGTGCATAAATGCACTTGAGCGTTTATGGGCCTGGAGAGGAACCAGCCTGTTGCGTGCCCAAGGTGCCAGCAGCTGGAGTGAGTGTGGGTGCAGAAGTCAGCTGTGATTGCTAGCAGAGATCAGGCAGGCAATTCAGCAAAAAGGTGACATGGCCTGGGAGCCAGGGGTGTGAGTAGGTCTCTTGGAATGAGGCAGCTGGACAACAGGGACCACAACAGAATGTCCAGTCCAGCTGCCAGAGAGACAATGAAATCTGGTGATAGATGGAGAGACCTGTTCACATGTGTGTAAATCTCAAACTTCCTAAAAGCACTGCAACAGCCTGCCTTTTTTTAGACATGATCCTTTAAATGCTGTAAGTTTCTCTTGAGAATTGTGGAGAGAGATAATCTCTTGTCAAGATAAACCACAAGAACATGTTTCCATATTCCTTTGGGCAGATTGTCTGATTTAAATGTGGAGGACCACATCTAGTAAACTCCCTAAGGTGGTTTTTATCATGGCTACTTGTAATGTGGTTAGATTTAGAATACATGAAGCATTAAGGCAATAAGAGTTTCAGAATATTATAAGGTGCAGGGGAAAAATACAGTAGATTTATCTGATACAAGGAGAATTTGCAATGAGGATAAAACATCCTAGAAATGTCAATTAATGATGAGTCCTTCTTTCAGAGTCAAAGATTTATCAGACCTTAAGAGAATTGTTGGTATGAATTTGGCTTTCTATATTCCCAATGAATATTTTAATCAACAAGATATGATCTCAAGCTCTCTAGAGTAAAATTCATGCTTAACAGTTTTATAGACATTCCAGTAGACAGAAGAAATTGAAACAAAAGTTGACTAGTGGCTAGGGAGTAGGGATGAGTCTTACTCAGAAAGAGAAAAATCCTCCACACTATGAAAGCCCTCCTAGTTCTTGTTAACCTAATATTTAGAAGAAAGAGTATTGAATACTCTCAATATGACACGTGTATTGCAGGGGGTGAAAGCTTAATTTTTCTCTAAATTTAATTTTATATTTGAAAATAGCTTCTCAACATAACGACATAGTACATTCCTACTACTAAAATATTAATTTTCCATACATTAATATGTCACAATAATTTGTATTCATTATTATCTATTATTTATATAAAATGCACTGAATCCTGAGACTTGACATAGTAAATGGATGTTGACCATAGCAACATTAAGAAAGCTGTTTTGGGAAGCAAGGCTGAGTGGTTCATGATTTATTTTTTAAAATCTCCTGTATTTTTTTTCTTTAGCACAATACTGTGATGTTATGATTTATATCTACATAAAGTCCATAAAACACAGAACACTTGTAAATAGCTTTAGTGGTATTAATAGAGAAAGGAAAAAAAAAAGTAAAAATAGTTGTCTACTTTCCTGAAGATGTCTATGATGCCAAGAGATTTTTGCTTTTTATTTATTTTTCATATATTCATAGCTCTGCAAATTATTATTGTGTAATTATATAGTTTCTTAGCTAACTCCAGTATTTTTTTAGACAAATACATTCCTGGAATCCTATTCTAACCCTGCTTTTTCAGTGAACCGAGGACATTCTACTTTCCCATGTATTTAGACATAAACAACGTGGGGCTAGGAGCAAGGGGGGCAGCATCGATAGGGTGCCGAACCAAGAGAGGGAATTACTTCACTAACTGTACTTCTAATTGGGAATTCTTGCCAATCATGCTAATTTGCTAAATACAAAAATGTCAAAACCTTACATCCTGCATGCATTCTGCAATGAATGCACCTGGAGGACCTTCAATAAATGGTAACCACTTCTCATTTTAATTTTGTTTGGCTTGTTATTTTAGGGTTGATAAGGCATTTGCTACAGTATGGAAGTGGTTCAATAATATGCATCTTGTGTCTCTTCAGAACTGAAGAGACGTGTTATCCAACACTAGGTTTGATTCTCCTGCTCCAGCTTATTTACGTTCTGAATTCCATTTATTCTTTCATGTTATTTAAATAAATAGTTTCATTACCCAGAAGAGTTTATAGTGCTAAGTTGAAAATGAGTATTCACTGAGAGTCTAAGGAGATAGATTTGAATTCATTCCTAATTGACACAATGCTTAACAAGTCTAGTTAAAGTGAAAGTTACTTTCTGCAATGAATACTTGATATTTTGAAAAGTCTAGCAGTAGAATCTAAGTGTGACTATAGAAGTATTCTTAATATTTAAGTTTGCTGGCTGCAATCATTTCCAGAGGCACAACATGTGTGCCTGTACATATGTGCACTTAGAATTTTCATAATATGCTCTTAGAATTTTCATCATGTCAAGGGGAAAAAAAACTCAATTAATTGCTTTATTAGAAAAGAGGTGCCCACCTTGTCAGAAATGCTTATATTCAAATTTGTTTCAAGTTTGCATCTTTCCTGTCACACAATGCATAAGTAGGATCTCACAGTGATGCAACTCAGGGTAAGAAAGAGGCATTTCCATTACTAGCAAGGCAATGCAAGAATTATCTAGAATTGGCAACATTGCTTTCCTAAAATTTTAATTGATATAATATGCAGACAAAAATAACACAATTATGAATATATGAATATATATTAATACTTATGAATATATATGAATATATATACATATATGTATGTATGTATATATAATGGATAAATTGTTTTTTAAAATGTGGAGACTTATTTTTTCCTGTTTCAGCTATACAAACCTTGAGAGATTATCTCACTCCCAAGGTTACCCTGAGAAAGTATGAAAGATCAAACTTCATTAAGGACACTGAACTTGCATTCCAAACACAGAAGCCTGAAAAATAATTTTCAAAACTGCTTTTTGGAAACATTCCAAGTGTTGATCGACTTAAATTCAGTGGTTCTTAGAGATAAGACATTAATTAAAAAAATCATTCCCCTGGCAATTTTGGGAAATTTAGCAACTAGAGAAAATATTGCATTGTAAAATTATAGTATTTCCAATAAATTTTAGTATAAAATCAAATTACTGGTCCCCCATATTGGCCTTAGCATTTATTTTACTAATATTTTGGATCAGACTTGTATCTGATCTCTGTAGCAGACACGGAGCAGCTGTGGTCAAGGGCTTTCAACTTCTCCCACATCTTAGAATATGTTCCTCAGCTTTGTCATACATATTCTGTTCTCACACCTGACATCCTCTACCTAACTTAGCTCTGGATGAGTGCAGTCCTTCATTATACCTCCCTGCGTACTGCAGAGGTACCATTCAAATTTGGAACACTGAAGAAGGACTACAGTCAATTACAGAACAGAAAAAAGAAAGCTGAAACATGGAGTCCCATTTGTTAACTTTATGACAGCCCAGCATGGTTGTGTTTTTGTGTGCTTCCAGTACACAGGGGAAAAAAAAGGTAAAGAGACTAAATAAGTGTTCCTTCTCTCCCTGCTGCCTTCAAACAAATGAATAATTAGATAAATAAAATTTTTCCCTAGGGCACCATAAGACAACTTAGTGCTCTGGCCATGATGGATCAGTTTATCTAAATGCAGTGTAATGATAATTATGAATGTTTAAACAATTTGCAAAAATAACCTGTTCTATTTTCTTTAATATCAAGACAGAAATGCACGTGTATACATGCAAAGCTACACATATTTGCATAAAAGCCCTAAACTCAACCCTTTAATGTATTACAGGATCAAAATATTTAATGAAATGTCTTTCAGGTTTTCAAAAACATGATTAATTGTATAATACAATTTGTATTATACACAGGTTGTATTGACAATTTTTCCACACAGTGATTATATAGCCCTGGAAGACCCTTAGCTACAAATGTCATGTAAATGATGCCATATCAAGTATTATTGTTTTGGATGTTATTCATTGTTAAACTTGTATTGTAGTGTTTGAGTTAATTTAATGTATTTCTTTTTGTGTATTTTCTAACTAATTCAAGAGAACACAGTTCTCTCTTCCCATTTGAGGAACAGTCCATAGCTTGCTACATTACAGGAATAAAAATGAATAGAAACAAGCTGGTAAAAATGAACTTGCAATGTTAAGTTTCACCTAGCAGGATGACCTAGCACTACAAGAGAAATAATGCATTACTTGGATTACATTTATTACTGTAAAATGTATTAGGGCCTCCGATGCTTTCAGATGTTATGAGACAAAGAATGTATCATTATATAAATACATGTGCACATATCAAGATATCCAGAATTTGCAATAAAAGGAGAGAAACTTCCTTTCTTGCTAAAACAGTTTAAATCCTTGACTGAATTGTAAGCTGTGCATATACTAACTGGAGGTTAAAATGTTTCAAGCCACCTGTGTATTATACCAGGACACCAACTTTCCCAACAAATGAAATTTGATCACCTATTAAACAAATTTTGTGCAATGTTTGAGATATTGTCTCAAACTTCAATATGAAACCCATTGAGGGAAAAAAGATAGCTAGAGTAAAATCTGTGGAATATGCAAAAATTCTCAATGTTTGTTTATCATAAGCTTTATTAGCAAAAAAGAAGTCTCCTGTTTCACATTCAGGATAGGTAGGAATGCCCAGGCACCTCCCCTAAGGGCAGGGGGGGTTTCCACTGTCTTTTGCAATAGATTCTGCATCTGTTGCAACACTTGGATCATGTGCAATCCTCTGGTGGAAGGCCTCAGGAAAGAGCCTGAGGGCATTTAAGGGACTTTAATGTTCTTTGACACTTTTTAAGACATCAGAGCTGCCTCTCACATCAGCAGTTGGGTCATGCCCCATCAAACCTTCCCCAGAGAGAGGAGAGGAGGAATTTTACATCTAAGCACTTGTGTAAGGGAGGACAATCACCTTGATAAAAGGTGCCATCCCACTCTGCAGGATTTGCCTCTTGTCAGTGTCAAAGATGGCCCCTTCTGTCTTGTGGGAATTGCCGCCACACCCAAAATTTACCTCTTACCCCTCAGGGATGCAAACCTGACCTCAACAAAGCCCTCTGACACCTCCACAATTGTTTTGCATCATTAACCATTAACAATGCATTCTCTCAGAAGGTGGAGGTGTTCCAAAGTGGCTTGGTGGGCACCTGGCAACCAACAAGGTAAGACATTCCACATACATAAAATGAGTGAAAGTAATTAATTTCTTTGCTAATACTATTAGCAAAACAGTATAAGATAACTTGGCATTAAACTTCTTGGTTTGTAGTTTTATTGGCAGAATCTTTGAAAAGTGGAAACAAAATGTAGCAAAATATCTGAAGTTATCTACATAATGATTTTGACAGCATAAACCCAGCAGACTACTTTTTTATCAGGCCTCAAGCTTGAATATTGAGCTTGATTGAGACACCAGTCAGAACTGCTTTTAATTATTTTGTGTAAATGGTATGATGTTCAAAACCAGTTATTTCCTTTTTGTGTTTGAGACTGTTTTATAAGAAAGAGGTTTTCTTCTGATAAATAAATGACAATTATTTCCACACTGATCACCTTTAGCTGGCCAGGTCCTATTTAGAAAAACTCTGCATCCGACCTGTTCAGATTATTTTCCTAAAACCTTGAAGGTGACTAAATTTAGTTTTTGCTTTATAACTATGGAAACAAGGACATCTGAACAGAAACTACTTTGTCAAAGACAGTTACATAATAATGTAAAAGAGCTCTAGCAATGAATTTATGAGAGGATAACAAAGACAATGGAAAGGACTTCAGCGGGACAGTGAGATAATATTTATCAGAAGGTCACAAAGCAGTCTGAGCATACAGATCACCTCACCTTTGTCAAGATTTCTTTTAAAGGTCACCGCAGGAAAATTTTGATGAGGAATTTGAAGGAACAGAATGCTGCATATTTGTAGCTGTTAACACAAATAAAGAACAAAGGTATTTCATCTAAAAGTGACCACACGTGTGCTACAGATTTTGTCTTGGACTCTTTGCTTGTAAGATTAACAGATGGTAAGTGGACCAGGTTGTTGCAAAGAAATCTAGCTATTTGTGCTGGATATTACAAGCAGTTAGTAATTTTCCATCTTCTAACCTTTCAAGGGTATTTTTTTCCACAAAATCTGTTTGTTTTTACAAAAGCATAGTAGGGCCCATGATGAAAAACAGCAACAAGGAACTTAGGCTACTGACTCTTCTAAAACCCTCTCTCCTGGTAGGACAGTGGTTTATTAATAATGAAATTAGTCATCTTTACTTAAAAAAAAAAGCCCAAAACCAAGATGTTTAGATTTTGTTGCCTAGGAAATCTGGCAATGCTATAGTACTTGAGGATACTAGATGAAATACAGGTGAAATCCCGCAAGAAGGCACATTACAAGTGTGCATGAAGTGATCAGTTGTTACTGCCATAGAAACTTTTTCTTTTTTTTTTTTTAATTTTTATGTTGAACACTTTAGTACTATGTGATGTTTTAACTTTTTTTTGCTTCTACAAATTTAAAAACTTTCACAGCTCAGAAAAAAATCTAATTTACTATGATACATGAGGTTAAATATCAATGACTATAATTCTTAATTTACGTGTTACCAGGTGGCTGGGAAAAGAACATAAAAAATAATTTAAATATAGGGTGGTAGCTGGTACTCCCTGACACACACACTCCATAGTCTCACAATCTTCTTCAACAGGAGATTACAGGCATCCTGGAATGATGAATTGACATATCTATTTTCTATGAATTGGTCTAATCAGTGACCTAATCAAAATTTCAGGCTTCAGTAGGAGATTCTGGGCCTGAATCTCCTTCTTTAGTTATGTATGGTGTGAATAAATTTTTTTTGTTTGATTATTCCACAGGGTGCCACACATTTTTTTTGTCGAAGAGTAATCATTTCTCTATTCACTCTCTACATACAAATAATGATTTTTTAGATGTGCAGCTTAACCTTTACTTCATTAAAAAAAAAATCTTTACTACTTAGTTTATTTTTACATATTTTTACATATTTTTGCAGTTATTTCACATTACAAATCACTTATATTTTTCTTTCTTTGATAATTTCTACAAATCAATACTGTTAACTCCTTTCAAGAACACAAGGCCAAAAAAAAATTGTAACATTTAAGGTGATGATGATTTACATAGATTTACACAGTTTATTTTATTCACAGTTAATTTCTTAGTAATTTATAGTAATATGTTTCTCTTTTTGATTTTTAGCAATGTTTGACTATATTTATATTTAGAAAGCCAAGATTCTGAAGTGCTAATGTTTTTCTAACTAGTAATAGTTTAGGAACTATCTTTGTGCATATGCACAATTACTTTTTTGAAAAATAGGGAATAGTGAGTTTGTGGGATTGTCCCATTCCCCTCCCCTTCCCTGCAAAATGTTGTTGTTTTTTTTTTTTAATTGATTCACCTGTCTCTCTATATCAGGAAATTCTTCCAGACCTTGTGTTTTGGTTCTCCTGAAACACGCTATACCAGCTAATTTCAATACTCACTAATAACTTTCTCTTCTGAATTATTTAGGTAAAAAGAATAACAGAACTTTTAGTAGAAATACATGTAGTGGTTTGTAGTCAAAATATTTCTTTTTTCTTTTTAAATATTAAAAAAAATCCCTTTTACTTTTAAAGTAATTTATCATTAATTTGGAGGTGGCAAAGTTTCCTGCCATCTCTGGCCATTTGTATTTTTATGTGTGTGTAAGTAAGCATTATAATCTATAATTTAAATTTAAGCACTATGTGAAAAATTCTAATAAAACCTTCATGGAAGCAATAAACTAAAGGGTTTATACCAAGGAAATTTTTGTGCCAAGATATGGACACAATATTTTAATAATATTAAAATTATTAAATTTTAAATAATTTAAAAATTATTAAAAATTACAGAATATGATCTTAAATTAGATTTGATGATATGATCATGTGTGGTCCTAAGAGAAACAGAATAAGTAACAGACTGCACTAAAATAACAGCAGTATTCATGCAAACATAAAGAGGTTTGTTTTCTGTGCATATATCATGCTTACATAGATAATGTAATTGAATAACATTCTATTTGAAAATCCTAGAATTGTGTATCATGGCAATACTGTACTTTATACAGAGCAAAGCCTATTTTTGTAACATGAAGTGTCTTAAAACAGTTGAATAAATATTATATTTTCCTCAAAAAAGTTTGACACATTTTTCTTGAACATTCCAGATCACAAAGTGGTATCTTTTCTTCTTGCTATGTAGTTGATAAAAAGAACAAGGATCAAAGTAAACAAGAAGAGTATTATTTTCAGTGTTCTCTAAATAACTCACAGGAAATTAGATAGAGAAGAGATGTTATCTGTGTCAGTAATAGAGCAGCACTAATTAAGTTTAACATCCTTAGAAATGTTGGCTTAGTCCTACTTAAAACTAAGCAAACAGATCATGCTTGGCTCAGAAAACAGACAACTTGTTTTATAATAAAGCAATAAAAAAATTAAAGCAGCAATCTGTTCAGGTGAAAACATTTCAGCAGTCATGGATTATCAGCCTTAACACAGTAGCCCAGGAGTACCTGTAAGAGATGTTACTTTTGCTTGTTTCCTGATAGCTATTTTTCTGGCCAAATAAAACTGGCAGAGCAGATGGACTTAAATGACTTCCAGTTTAGAAATGAATAAAGATTACTTTAGCTTTTCATCAATCAAAAGTAAAAATTTACAGCGGCTCTATTTGTGCTGAGATAATTTTTCACCTGTCTCTAAACAGAGTGTATTTTATGTTCATCCAAAATATATCTTATTCAGTCATAAACAGCCATTTCCTGTTTTCAATTTTCTCTCTTCATTCTATTAAAAAACATCTCAAACATAAAAATATGTTTTGTTGGGGAAAATTGACATTCATGCAAAGTTAGATTTCCACTAGCAAAAAAAAAACCAAAAAAAAAAACCAAAACCCCAATTTCTTAAAAAATTTAATGGTTATTTTTACCTGTGTCTTTACAATACAGGATTAAAAAGTAATGTTCTATCTGATACTGATTTTTTTCCTTTTTCTTTTTTAATTTTGCTATATCTAATTGGCTAATGTTGATCAATGACATAGAATTAGATCTGAAGTTGACTGTTCTTTGAACAGACAGAAGAATTATGAACTATGAATAATGAATTATGAATAATGCTGTCTGTTTATAATAATTTATGGAATCTCAATAATTCCATGTGAAATCTGATAGGATAAGCCCAGAGGAGGTAATAGTTTTTTCTTCTTGTTATAGTGAGAAAACATAGATCTGAGAAAGAAATTTTATGGTAATAAAAATAATGGATAAAAAGAACTTATTAGCTTAAAATGAAGCATTAGAATGGATGGCTGCCCTGAAAAATATACGGAATATCTTCAGGCATCAACACAAAATATGAATTAAAGGGAGAGATGATTATACAGACTAATCTGGATATTAAATTGATATATCTTTGAGTGAGACATTCTCACATCCATTCTTCTTTTCCCTGAAAGACTCTGGATCTGAGAGGGCACAAATGAAAATAAAGATTTTTTTTTTTTGGTTTTTTTTTTTTTTTTTTTTTTTTTTACAAAAAGCAATTAGAAATATTAATTTACTTTGACATAAACATGAAAAAATTTTACTAAGAACGAAAAGAATCTTATGGAAATGGTCTCAAAGAATTTGGATCAAAATGTGCCTTTCTGTAGAAGCAAATCAGAATGGTTAAAATTAGAAGAGATCAGAGTGGGTCATCAGGTCCAACTTCTCCTAGAGTACATTCCACAGGATTTTGCCAAACAGATCTTGAATACCTCGAATGAGAGCAAAGACGAAAGAGAGAGAGATCCACAACTTCTCTGGGTAATCTCTTCCAGTGTGTGGATAATAAAGAAGTTCTTCCTCATATTCAGGTGGAATCTCCTGAAACACAGAAAGGATTTTGTATTATTTTATCTAACAAAATACCTAATTTATAATCTTAAACTACTGACATATTTTTATACATTGCGAATGAGTTTTTTACTGAAAAATACAGCAACCCTCCCCCCACTATCAACAAATGAACAATATTTTGCATCATGTTGCAAGATTACTATATTTATTTACTTTCAGTGGCTGGTCATATTTCAGAGTCTTTCAATTCAAGCATATAATGCAAATAAGAAAATGTTTATTACAAGTCTTGTTGATAAATTGCATCAATCAAAGAAATTCCTAATAAAAAAGGAATGAGTCTGAAGATTAAAAATTAACTACTGCCTTTTATAATAAAAAAATAAAAAAACTTGTGTTTAATAACAGACTCTGTGGAGTCAGCAAGATAGGTGTCACTTTGTCATCCTGGCTCCCAGTCTTGCTCTCAGGTCAGCAAAGCAGTACATTTTTCCTGGGTGGCATCTGGCACATATAGCCAAATCTGTAAGAAAGCATTCAGTATCGCTGCTTGTTGATCCCTCCTTCCCCTGAGAACCAAGGTATTGCTACAAGAGAGAAGGCAACAGCCCCCTGTCCCCCCTGGGGTTTGCTCAGACCTCAGCACTGCAGCCACGAACAGTCTGAAGCAACCTCAGGTAAGTCAGCGGAGATGCACAGACTTGGAGAGATAAATCTATCAAGTGGAGGGTTTCAGGAGGTCTTTTTATACACTTTTCTGATAGATTAGTTGGAGTTTGCTTTTTGTTTTGTTCTGAGCTGTTATTTAGTTTTTCTTGAAACCACTGAAGTCTGTGGGTATCCAAGTGCCTTTCATCTGGAATCTGAGAAAGAAAATAGTAACCTCCATTAAAGGTTTAGATTGTTTTACCTTACTCCATCCCTGGAATGATTTGAAAAACTCCAAATAAAAAATGTAAGATTAGTTTCCTACTTTGCACATATTTATTCTTTACACTATTTGAATACATCAAATTTTAATTTTTTCTCTTCATCCTTCACAAAAAGAGGAACATCTTATGGAATAAATTTAAAATTAGAATATGTAAGTAGTAATGTCAAATTTCAGTTATCACTTTTGGGTCTATTCTATACTTCTTGGATGTCCTAGCAGGTCATTCTCTCCACGACATTATTATTTGTGTTACTTTCATAGTTTGGGAAATAGTAGACTAAATTATTTTAGTCTGTCTATTTTAGATATCAAGTACAAGAGATGTAGAGTTTTTAAGTTATTTTTCTTCTCTGTATTTGGTTGTGTTCCAAATTGAGGTTGAATATAGCTTGTCCTTTTGATTTATATGCTTTTACATGCAAAAAGTTGCAGCTGTATACATAGGGACAGAATTAGGTCCACTGGGTTATTACTATTCATTGAAAAAAAAGGATAAAATCTGCTGGTATTGCAGTCTTCCTCATTTAAAACCTGTTACAAATAGAAGGTAAGATCCATTTACAGACTGTAATTATATTCTTCTGAAGAAGAATCTTACTTTTCTTCTCTGATCTCATTTAAAGGGCAAGGTGAGAACATATTGAAAGAAAATCATGTATTTTCATTCCTTCAAATAAACTGAATCACCTTTTCTTGAAATTTGAAGTATACGTTCTTCATTAAGTGTTTCATATTGTGCAGTTTTCATCATGTGACTCAGCAGTGGGAACAAAATTTTTACTAATCGACAGATACACATGATAGCTTTACTTAAAATGTAAAGTCAAAAAGTTTAAAAACCATGTTGAAATGTTAGTTTTACTTGAAACATATCATAGAAGATCACGTGCTAGAATCATACCACCTTAATTCTGCAAAATGAATTCTAAGCTTACATTTTTGGGGAACTGGGAAAATATTAATTTTCTTTTCTTTTTCCTATATTAATGGTTAACCTCCACTCTGTCAGTGTGCAAGGCTTTAAAGAATAAATAATTATAGTTTTCATTTGTGAGGGTAAAAGTAAGTGGAATAGTTTCTGAGGTCAGGCTAATGCAGAAGAAGGAATAACCAAAGTACAGTTGACAACTAAGCAGGAAAACATGCTTTAGCCACAAGTCAAATCAAATTGCCAGAAAAGAAAACCTAATTTGAATAAAGAAAAAGAAAGTCTTGACCTATATACACAACCAAGTTACATAAAAATAAATAGTCCTTATGTCCCATGAAAGAGTAAAAAGTGAAAATGAACGCTTACCATAAAATATCAGAGCTGTACACTAATGAGCACATTCCAAAATGATGGCAAATGCACTCCATGGAATCCTAGCACCTAAAGCAAATTTAAAATTAAAAAAAAAAAATAGAAATGAGAGAAAAAGGAAACATTAATGAGAACTCAAGACAAGCTAGTTCTAAGAATAGCACAATATGATTTACTGAATTTGCTTTCAATGATTAAAATATAGATGAAAAAGACAGAGTTCCTGCTCTCTTTTTCCAAACCACAAATGACAAAAAATAAGTAAGACTTCAGGAAAATTCAGTCTAAGATATCTGACTTCATTTCAGATCCCCAAGGAATTTCTCACAGCTCGACATACCATCTTTCACATCACATTTTAACATTAACTATTGAGAAGAGTACTTGTACTTGAATCTAGTAAAAGTAAATAATCAAATCTCCTTATGTATAGGGAACTCATAAGTAATATGAGCGTATTTTACAACTTTTCCTGTATTTTCTTCAGAAGACATTTGTCCCCAGAAAAGTCTGCAAAATAAATAATGCATCAATCTTCTGTAAACTGTTGATATGACAGTAGGAAACAAATAACTGAATAACCAAGAGCACAATACCATACTGCTGAATTACTTTATCTGGTGATTTTATTAACCATGTTTTTGAAATAACTACATGGTATTATCACCACATACAGACAGTAAGATCATTAATTTATGTCCTACTACAAAAGAAAAAGCATTTTGCAATCAAAGACAGTAAGAGAAAAAATGAATTTTTTCCCAACAAATACAATAAAAAAAAGATAAAAAAATTAATAATATTATTTATAACTTAATTGAATCTATATTAAAATTAGTAGCTATCAAAATGCAAGAAATTATTTCTGTGTCTTATATGTTTTTTTTATGGTACATGTTATGTGAAAGATGAGAAGTTTCAGGTTAATTCTGTTACTCTCAAGCATTAGATTAGATAATGCTTACATAGATTTAATAATAGGTTACATAATATTAGATAACCCTCATATTAAAAAAAACCACACAAAAAAAAGATAGCCAATATTAAAACTGTAACAGAAGGATTGTGTTGATTTATTTTCATTTATACTGGGTTTAATTGTGTAAATGCTTGAATACTTCTCTTAAGAAACAAAATTTTTTGTTGCTCTGCTTTGACCACAGTGTAAACAAAAGTAGAGAAACCCTTCTCAAATGAAGGAAAAAATTCTTTATATATCTGAGATTAAGTATTTAATGTGCTTGTAAGCACTTCTACTGAAAGTAATAACTCTGTATCTCACCATAAATAAATAAATAATAAGGATATAAATAAGAGAAGCGTTGTGTGCATGGCTGAGTAGATTTGGGTTTAAGAACTACTGTCAACATGCAAGTAAAGCTATGTGCTTTTCTACTGAGCAACAGTTGCTTTGGAGAATATTACTTAGGGCAAGATTAGGCTAAGAGGCTTAGTTACTATGGCTCTAGTATTCACTATACATATTTGATGAGATTTCCTATGCACTTCCTCCAATGTTACAACTTCAATTTTATCATTTTATTTCTGCCGTAGAAAGGAAAATTAATAATTGCCAAAAACTACAATACTTCTAAAACAGAATACAGCCTCCCATTCAAAAATTCTAGCCATTCATAGATTCCTTGCCAAGTTTTCTGTGTTTAAGTCTCATAAACCTTTAGCTTAACAGGCAATGAAAGGAAGAATAAGGAAAAAATATTTCTCGCATAGACATCTTGAATCTGAGGGTAAATGTATGGAACATAGCTAACGATGGAATATCCTCATCTTCAGTTGTCAAAAAAGAAGGTCTTCTGTTGCCTATTGTACTCACAGGGCTTACAGCAGAACTTGCAGGTATTGAAGTGAAAAGTAGATTGAAATCTTTGGTTCAATAGGTAGTCTTGTTCATATACCACATCCTGTACTATTGCAAAGAACATCAGACAGGGATTCTCCTTTGTCATACACCGTAGGTATTGTGTATAAATGACTATCACCATAAATTCTTAAAACAAACAAATAAATAATCCAAAACCCCTGACCAAACTGACCAAAACCCCCAGTAAAACTACATTTTTCTATTCTGGACATGGTTGGTCTCATTTCTTTTGAAATACATGAGAAGACATCAACAAGAAGATTTTGTTGTAGGACTGCAATTGTCCATTTCAGAGATATTGAACTGAAGATTTTTCCAAAACCCTAGTAAGCTGTTAAATTCTTGAAATATTTCTAGTTGAAAACCTTTTTTTCTTATTATTTGTTTTTATGTATTGAATAGAATAATTGAAAGAGGTAATATTGTTTGCATTTTTGAGGATTGTTTTTTCACATTCATAAATAAGGAACTTTCAGTTGTTCTGTCACTTAAGTTCATTTACCTCCCCTTTGAAAGAGCATAGCTATATTTAACTGATACAAAAGAGGTGTGAGAACATTATAATGAAGATTCTATGAATTTTTTTTTGTATGGTTTTGAAGGAACCTTTTTCAAAGCAGAATGAAGTGAGACCCTGTGGGAGATGTATGAAAGTCTCCACCTTCACTTCCCAGAAGTAGGTTTATCATTATATTTGTACCAGTGAAGAAAGAAAAAGCCACAGTTTTATGAACCCCTAATATTGAAAAACTATAAGTAGAACAAATGAAAAATCATGGAGGTGAGAGGTTTCTTTTATTTACATATTATGTTTTAAACTGCTAGATGTGCTAATGTTTACTTATCAAGTTTGCCTGAAGGGACAAGAAATGTACTGGGTTTCAAATAGATAGCTTAAATTCTCATAAAAATATATCAAATCCTGACAGAGTTTTCAGGGGCAAAAAAAGGAAAAAGCTGTTATGATTAGAAATAAACTGAGCTGAAAAGCTCAATGCAGCAACACTGGAGAAGCAAATGTAATTAGATCACTCAAATCTGAAAAAATTCCTTGAATCATCATGAGTTTCAATATCTTATAGACATGTGAAACCTTTATCAACTACTTTTCTATATACGTTTCCTAATATAATATTAAGCCATAAATTGGAATATTGAATTTCCTCAGTCCTTCAGTGACTCTTGTATGTTGCTTGTGCATGTAAAAGATAGCAGTTGATAAACAGGTATAGAAATAATCAGGTATGTCAAACATGGCCATTTTGCCAATAAATTTCAAGTAGAAAAAAATATATGTTTACTGGATTAAATATAAAACCCAAGAAACCCTACAGTAGGGACTGTCTTTTACTTCAGTTGCAGATTCTGAGTTATGGGGAACAAACACACTTTACTGTATGACAGTATTCCAGTTATACAGTGTGTTATTATAAAGTACCAATGGGTAATATGGAACTGTTTAATAATTTGAAATTTCCTTCAGCTTTGTCTATATATCAACTAAGAAAATTATACCAAAATTGTCATTAAGTCCTTAGGTTTCAAAAAGTTCTGTCAATATTAAAGAATATTCTTATTAAAGAATAATTAGAGGACTAATTTCTGATATATGAGAATTTCAGGGTAAAATGCAGTTTGATTTATTTTTTAAAAACCATTTAAAAAGATGTCCATGTGTTTGTTCCTATCCTGGATGAGTACTAACCTTTCTCTGTCAGCATGTTAAACTTTGCAAGTCTCTATAAGGCTTGTTGAACTTTTCAGCATTTCAAAAGCAAAAAATTACAAAATCAGAAACAGGGCTTCAGCTCTGTATTAGACTTTATGCATAAGAAATATTAGAATAAAATAAAATACTCCTCTCCTCCCATAATTTGAATAATAGAATTAATAAATAATATAGGCAAAACTTGTCAAAAGTTTCATTCTTAGTTTCAGTTTTCAAATTCACCTTAGAAAAGAAATTAAATCATGATTGGTTTAGTAATAAGCCAGTAAGCTAAAAAACTTTTTGAACAGAAACACTTCTAGAACAAAAAAATAATTATACAGCATTCTATATTTGGTTCAAATGGAATTGTTTGTCAGCCATCATGGTTTTTTTTGAAATTCAACAGCCACACTGGACTGCTGGCCTGAAGTGTCCAATATAGGATGTGGAAGTGGCAAGAATTTAAATGTATGGTGGACCATTGCATTTCTTGGTGACAGGAGATGGTGAGTCTTCATCTTTCTTTTCCTTAGTCCCCTACTTCATGCCCATTCATAATTTATTCTCATATAATATGTTGAAATTTAGAATAGGTGTCAAAGGTTTCATTACAATGTTTCAAGTTTAAGGTTTTGCATGCAAGATGAAATTATCTACATAACCTGTTTAATACCAAATGAAATAGAAAAATATGGAAAATTATATTATAGCCAATTGTTTTACATATTTCCTCAAAGTTATGTGCCCAATACCTATAAAGCAAAAGGTGATGGAACATGAAGCTGTACATGAGCCAGCAGTGTGTCTGGGTAGCCAAGAAGTCCAATGGCGTCTTGGTCAATGGCATTCTCCATCACGAATAGTAGGACCAGGGAAGTGATCACCCCTTGTACTTGCCACTGCTGGGGACACACCCAGAGTGCTGCATTCAGTTTTGGGCCCCTCAATTTAAAAAGGACATTGAGGTGCTGGAGTGTGTCCAGAAAAAGGTTACAAGGTTTGTGATGGATCTAGGAAATGTCATATGAGCTGATGGAGCTGGGTTCATTGGTCTAGAGTAGAGGAAGCTCAGGAGGAGCCTCATTATGCTCTACAAGTACATGAAAGGAGGGTGAAGTGAGGCGGGAGCCGGTCTCTACTGCTGTGTCTTTAGTGACAGGACCAGTGGAAATGGTCTTAAGCTTAGATGGGAGATTCAGAGTAGATATCAGAAAAAAAAATGTCACTGTTACGGTGCTCAGGCATTGGAATAGGTTGCCCAGAGAGGTGGTGGAGCCCCCATCCCTGGATATGTTTAAGAGGTGTCTGGGTCTGGCACTGGGTCTTCTGGTTTAGTGGTTTATGGTGAAACTGCTGGGTTTGCAGTGGTTGTGCTGGATGGATGGTTGGACTTGATGATCTTGCAGGTCTCTTTCAACCTTGATGGTGCTATGATTCCATTAAATACATTTGCTCTTATTCATCAATATTTTGTAAATCTGCTTCCATTTTATATTAACAAGAGGGAGCTGTTTTAATTATTGGGCCACCTCTGCATAATCTGGGGTTTTTTATTTAAAATCCCTCCTTCTCATTATGCTGCAAATAGTAAAATACCCTGAGTTTAATAACAACTGTTTATGTTCTTAATAGTTTTCATAGTTTTAAGTTTTTCATTCCGCAAAATAAAAATATAAAACCTTCTATGATATTCTAGATTTAATTTGACTCAGTGTAGCTGAAAGACTAGAACATCAGTGAAATAGAGGTAAAAGAGAATAAAAAACCCTCAGCACTCCCTACACACCCAATGAAATATACAAACAAGGAGATATTTCTCTCTAATGCTTAATCCACAGTATCAGAGAAAGAGCAACAAACCCTATGATATTACTTTAGTTTTTTCATGTCAGCAGCTTTATTCCTGAAGCAAACTGGCTGTATCAATTAGACGGATTATTTTTATCTTGAGAAAGATTATTTAACTGGCTTCAAGCAAATTGTATTAATACTTTTCCTCTGTTCTCTTGCTGTGCACAGAGCCTCACCAATGGGAGACCGTCCTTCATGAGCTTTTCCTGCGCCTGCAATTCCTATGAGCTGCATTTTTTTATGAACTCCTTCAGCATGAGTCCTACACAGGGTCATAGGTCCTGCCAGCAAACCTGCTCCATGGTGGGCTCCTCTCTCCACAGTTCCTGCCAGGAGCCTGCAGGTTCCCACAGGTTCACAGCCTCCTTTGGGAACATCCTTCTGCTGTGGTGTGGGGTCCTCCAGGGGCTGCAGGAGGTTCTCTGTATCACCGGGCACATCCAAGGGCTGCAGGGCCACAGCTGCCCCTCCAAGGTGTGTGCATCTGGCTGGAGGGAATTCTCTGCTCAGGACCTGGGGAACCTCCTCCCTCTTCTTTCTCACTGGTCTTGGTCTCTGTAGAGTGGTTTCTCTCACATATCCTTTGTCTCCAGACACTGTCCAGAGGCTCCACCACCACCACTGATGGTCTCAACCTTGATCAACAGAAGATCTGTATTGGAGTCAACTGGCATTGGTCTGCTGTGCATAAGGGAAGCTTCCAGCAGCTTCTCACAAAAAACCAACTTTCATCTCACCCACTACCAAACCCTTGCCATGGAAACACAGTATACTTTCAAATAGTTATCAATTTCTTCACTTTTTTTCTATAAAAATAATTTTTAACTGCTTCATTAGAACTGTATAAGAATTATTTTTAGGAAATATGACTAATAGATTCATTCATCCTAGATAGAAATCTCCTGGAGAATTTTCCTCTTCTTTAAATTAGCAAAATTGTGATGAGAATGTGTAGAGGGGTGAAAGGTGATTTTCATGGATATTAAGAATCTCTTGCTCTCTCATTGGTGATGAATCACATTATGAGGAAGACCTGGAGAATTGCAATTTATAGAAACTGAGAAAAGGAAAGGAAAGTCAAAAGCAACATCAATTTAAACACAAGAAATGTTAAAGTCTATAAAAAGAAATATCCATGTCTTAAAAGTGCATGAATAGCCAAAGGAAAAAATTCAAACTGTGTCAGATATGCCCCGTATTCTGTATATTCTTTGAGTGGTCAGACATAGATAAAAAATAAAGAAAAAAGAGAGAGGTGAAAAAAATGTTCTTTTTTGTTTGCTTGCAGCTGTAATACAAGCATAATAAAAACTTAGTACTAGACAGCCTCAAATGGAGTTCACCAACATTAACAGAAACAAATTTAATTTATTATTGCAAAAGTAATTTTATTCTGTGCATTGGTTTTGCATGGCTTGGTTTTGGTAGTTGCGGGGGCTACAGGGGTGGCTTCTGTGAGAAGCTACTAGAAGCTTCCAGCATGCCCAGCAGAGCCAATCCTTGGTGACTCCAAAGAAGAATGTGTCACCAGCTGAGGCTAGGGCAAGTAGAAATGGTAGTAAAACGTCTGTGATAACAGATTTAAGAAGAAAGAAAATTGTTGCCCAGTTTTAATCACAGCCAGAGAAGAGTGGAGTGAGAACACGTGACAAGGACAACTCTGCAGACACCAAGGTCAGTGGAGAAGGAGGGGTGCAGGAAGTGCTCCAGGCACTGGAGCCGAGACTCCTCTGCAGGCTGTGGTGCAGCCATGGTGAAGCAGCTGTGTCCCTGCAGCCCGTGGGGATCCATGGGGGATGCAGAGATCCACCTGCAGCCAGTCGGGGAGCCCCACACCAGAGCAGGTGGATGTCTGGAGGAGGTTGTGCACTCATGGAGAGAGGGGTCCTGATGCCTTGTTGGAGCAGCCTGTCCTTGGAGGACTGCACCCCAGAGTGGCCCACACTGAGCTGTTTGAAGAGAACTGCTGCTTGTGAGATGGACTCACATTGGAGAAGCTCACAGAGAACTGTCTCCTGTGGGAGGGACCTCATGGTGCAGCAGGGGAAGGATTCCTCTCCCTAAGCAGCAGCAGAAGCCTTGAGTGATGAGCTTATCGTAAGTCCCATTCCCTGCTCCTTGGACTGCATTGGACTGGACTGTAGGAGGTAGAGCTGGAAGGAGAGCAGGGTGGGAGAAAGATGTTTTCAAGGTTTTATTTTACTTCTCATTATCCTGCTCTGATTTTTTTTAATGTAATATATTAATTTCATATTTCTAAGTTGAGTCTATTTTGCTCGTGACAGTATTTGATGAGTGATCTCTCCTGGTCCTTATCTCAACCCATTAACATTAAATTCACTATTTTTTTTTCCTCTGCCCTGCAGAGGGGAGTGAGTGAGCAGCTTTCATGGGTGCCTGGCATTTGGTCAGTGTCAACAGACAGCACTTGATTTTTTTAATATGCAACAAATTGTTTCAAGTAGACCATGAAAATAATGGAAATTCAAAAGTGCTTTTTACACCTACATTCTGAAACTTTCCTTTATGTTTATCGTTTGCGCAGTGATTTTTGGTTTTCTTTCTTGTAGTGCTTCAATAAGTCAAAGGAACTCTTTGGCTGAATGAGTTTATAGGTAAATAGGAAGGAAAAAAACCCCAAACAATCTGGAGACAATGTCAGCTCAGTGCTGGTAATAAGAACAACCTGTTCTTGGCAAAGTTAGAATCATTTTTTTTTTTCATTGTTTAGAATGATTCATCTAAGTTTTCTAATACTTAGGATATTATTCGGAATTACTTGGGCTGTCCTCTTTTATAGGGGTGAATGCTTGCCTTACACAAAACAAACTTTCATTTTGACTCTTGATAACTGTGTCTTAGTATATTTCTTCCAAAGCTGAAAAACTTTTGACCAAATTTATCAAACCAGGTCATTATTTTGGTAGTGTTGCTAACATCATAAATGTGTCCAAATCTACATAGGGAATAAGAAACAAGCAAGGAGACAAGTGGAGCAAAACTACTTTAGGGAATAGCAGTTCTGTATAATAGACCCTAAGATGTTTTTCTTCAAATCACACAGACTGGAGAAATTGAGCACTAATTCTCCTTTTAGTTTTTTGTTTAGTATTAGTTTGTTTTTCTGTATGCTTGGGTTTTCTATCAAAAGAAGCTTGAACTGTAAAAGGAACAGTGCACCCAATTTCTTGAGATAACCAAGAGGTTTCTGGGGATCTGAAACTGGCATAAGCATCTGCACAGACACAACCTTTTAGATCTTGCCATCCTTCCTCTCAAATTTTTCATTATAGTATCTCCCTTGAAATTCACTCAAGATGTCCTGGAAAGCCAGGTCTAGCATGCAATTTCAGAAGTATATCTAATGCAAATGGAAAAGCAAGAGCAGGCATAGCAGTATTTCTGTAATTAATACATGTTGTGGGAAATGTCCCTGTAATGGCATTATGGAGATTACAGCATGGAGAAGCATGATTGGATTTATGTGAGCACTAATCCAAGAATATAGTCTGTAAGAGTTGTGTGACCTGCATATCCTACTACAGCATATACAACCATCCAGGTGGCACATGCCTTGTTGTATGAATTGTAATTAATATTGTAATGAAAGCTAAGGAATGTCACATTCCACAGGTGAGTTTGCTTTTTTAGATGGAAATCTCTGGATATGTGTGCCTTACACGGGGTTTGCATCATATTCAGATGGACTAATTTAGATAGAAATATTTTATCTTTCAACTTCAAAACATATCCTCTGTTTATCAGTATCAATTTACAGCTCAATATTCCTCTTGCTTGATTGTCTGTTGCAATATAGGAGTAAAATTGGCATCTTTACTGGCAGGCTCTGAAAAATGAAGTGATTATAGTCTTGACAGAGCATTGTGGAAAATGTTGACCTTTCTGTTGTTGATCTGAGAGATTCTGTGCTCTGGGACTACCAAACCAGAATGCTTTAAAACCAGTCACTTTGCTCCAAAATGTCACTTCACTTCATCTGACTGCATTATAAAGATACCTCTATTGAACACAAAATTATAATCTCAGAAAAATTATAAAATATTAAACAGAAATATTTCAATAACTTAGATATTTTACAAAAATCATTTGCTTCTAATAATCTTAAAAAGATTTTCAGATACTTATCTATCAAAAGTAAATTGTAAAACTTTAAAACAAATTCTGTCAGTCATTGTCAATCATATAGTGTAGCTAGTGATGAGATTATACATTTATATGAGTGCAGGCTAGTGTTTCTTATGAAGAGAGAAGTAAATGAATGAGGGAAGGAAGATTAGAGATAATGTATATAAAGCCATTTTACATTACTCTACAGGAAGGACAGTCAAAACAAACTGGAAATAATGGGGGTTTAAATGTTAAGATTGGATATTATATTAATACATGTTTTGAAATCAATAACTGTTGAGTTATAATAAGTTATAATAAATTATAATAAGTTAGATAAGTTATAATAAGTTAGAACTAAAAAAATATGATTGACAGATGTATAATAATTGAAAAAAAAAGAGATACCATTCACTGAATATAAAACATTGGATATTTTTGGTTTGGTTTGTTTTGGTTTTTTTTTTGTTGTTGTTTTTGTTTTTGTTTTTGTTTTTGTTTTTTTGTTTTCTATGTGACAGATCTGTCAGAAAGATTTTGGAGTTCTCAGCTGTAGTCTTCCCAAATAGAGAACACAGGAAAAGTACAATAGTCTGTTAGCCTGCCAGATTACATTTATTTGCTGAAAAAGAAGAAATGCAGAGTAACACTAGGTGTTATGTCATGTTAACTGGTTCGATGTGTTTTAGAGAGTTATTAGATATTTTGATAAAAGATCCCTAAGATATACTGCATATTCCAAGGAATGTATTTTCTGTTCTTTGCACCTAAACTGGTACAAAACTCTTGGTAACTTCTAGGACAAGAGAAAATGGCCTCAAGTTGCACCCGGTGGAGGTTTAGATTGGATATTAGGAAAAAATTCTTATCTGAAAGGGTTGCCAAGCCCTAGAACAGGCTGCCAAGGGAAGTGGTTGAGTCACCATCCCTGGCAGTATGTAAAGACATTCAGCGGTGGACTTGGCAATGCTGGGTTAAGGATTGGACTTGATGATGTCAAAGATCTTTTCCAAACTAAATCACTCATGATTCAATGATCTCATCTGGAAGTATAACTTATTTGCATAATAGCACTGAGAATTTTATTTTTCTAGAGCTCTCTTAGGAAGGTTGACAGCACCTGCTATGCTATAGATCTGCCAGAGACAAATATTGTCAAGTCTAACATGGCACTACAATAAAAGACCAAGGTACCCATGGTCTCTGAAGTCCAAGAAGCCAAAAGCTCACATTTTTAGATGTCTTCAAACAATGAGTGTTACAACACCATTAGATTACTTAGTAGCTATCATTAAAAAAAAAAAAAAAAAAAATTGTTGGTTACATATCAGGTTACTGTCATCAATGACCATAATAATACATTTGAATTACACTGACCATTATTTTTTAAACAAATCTCCTGCTTTATGTAATAGTAATTTCCTGGATGGATCAATACAGTAAAGACAGGGAAACAGACACTCTTTTTTATATTATCATTGGTCAAATGTTTATTTTCTGAATTTCAGTAGCATACCAGCTATTAAGGATAATATAAACTATTTCATAAATTTTTTATTTTATTCAGTTATGCGTAAAAAAATTAGTTCAAATATATGTCACAATTTAAAGCCCCAAAATTGCATTGGATTTTGCTTGAATTGTCACTCCTTGGAGCCACCAGTCTCAGATGTTACCATTCAGAGTCCCCCATCTTCCCCCTCTATTCATCTGTATGTATCTTCCCAAATTTCACACACTTTTTCCACCTCCAGGATCTTTTCTCCAGGCAGTACCTTCACTACTTTTTTTCTAGATCCTCTCTTTCCAGGACCACTTCTTTTTGGTGAACACTTCTGTTAGGCTTTTGTCCCTGGCTTTCCCAATCTATCCAGGCACAATGTATGATCAGTTTCCCAAGTGGTGTGTCTGATTCATGTCTCTTCATTATTTGGAGGATTCAGGAAAATATACTTGATTTGTCATTATTTATATATATATTTTTCATAAACTCAGGCTTTGTGAATTTTAATCTGGGAAAGGAGAGCAATCCTGCACCTAGGGAGGAACACCCCTATACACCAGCATATGCTGGGTGGCAGTTGCATGGAAAGAGATTGTCAGAAAAAAACCTCGAAGTCCCAGTGAACACTAAAGTGAACGTGAGCAAGCAAAGTACGCTTGCAGCCAAGAAGATTCATGGGATCCTGGTCTCCATTAGGAAAAGTGTTGCCACTGGGTTCAATGAGGTGATCCTTTCCCTCTCCTCAGCACAGTGAGGCCACACCCAGGCACTGTGTCCAGTTCTTGGCTCCTCAGTACAAGACAGGCCACTGAGATGACTAAGGTACTGCAGCAGGTCTCAAATGATGAAAGATTGAGAAAGCTGGGGCTGTTTAGACTGGAGAAGGCTTGGAGGGATATTACAATATCCATGTAAATATTTGGAGGCAGGGTGCATAAAGGTGGAGCCAGGCTCTTTTCAGTGGTGTTCAGTGACAGCAAAGGGCATAAACTGAAACACAGGAGATTCCCTTTGAATATCACAAAATACAGTGAGAGTGACTGATCTCTGACACGCATTAACTGGGGGTGTTGAGAAGTTTCCCTCCTTTGAGGTATTCAAAAGCCATCTGGACATGATCCTGGACAATCGACTCTACACAGTCTCACTTTAGAAGAGGAGTTGGACAGGATGACCTTCAGATGTCCCTTCAAGCATCACTATTTTGTGGCTCTATGATTCTGTGATTTTACATAATGACTCTGTGTTTAAAGGTTAATCTATTTTAATTTGAAAAAGAAAAGTAATGTTATTGCATTTTCTATCCAAAAGAAAACAAAAAAAAAAAAAAAAAAAGAGAATAAAAATACTGCAGAAAACAATTTTGGAGCCTTACAGACACAAATAGTAAGGAATTTTTTAGGTTTACTCATTCTTGCAAAGTTTATGAAATATTTTCAAATCAATATTTTAAAATAGAAGCCATTGAGATTAAAGGAGGATATTTTAGTTTCCCTATTGTCCAAACTTTTTTCAAGAACCTCAGAATTTATTTTTAAATTTTGGAAAGAGCTATGTAGCACTGAAGAGAGAGACTTGAGACTATTAGTACTGTTTAAATTATTACGTCTGATTAAATTATAGGGTGAAAGCATTTCAAAAATTTACTATTCATGTTGGAAGGAAAACAAACAAATCAAAGTCTCGTATCTATAGCCTGAGAGAGAGCAAACTGAAGTATCTACTCTGAAGTATATTTCATTATTGTCAGACACTGTAAGAAATAGGAAATGAGCAAGACTCTATGCTCACCTTAGCTGGTCTGCTGAAGGTGGTGAGGTAGGTTTTGAAACTGTAGCTTGGGTTTTACAATAGACTCTTGACTCTGTGTGACAAATATTATAGATGATCCCTGAACACTGAGTTACTTGCCTAATTAATAATTCTAAGAAGAAATTGTATCCTACAGGCAAAGTCTCTCTGATTGAGAGGTTCCCATGGAATTCAACATTTTGATAATTCAATGTATTCTAAAAAATAACATTTTCTTTGGAAAGTTTCCAACTACCTACCTAAAACTTACATAGGAGATTTTTTTATTATTATTTGTTCCAGAAAAAAAAACTAAACAAAACAATTCAGGAACTGTTTTAAGTATTTCTGTCTTATATTTTTCTGCTTGAAAGAAATCTTAGTCAAAAGTGTAGAAAGGCCAGAAAAATAAATATTACCTAAAAATGTGACAGGATTGTTTGTCAGCCGCATGAATCATAGCTTTGAGGAAAATAAGGAAAAATTCAGAACTATAGGTTATTTGTGTCTTTCTTTTCACTGATCTGGAATTTTATTTTTTATGTTCAATTTATTGAATATAAAAAGTAGTCTTGTATGTGTAAATTTATATAATGCTTGCAAATTTTGACAAAGACATTAAGTAGGGTATGCGAATGCACTTATGAAGAATGAAGATGTACGCAACACATAACCACAGAGGGCATTTAAAAAATAGCTATTAGACTAGCCTTTTTTGTCCCATTTGCATTTTTTTTTTTTTTAGGTATTGGGAAATTCCTTCCCACTTTTAGGAGGGAGGGTGGTCCTACAGCCATCCTGTCCTGAGACAAGAAATCCAGACAGGAAATTCTTTTCCAAACATAAATTATTTCATGCCCTATTACTTCACAAAATGAGAGAAAACACTGAGATCTTTCCAGGAAAAGAAGCAGCATGTTTCTGCAGAAATGTAGAAAAAAGGCAAGCCTTGCTGCCTGAACAAACATTTTTAGTCTGCAAGTCAATGAGTTAGAGTTTCATGAAGCTGTAAATTGACTTGCATTCAATATCCTGAATTTCTTTAAAAGGAAGATTCAGATGTAGAAAAGTCTGTGAAGACAGCTTATTACTATTAACTTCTTAAAATCCAAAAGTTGCCTTTGAAGAATAGTACATGAAAAAATTTAAAAATTTCATTTCACTTCCTTCATTTGTATGTGTTTATCATTTATTTCTTCATAGAGATATTTATTGAAGAAGATAGACGGCACAGAATTACACTGCAAGGTTTTTGCTACTTCAGGGAGGAGTAATGGATGCATTCTGAAAGTTCAACATTTTTCAGAAAAATCAACAGAAGGCTTCAACTGTCAGTTGTTGAGCTACAAGATTTAGTAGAACGGGTTAGGAGCCATCATCTGCTGACAGGTCATAGCACATTTTCTCTTCAGTTGCCAATATATTTTAGAGCTTTTATGTGCTGTAACATTTTCTGCAGAGTTGTCAAAACAATGCTAATGCCTGAGCACAGCTCAGGTCACATAATCTCTGCCTCTCATCTTTGTCAAATGAGCCATATACTCTAGCACAGATAAGAAATGGTGAAAAACTAAACCATAAAAAATTCAGATGGGTGATTCATATTTCTGAAGTGCCTCACTACCATCAACAAAAAAGGGAGCTCCTCCAGGCTGATCATTTCTCAGTACACTGTTACCACTACAGTGTAAAGGTGAAGCTTCCAGTTAAAATAATCCTGAAGCTCTTTTTCTGACACAGTTAAGCTGTACTTCCAAACAAGAAGCCAAAAGAGTAGAACAAATCTTCACTGCTCGGTTGCCGTAATTTTCCTCTCTTCCTGCCTTTGGCAGCTTTACTTTCAGGAGCTTTCATACCTGTATTACATAGGAATGATTGAGTTCAGCTTTCACCCAAGATTTTGACTAATCACGTTCCAAAAGTGATTTGTATCTACAACCATCCTAGAATCCTGAAAAAGAAATTCTGGGCTTCTGAATCAATCAATTACTTACTCAAAATTGTTCTTTCTATGTGATAAAGCATCAAACTATAGTTGAAATCTAGAATGGTTTAACAACAATGTCATTACACACTTGTATGATGCAGCCCACAGATTTTTTTTTTTTTTTTTGTGAACAGTAGTTGAAAGCACTTAGGTGTGTAGACGGTACAAAGAAACAGCATGAACTATCAATAAGGGTTTTTGCCAAATATGTGTAGAAGTTCCCTAAATTCTTTAGTTTTCTGTTTTCTTAAAGCAACTCTACATACCTGCAAAGCAAGAAAATAATGTTTCCATCTCAAGAGACTTTCATAGAACTCCACAGTACAAGTGTGGATGGATCTCATTGCTTCAACCTTTTTTGCTCAGCTACCTAACCAAATAATAATTCTGATTAAACAGCTTGTAACAAAAAAAGAGTTTTGCTGAGTTTTGGGTTTTTTTCTTTTTTTGGAAAAAATATAAATTCCCTGAAGAGCAAATATCTAAGTAGAATTTAGTTTATGGTCAACAAGAGAAAGACATCATAATATGCCAAAGATTCTAAGGGTTAAGGCAGCCATAAGATGTGGGAAGATCAAGGTTTTGGCAGTTTTTACTCTGTGGAACTCCCTATCCTCTGGAAAGTACCTGAAATACTTCAATACTTGCATTGTATTTGGAAAAGCACTACTTGCTATCTGTATTTGGAAAATTTTCTACTGATGCAATTCATATGACAGATGCCAAAATAGCCATTTTAAGAATTAAAAAAAAAAATGTGGTGGCATTCCGATATCTGTTGATAAATAGTAAAATGTGCGTGTATGTATGATAATGGATTTCCCTACACACTTCTTCAGCTTCTAATTTTATCAGAACAACAATTGTATGAATTCCTCCACGAGGATCTGAAAAATATTTTAGAAGATAAATTCAAAATTATTATAATATATATGCGTGTGTGTGTACATAAAATTATTGTAAATTACAGTCCATGCTAATCACACCAAATAGAAACTATGAAGCTGGATTTCATTTTTCCGCACATATACACATATATGGAAGATGGTGTTGTGTCTAAGTGTAAATCCTTAAAATGTTTTCATTTTAGTAGGGCTAAATCATCTGCTGAAAAGCAGTTTAAATGCATTTTTTAGTAGAGTTCTAATTCATTACCTTATTACTGACTTTCAAGAATAAGTTCAGTTTTTAAAGCATGATTGAAACATAAGCAGAAATGATACATTTTGAATGAATACATTGTTCAGGATGTTTATGTCCTTTCAAAGTTAATGAATGAAAATCAATCCAGGTTCATTGCTGAGTAGCTATTTTTCACCCACAACTGAGCAGCAAATACTTTAGTCAGTAATGATACGAAAACCAATAACATTTTTAAGTGTTAAATCAGACAAGTAGATTTTCAATCTTGCCACAAAGCTAGAGAGTGATCTTTTACAATAGAAAGAAAAAAACTTCTTTCCAGGCTGAGAAATCTCAAGAGTCAAGGAAAAAGACATGGGTTCAGGACTAGAAGATCAAGAGAATGGATGCTGACAGTTTTAACAGCTGGGTTGGATTTCTCAATTGGATATTACAGCCCCAAATTATATGAAACTTGCTGGCATTTTTTTAGTTTGTTTTTCTTGCAAGACTAAATTGACTCCTTAATTTAAAAGTATAAATTAAAAATGCATAATAATATTAAGTATGAGCTATTCTGTTGTCCACTTATGTGGAACAAGCACAAATGTTTAACTTCTTTGAATAGGTCATGAAATTAGACCTGGTTAAAAAATATTGACAGAATTGCAATATTTCAGAGAAACACTAAAGCATATCTGTAGGAATGCGCACCCTCATGACAGAGTGGCAAAACTAACCTTTGTCCCCTAAAAAAGGAAAGAAGCCCAGAAGCTTCTCTCAACTGTTAGGTGGAAAGCCACCTCATAGGGCCTCAGAGACTTCACCAAACACCAGAGAACATCTAATTGGATAGAAGCCAAAAAGTCCCGCCTCATCAATCAAGTAGAAAAGAACAGAAGAGAAGAGGGGCTTTTGTGTGAAGTGTTTCTACCAGGGGCAGACCTCTGTACCTGGCTCGAGTTTTTCTGTTTGTTATTTTGCCATTATTAAACCTTTTTTTGTTTCTAACACCACAGCAGTAGCCATCCTGCTTATTTTATGCCCCCAAAGTGTAGCTGAGCTATCCTTGGGTGTATTAAGTGTTTTTCTAGGGCTTATGAGAACTAGCCCTAGGACAAACAACTAAATACATATCCATATTTCATATGAAAATCAAGAAACCAAATGATTAATTTTCCTGTCTTCCAAATAAATTTAGAGTGATTTTCCCAGGATCCTACAACTCATTTTACAAATTTCTGCTGCTCCCCATCTGCTGAGTTGTTTGTCTCTCCAATCCTGTGCACACCACAGCTGTTCTTCCTGTGAACCAGCCAAAAAGACTGCAGCACTGGTGAGCAAAGCACCAGAGGTCCCAGGGAGGCAGATAGCAGCATATCCACGTGTCAGGGCACAAGCTTGACCAGATTTGGAGGCCAATATTTAGTTAAGTGCGTTTCACAGGTGAAAGTTTCAAGGTTTCTTTAGCCGCTCTCTTTTTTTTTCTCCTGGTCTGCAGATTTGACTAAGCATCTCCCAAGTTTTCCAGATGGCCAGAGCAATTCCCTTCCAACCCAGCTGCCCGCCTCACTGCCAGGTTCATTGGACTATCGACATCCCAAGAAGGTAGAAGTAGTTTTCCTGATAGCAGCTGCATTCTGTCAGCAGCTCTAGAAACTACTGTCCCATGCTCCCCTTGCTGACCCACAGAGCTCACTTAGCTAATGTGCTGGTTTGTAGAAACCTTGTAAGGAAGCAATCCATTAAGAGCAGCTGGAGAAATTTGGAAACTCAGTGGAAACTGAAATCCTGTGGAATTTCAGTTCTGCTAAACAAAACCCAATACTTCTTAACTTTGCATTGTTTGAATTAGGTTGCAGCCTTTTATAAATGTTTTACATGTTTTACATGTCAGACATTTTGTTTCTTAGGCAGCTTGTGCAAGCAAAAACTTATTAATGGTTTTGCAGAGCTATCCTTGGGAGAAAAAAAAAGGAAAAATTTGGAGAATTCAAAGTTACAGCTCATTTTTTTTAGTATAAGTTACGTAATCATCTGCTTGCACTGATGAGAGTTCCTTATTTTTCATTACATTCATTTAATGATAACTCTGCTCTTTTTTACCAGACATTCTGGTATGGACTAAGATAAACATCCTAATCCTCACATTTACATTTCCTTCCATCCTCTTTTAGACAAAACTTTTGTCTACAAGTCTTATTCTGTTGACATTAAGTAGAATTTACCGTTACTAATACTGGTTACCACTGTGTGGTTACTGATTTTTTTTCCTCTTCTCCATGGGATACCAAACTGCTGGATATTCCAGTTTTTGCCTGGGGTCTTAGAAGCATTAGCTATACCACTCAGACTGTGCAGCCTGAAGTCTGATGCACGCCAGGTCTTAAACTTAAGAGCCTATATCGCTATATTTAATTAGTTGTCTGAACTCTGCCTAGTATCCTAACCTATCTTTTTATCTGCTACACTTAGTACTGTAACTGCTTTCAGGGAGAAACACCCAGCTGCTTTATCTAGCCATCACTAATCACGAGGTGGTTTCTACAGCCAAACGGATACATCTGGGGACCATAAACATCTGCTCAAGCGTCCTGATAAGCTCAGCCCCTCTTTCCTTGTATTGATTATTACTACAGATAGTATTTGCTGAGACGAGTGCCATGGGCAATAATTTGTCCCAGAGCTCATAGATGACACAAGTACAAGATTCACCTTATTGCTCGTAAATTAAAGTCTTAATAATGAAACTATCTTTCTGCTTTGTTTCTGTATTGTTTCTGGTCTTTGTGTTCTCTTGCTAGTCCTTATTATTTCTTACTTCTTCAACAAATTATGCTCAAAATAAAGAAACAATAACTTCCTTAGAGTCTTTAGAGTCATTAGCTAAACCCTTTCAATGATCATTGGAACACAATAAGGCTATTAATATCTTAACTTTTAATGGCATGCATATCCCTAGTTAGTTTCCCAGGATTAACTTAGTTTTCATTGTTCCATATTCACTTGTTTAATTCTTCACTGCTTCACTGACATGTAACAACGGTCACAGACAGAAATTCCAACAATCTCCTTGTATCTGAGATGTGAATATATCACTGCATACTTTTGTCCAGTAAAAGAAATGTTCTAGCAGAATGTGCATAGCTTTTGTGCAAAATTTTTGTGGTAAAAACCCCACAATATTCAGGCCACGATACTGTAACAAAGATCGCAAATTTTATTTTTGGATTTGCTGCAGCATTTCCATGTGCTTCTTATGTTGGGGACACCAGAACTGGATGCAGCACTCCAGGTGGGTGTCACAAAAGCAGAGTAGAGGAGCAGAATCATCTCCCTTGACCTATTAGCCATGTTCCTGCTGATGCAGCCCAGAATACAGTTGTCTTTCTGGGCTGCAAGTGCACGTTGCCAGCTCCTGTCGTTTTCTATCAACCAAGACAACCAAGAAACTAAAAGATAGAGTCAGTAACAATTCTATGACCCTGGGTCACAAATTGAGCTGCTGAAGCAGAAAGAATATGGGGTACCTAGCAGCACTAGAACACTTTCAGATCACTAAGCAAGGTGTTAGTCACTCAAGATAAAATATAAAAGTGCAGGTCCCATTTTTCTTGCCTTAGTTTGAAAACTATAGGTAGGAATGTAGAGAGGAAAGTAACACATAGTTGTATACTGTTAGCTGCTTACTGGAAGGTCTTGAGACAATGGGTAAAGACATTTGGCTATATATCCTATTTAATAGTAAAATATATTTTGTTTCTTTGAGATTATAATACTGTTCAATATCCGCAGGGTTGTAGTTGAGGAGCAAATTGATTTCTTCAGATTTCTTTTTGTCATAAATGCTTGGATGATTTCCTTGCCTGGTTGTATTTTTCCTTGTGAAGATGTAAATTTTTTTGAAAATGAGTATGATAAATTTCCAGATCTGATTAGGTATATTTTACATTTATCCTAAAGAAGTAGCAGGACTCCAATAAGAGTGCAATAACACAGAATCAAGGCCGTCTGGGATACAATGAATTGTAGGACAAATAAGGTCTAATTCTGCACGTTATACATGGAAATCTACTCTTTACCATTCTCTCCATGTCTCCAATTAACTAGATGAAAAATGTAAAGAATCCTCTGGAATGAAAAATACAATTTTATACAAAATTACTGATCTTCCATCAGAAATTAAATAATCATGTCAGATCACAAATAACAACATGTTATGGACCTATGAATAGAAATGCAATAACAGAGAAAACTGATTCCCCAGGTTTCTTCATGAGAAAGGCCAGAAAACAGGCAGAAAAATGGGCAGAAAATCCCCCAATGACATAAAATTCTCATCTTAAAGAATTTTCAAGGAAGCAATGGAATTTGGTACATTATATCTATGCCTTGTGCCTTGTGAATAGGACAATTCACTATTGCTATCAGGACACACACCAGAAATCTCCTGGCCTAGAGACTGTCTACAGGCAATCTTAAGACTGATTCCCTTTTTCCACAACAGATAGATCACCTCTGATATCACAAATATCCACAATTTCTATATTTTTTTCCTATATTTTTCTCAGTACTACCATCTGAAATGTGAGTATCTTAGTTTAAGATCACTAAGATATTCTGGTTCTGATTACAATACTGCCTAAATATAAGAAAGCATGAGATATAGTGGGAGATACATGATACATCACCCCTAAATGGCATCTCATGAAGCCAATTTGATTTACTATGGAGGTTAACCTTCACCTGTGCTAGAGACAAGCTGAGAAAGTCTAAGTCACAATGACTACCCAACAAAATACCTGTTGACTATAATGGGAGCTTAAACAGGGAGCTTACCGGCACATATGGAAACATGGATTTTATTGTCTTAATGTTAAGTCCCAGAATGGACTTCTGGAAAGGCAAGAAAAGAAAAAAACATGCACTTTTTTTAAGCTGGCATCACATGATTATTAAGTGTAAAATTGAAAAATTTATTTCTATATTATTATATTTATTTCTATTACTTTTATTTTTATTTGTTGTATTTAGTAATTTATTTGTTCAATACAATTATAACCTTTCATAATTTACTGTAATAGTACAGAATGCCACTTTGAATGTTTGTCCTGCATCTTATTTTTTCATTAAATGAATTAAAGTATAGAAAGATCATTTTTCGAAGCTGCTAAACTTAAACCACACTAGTAGCTCACAATAGATTTGAGTGAGATTCTATATCTAAACCCAATAATTTTATCACTCTTCGAAACGGTAGTGAAACTAGTACAGGATGTCAAAGGAGAAATATGGAAATGAGCAAAAATATATCCTCTGAAGGCCTCTGCACTATTTTTATTTCTTCCTGCCAGGGGCTGCAATCAAACAATGCACAATGAATATTCATTATGGAGCTGAGTAATCGATTCTATTATTTGCTTTTATACACTTCACAAAACTAAGTTCAGAAGAGAAAGACACATCTGGTTGGATGCTGAAGCAAAGTCTCTCTGACTCTTTCACTTCCAGAATGCTGACATAGACAGTATTCAGGAAATGAAACATTCCTCAAGTGTTCAAAAACTAACATGAAAGACCATTTTTGCTGTTGTAAATAACTTACTTTTTTTCTGCTGACAGCAATATAAATGTGCATATTTATGTTATCAAATGTATGATCCTTAATAATTTGCTTTAAGAGGGACTAGGTTTTATTCTATATGTGGAATAGTCTCTATAAAATGGCCTGATTTACATCATCTTCAAGTTATTTTTATTTACACTTTTATGTTACTGTTACAAAACAGCAATCACTTTAATGAAAATTGATGTGAACTAAGCCTTGGGAGGTTTATGAAAAAAAAAAGTTTAGTAAAAGGTTATATATAAACTGTGTTTCAGTCTGGCAAGAAGCTGAAAGACAGAAAGAGATAATTTTGTTTTATTCCTAGGTTGCATCATTGCTACCATGTGAATGACTTCTTTTTCATGTTCTTATAGCTGTGAGCAAAACTGTCAAGGGAAATCGTCTTAAACATTTTGCTTATCCAAACGTACAAACACTTCTCAAAACCTTCTTTAACTTTAAGGTCTAATGGGAGTAGAAATCTTTCAAAACATTACTTTCCACCTGTGTTCTCTAACTTTTAGAATATTAATCCAAATCCTAGTGGGCTTCTATTGCTGCAATGCCAGTATAATTTTAAAAGCTTTCTGTTCAGCCTGATTTTCAGTATATAGCTTCCCTCGCTGTTTTATGTTATTCACAGTAATAAAGCAAATTTATGTGTCTCCTTTGTTTAATAGAAAAGAGGTATTATTAATGCATGAGCTGTAATACTAAGCTGGAACCTTATAAACTCACAACAGAAAAGACTAGTGTTAACAAATATTTACACTAAAATTATTCATAACAATGGATATAGAATTTGATTGGTATTTCCTCCTATAGATAAGGCATCACAGAACATTATTAAAAATACTTAGAAACACCACCTCCACAATTTAAGAATGATTCATGACGTTCTTTATCTTACTGGAAACAACTTCTGAATAGAAATGTTCTAATTTCAGCTTACTCAGCAAACAGTTCCACAACACACACAATGTTTCAAATTTATCTCTTTGTGAACTCATGTGCCTTTGTAGAAAAATCTAGAAAACAATTTGTTGAAAGAAGCAATTTAAGTAGTGATATGAATTTCAGAAGAAAATTAATTTCTAAGAATTGACTTTTGTGTTCCCATCACAGAAGTTTGTTTCCTTGCTTGTTTTGCTCCCTTCTTTGAATGCAGACCACTCTTACACATTCTTAACTTTCGCAGAGGTTAATTTGCACATGTTTGCAAAATGTGAGCAATGCAGTTTCTCTGTAGGCTTATCAATAGAATATATGAAATTGGTAGATGGGAAGAAAGAAAACATTCAACAGAGACTACATTCTCTTGGTTTATTGTGTGGAGTGGAAGCTCTTTTTTTAAAAAAAGCAGGTTTTGTGCTAATTTTTTAAGTTTCTCTCTCCTACCAACAGGGAAATACAAAAGCTATTGGAAATGCTATCTCTTGAACAGTGACGAAATGCATTTAGAGTTTAGTCCCCACAGGTAAGTAATAGGTATTTGAGCCTTTTCTCCCATTTTTTATAAGGGCAGTGAAATTGTATGATCAAGAGCAAAAGTAATCTTTAAGAACATAATACAAAGGATGTAGGCAATTTGGCTCAGTATCAGATAAACATTTACTTTGGGAATCCATGAAAATCACAGGAATTGCTGTTTGTGAGTCTTGGCCCTGGACGTGCTTAATCAGCCAGAATTTCCTATTAATGACTTCTCAATAGTTGTGACAAAACTAATTACTTTAAAGAGTTTTGGCAAGATAAGACATGACATTTTATAATGGTAAATAATATCTCTCCTTCTCAATATGCATCACTGCTGTGCTGTGTGCAGTGCATACAAAAAAGGAATGGGCTACGCATTAAGCTCATCAATTAAGAATTCTAATGAAAGGGTTGTTCACAATTCTGAGGTCTTCTAGTTATTCTTAACAAGAAATGTGTAGGATTGATCTCATAGTCTCATGTTTGGAGTTTTTTTGCTTCTTTTGTGGCTGGATCTTTTCTTGTTTAGTTAGTTTTTAACTAAAGTGGAGGTGAATCCAAGGAGAACAGCAATGGATTAGAGAATAAAGCGCTGTTCAGGATTTGTTGCAAGACTATTACAGGCTGTTCATCTTACCTTTACCTCTCACTTGGGTCCAAATTCTTCAAGGTCACCTTGTTTGCTTTTAAATATGACATAAATCAAATTATTAGCCTTGCTAGACAAACACATTCCTGAGGATTAGGAAAAAGCATATGGATTGTGTTCCTTAAGATTGTTTTCCTTAAATCCTCAGTGATTTTTCTCCCAGCCTGTAGTTAAAGCATAACATCATTTCCTTTATATTATCCAGTCATATTTCAGATTTTAGCAAAAGGTAGAATTTGAATGGATTTGCAATCTAGTATGGTATCACTTGACATTTCCAAGCTATGGCATATGATACATTAAATAACAGCTATGATAAAAATTATTATTATCCAACAAAGATTTTTTACAAGAACCACAAGTGCCGAGTTTCCTTCCTTGAATTTAAATTGTTATAACATGCTATTCCCTCTTTTGTAATGATAATGGGCATAAAGCAATTTTCATGCTAGAATTGTAAAACATTTTAGAATTATACATAGTATATAATTGGTGTGAGATAATATAATGTTCTAGGGATGTTAAAACAGGGAAACCTTAGGCTGGTATTTAGGTTCCAAGCTAACCAAAATCAAAGACTGCAATACTTACAGGACTGTCCTTTTGTATTTGTAGGTAGAAGAGTGTTGATAACACAACAGTGTCTTGGCTGGTGCTGAGCTGTACTCACAGAGCATCAAGGCTGTGTTTCCAACAGTCAATCCCCAGCAAAAGAGGGTGGGGGTGGAGTAGAGGATGGGAAGGGACATTGTTGGGAGAGCTTGCACAAACTGACCAAAGGGATATTTCATACCTGTGAAATCCGCTGCCAGATGTCATACCTATAACATCTGCTCAGCAATAAAAGCCACGAGAGGGGAAAATGTTGAAAAGGTGTTTCTTCCAAAACAACCCTAAAGATCTCCCCCTTTTCCTTAGCTTCTTTTCAATCACATCCATTGTTCACGATTGATTTTCTTTTTCCTTAGAATTAAATTCACTAGAATTTGTTCATTCTTTTCTCTTTTCTGAAGAGTTTCTACTTCAAAACAAGTCCAAGACACTTATAATAGATTCAGCAATATTTAAATATCTGTCTTCTGAAATCAGTCAAAACTTAGAAATATAATTTGTCCTAATATGATACTTTCAGCAGACTACATTTACTTTGTGTCTTTCTTTGGCAAAGATGCCTTGACTTGTGTCTGATTGTTCTAAGGTTCTGCTCAAATTTATTATTTTGTTGTAGAAGACCATTCAAAGAAAAAAATAGCACAACTAAATTCAATGTTGCTGTAATTTTCTTCATTAAAAGGCAGTGTTTTGCCACTGGCCTTTGGAATGTCTAACCATCAACTATTATTAAAAGATCAGCCAATTGTTTGAAATTCATTATGAAAACATTTTTCAGATGGCAATGTTAATTGAATTTGACATTAGATGTACTTCAGGGTGAGGTAATTAAACTTTGCATGCTATTGACACTGGTTAGTCACATGAATACTTAATGTTCTTTGATAATTTTTAGAACAAAATATAACAGTAATTAAACAGTTCAACATATTTAAGACAATCCCCATTTTTCATTTCACAAATTCTTTTTTCACTTAAATATAAACTCAAAAGGATTGAATTTATGGTTTTAAACTTGTTCTTTGTTATGTTAAGGTATTTAAATGCAAACTGCTTAATAAAACTTGCTATGGTGCCTCTGACCTAGAACTGTCTCTACATTAAAAAACTAAAAGAAACAAAATTCAAAGAAAATAAAATTATCTGAAAGAGGAAATCTGAGACTTTCTCATTTTTAGATCCTGGCCCACAAAGTAAGGCCTTCTGTCCTTTATTTTGCCTGAAGATTTCTTGCATTCTGAAAAGTCTTCCTTTAACATTACAGAATATAATTATTTCCATTTTGTTTGCAAACATGAGAAGTGTTTCCTGACACAATATTTCATATATATTTCCTTGGTCTGAGAGTGACGTGGTCTAAGACACTGTACAAGAGAATTAAGGATTCATCTCAATTTTAGCAATATGAAGGTTCAATCCTCTTCTAAGTGGTGTGTCTTGGTTCCCAAATCCCAGTGGAATGAGGAGAGGACAATGTTTTCTACCCCTCAAGCACAGCAGTAGAACAGGGAACCTCATTCTTCCACGAAACACAGAGGGGTGTCACTTTCAGGTCACTTCTTCCAGTCATTTTGTGTTACATTGGAAATCTGTGGAAGGAGAGGCAAGTTAAACCCATCTGTGGAATCACAAGTGAAAGACAGCTGAAGTATTAGATCCTGGCTGTAAAGAATGGAATAAATTGAATAAACAAACCTTGTTCATAAGAGATATAGCTGGAAAGAGTCCACAGAGAAACCACAAAATGTGAATCTGAAGTGTATTTGCTTTTTAAAGGTAGCACTTCTCTTAATAGTATAACAGGCACTATAGTTTATATTCAAAATATCCTGCTCATAAATAATAGTAAAAGTCTTGCACTGCCTTCTAAGGTCCTTTTCTAGTCATTTAAGGGAAAAACTGGAGTATATGCTGAATAATCTCACTTTCCTTTCTTTATCCTATTAAAAAATATCTTTTCTTGAATTTTTTTTTCTTTATTTTCTGCCTTCTGTAATTATGTTTGGAGAAGCCCTTATTTATGCTGGAAATTCTCACTATAGTTCTATTTCAGTATAGTTTGTTTCTCAAGTTATCCTAAGAAAATGTTCCCACTTATTTTTGTAGATGTCTCATTTTTCTTCTTCCCAAGACTTAGCTAAGTAATTACAAAATAAAAGGTACTTGTAGTTTAACATCAGTCAATTGCTGGGACAAAAATTACGTCCATCCCAGCCAAAAGCTGGAGTACAATGTAAAAGAATTAGAAATGTTGGACATTGATATCCTACAGCCTACAGTACATGGTGATGGTAAATACTGTTTCAATCTCAGTATAGTAACAATGTAAGGAAGTTATATTGCTTAATTTTGTGGAGGACAAATCAGTTCCACATAATGAAACCAATCACAATTTAACAGATTTAGGGAATGCACATTCATAACGTCACAACTGTCCTCCTCAGTAAATTGGTAGGTATGAATATTCATATAGTGAATATAAGGCTCTTTTATTTCCAATTAGAAATGTACAGATAACAAGAGGTCCACTGTAGAATAAAAAATATTTTCATTTCACTGGGGAGAATTTATTAAAAAAGAAAAACAAAAACAAAAAGAAAACAAAAAAAAAACCCAAAAAAAACCAAACACCAAACCAAACCCTGGTTGCCTGAAATTTGTAAATTTTCTAAACACTACAATTGAATTTTAATCAGGAAATCTTTTTCTATTACTAATGTCATAATAGTTAAAATCTATTAGACTTTCAATTGTACATCTCAATTTGCATCTGTTTATTTCTTGGCTCTAGAATCTTTTCTCTACTCTAAGTCTCATTCTGCCAGGACATAACTCTGGGATGTTTATATGCAGAAAATATAGGTAATAATCTGTTGTGATGTTATGAATGAAAATTTAATTTTCAGTTTAAGAAAGATTTAGTTTATATTTTTAGATGTGATGCATTTTCATAAGTTTCTTTCCATACCTGTTGTTCCAGTGAAACAAAGAACAATGACCATGATCTTCGTCCCATTGTAACTTTAATTGTCCCATTGTAACTCTAATATTAAACTCTAATATTAACTCTAATATTAAAGAATTTCAGTAGGAATAAAAACCTAAATACTTTAGCCAAATAATTTAGTAGTATATGAGCAAATTTCATACATTTTCATGCTCACCTTGATGACTTCTCCTGATTAAGGACATAATCATTTAAAACTTACCAAAATTTTCATTTTACTGACCTTGACTAGTAGTTGCAAAGAAGTTCACACTCGTGGGATGAGCTCTCTGAAACATTTCCTCAGAAGAAGCGCTCACACATTTGGACAGCCTCGTACACTGGCAGACCTGATTCAGTCCAGTTTGCAGTGCTCATCTTCTCTTTTAGGGGTGATAATGGCCAGGGTCAGTTGAAGAGAAAAATGCCTTTGTGTCATGTGTAAGAATGAATTAAACATTAATCTGAGTATAAATTACTTTAAGATTACTTAGACAGGCTCTCCAATGTTTTGCTCATCAGGAGTTTCTTATCTGGCTTTTAATTAATCTGATTATTCTCCTCCCTTAATTTTCAGTTCAGTTCAAACTTCTGTTCACTACCATGACACAGTAATGATGTTTAGTTTCTAATTCTCTGTACTCTCATTTAATCTTTAAACTCAAATAGATCACAGAATTATAGAATAAGCTCTGTTGGAAGGGACACTCAAGGTCATTGAGTCGAACCCCTAGCCCTGCATAGGACCGTACCCAAGAGTCATACCATGTGCTTGAGAGCATTGTCCAAATGTTTCTCTAACTGTCTCAGGCTTGGTGCTGTGACCACTTCCCTGGGGAACCTGTTCCAGTGCTCCAACCACCCTCTGGGGTGAAGAACCTTTTTCTAATATCCAACCTAAACCTCCCAACACAACTTCAGGACATTTCTTTGGGTTCTGTTGCTGGTCACCACAGAGAAGAGATTGATTATTTACCACAGGATTGCTTCTTACTTCAACTGTTGTAAATAGAACAGCAGTTAGTGTTTCCCTGAAGTATGACTAAAACGCAAAAGAAAATAACTTACTTTGATGTGTGTATACTAGGTAAATAATACCCTTTTAACAAAATCAGCTTCTTAATAGATACAGAGTTTAAAACTCCTGTCAAAAACCTCTTCCACAAAAGTGTACACCAGAAAACTACAAAGAATTGAGAATACAGTTCAAATGTATACACATTTATTAAGCTTAGAAAGGGATTTTGTGAAACTAGTTTTGTGACCCTACTTGTAGCATCAGAGAAAAAAAGAAGACCAAGACCATACATGAGGTATGTCAAGGATTTTCCCATTCCAATATTTTGGATCTCCATGTTTTACACCCATCAAGTTTTGCACTAGGGAAGATCAGACTCAAATCTCAAGTGGGAAATTCAAATGTTTTAACTGAAGGTTTAATACTTTTATCCTTCCTGATTATGAGTGGTATGGTACCTCCAGCCCAGATCATTCACTTTGTGTATGTAATCATCTGCTGCCTTAGAAATGTCTTAGTAAAGATATTTTAGTAGGCAAAATGAATCTCAACTGCTAGAAAAGCTAAAATAAAACAGCAAGCATGATATGGAACACATAGAAAAGCAATGCTGGCTGGAACTTAAGCAAAAAAAGGACCGTTTTAAGTGTGCACACCAATATGTGTGTGAGCTTAGGCATGAAGTTTTAGAGGATTTAGAAGAGAGTGACAGAGAATTAAATTTTGGGAAGTGGGCAAAGACTTCTAGCAGTCAGATTTGCTGGCACACATGATGATCTTTCCAAGCACACAATATTCAGAAAACATTTTCTATACCTGTTCCTTACTAGGAAGTCTGGTCAGATTAACTATGAGCTAAAGTTTATGCTCTCAAGCAGCCCCAGGGCTTAGCTTCCAGCAATCCTTTACAGTTAGCACATTAGTCATCTTCAACTGGAGATGAACTTGAAAAATAGCTGAAATATCTTCCAAATACCAGCCAGATGCAGAAGTGCCACAGGTTCTACTCATGGGAAAATGTCACTGTGTCTGTTAATCAACATTTTATTTCAGCTAAATCTCTTTTGACAACAATGTTTCTGAGGACAGTATTCAGGCATGATATGAGAAACTCAGTAGCATCCCACTGCAGGTGTATAGGATATGCCATGTCATATGTGACCACAGCCAGCCAAGTGCAACATTTTCATCCTGTGCTTCTCTTTCATAAATTCCAACTTTTTCCAAACTGTTTTGATCTTTCTCTAAATTCCACTTCTTTAGACAGAAATAGTTTTAGACTTACTTTATCAGTACCCCAATGTGTTTACATGCCAGAAAGAAATAGCATAAAAATAAATTCTATTCATCAGTGACAGGCAAATATTTAAATTTTCATTAGTTTTGACAGGACTTAGTTTGCCATAGGTAATACACATTTACAAGTTGTATTTTATTAGTGCATCACAACATGTTACAATGAATTACAATTTGTCACTTAGTATTAATATTATGTTGTATATGACAGGGCATTCTATCTAAACACACCAAGAAGTTAGTAAACTTACAGGAATTTTATGTGTTTTCTGTATCTTCAGCCCTTAAAAGATGAGGGAGCTTGTTGTTAGCCAACTTAACAGATAACTGTTAATGCATGTTTTGGCACCAAGTAATAAAACCTATTGACGGAAATTTTAGAATTTTTTTTCTCATGATATTCTGGCTTTTAAAAATTCAATCATTAACAAGCTTTAATACAATGTAGAAATTCCAACATGTAGAATCCACTAGTGGCCTAATCCCGTGCCATTTAAGTAATTAGGGACTTTGTTACTAACTTCAGCTTTTTGTTCCCTATCTATAAAAGTTCTCAAGCTCAACTACACTTCAACGTATGAAGTGCAATGTATTCTAAGAAGAGTTTGCTCTGATTGTTTCATGGAGTACCATGATAGAATTGCAATGCTAACTGAAATCTTTTGCATACTGAGGAAAATGAATTAGGAAGGATAAATTAGACATGTTTCCAGGAAATGGTGGAAGCACACTGACCTGATGATTCCTTATGCAGTCATTTGCATATTTGAACCAGAGGTAAAATCTCATGAGACTTAGAAGAAATGATTAGTCTCTGCAAACATTTATTACAGCATGTATGGGACAGACAAGTATCCCACAGTATTAGACATTTCTCATTTTAACCTAATAAAAACATAGAATAAAAAAAGAGAAAATACAAAGTTTGTACTAAGAAATTAATGAACATGTGATTAGACACACAACTGAACATTTAAATACTTTTTTAACAAAATCTTTTACAAAATGTGCATCTAGATATGAACTCTTATTCTGAATTTATATATAATTTTTTTGCAAAGAGTTGCAATCTAATTAACTACTGTTTAGCATTTCCTATTACCACTTGTTGCTAAGGGTTTCATATTGATTTACAATGTTTTCCCAGAAAATATTAAATGCACATAACCTATGCATAATAATTTTCAAAAAAATTATATAATAAAATCTGTACATATAAATAACATAAACATTTAACTCTGTCATTTACGAAAATGCCATCACAATCAAAGCAATTTCACCTGTCTCCATCTTAACAAAAAACTCTTTGCATTCATTTTAAGGTATATTTCTTCATTATGACCTATTATGAATATCTTCTTGACCCAACACCTAATTGATGTCCACTACCACTGTTAAGGTTATAGAAAACTGCTAAAGCTCTTTCAGTGTAATTTTTGAAGAAGGGATTTAACAAATATTTACTGAAATATATGTCTAAGTGATTTTGTGTTAATCTGCATGACCTGTCAACATGAATTTAATAATTTCATCATGTCCTCTCTTCTATACATGGGGTCATTAAAACCCTGCTTTTTGTTTTTTTTCTTTTTAGTGGGATGGGTTGACTTTGTCTGGCTGCTAAGTGCCCACTGAGCCACTCTCTCACTTCCCCTCCTCTGCAGCACAGCAGAGAAAATAAGATCAAAAACTCATGGGTTAAGATAAAGTCTGTTTAATGAAGAAAAGCAAGGTTACATGGAGAAGTGAAGCAAAGGAAGAAGATTTATTATTTATGTCCAATTCTCATGCAATATCTAATGTCCAGCCAGTTCCTGGGGAGTAGACACTCTATATGTACCTTGTCATGTTTTATTAGCAAACTGACTAAATCACAGATGTTACTCAGGATTTCTTACATGTTATTCAATGTTTTCTACTTGAATAAAGCCTGAATGTTGCAACTTTATTGCTAAAGAAGTTCCTACCATAATAACCAAAGGAAAAGAAAGGACCTTAAGTCAAATTAATTTTACTGTTTACTGCAACCAAAATTTTTAAGCCTTTCTGTCGAAAAAGTGGTCAAAAGGTAGCTTTGCACAAATGGCACCCTTTTAAAAGTTCCCCCTTAGTTTATAAGCATTATAAATTTAAAAACCTGGAAAACACAGATTTTTATTTTGTTTTCAACAGCATTAATAAAATAGGAAAATTCTAGGGGTTTTGGGTTTTTTGTTCTTTTTTTATTTTATTTTGAAAGCATATTTTCACTTTTTTTTCTGTTAACTCTAAGTAAAAAAATAACCTTACTTTTGATAGTTGAGGACTACAAAAAATGTCCTACTTCCTAAAGCACTGCTAACATCTAAAATGTGAAGCCTTTATAAAATTAAATTAGGCTAATACAGCTCTAGACCTAAAGGTCAAAAATTCATATGCATGTTTCAATAAGCATAAAATAAACATGAGAAAGACTATACAAAGTATCCTCCCCTTATCCCTCCCCTTAAACAATTATGCCTAAGAAGAAAGGTGCAAGAATGTTTTTGGGGTCTTTTTGTATATTTATGTTTAAAATATAAAAAATAGAAATTAATTGTGCTTTGTGAATACTTTACATCTTTTCCTCTTTTTTTTTAAACTTTCATTAAAAGCAAATGTTTATTGGAAGAAGGAAAATCATACAAAAAAGTTAATATCAGAATATCAGGTAAAGAAAAGTCTTGTGGCTCACAAACAAGTAGGGGGCCATTTGCAAGAATAGTTAATAAACAACTGACACAGATACACACACACACACACACCCCTTTCTCATCTGGCTTGCTAACTTTGAGAGAAGAACTTTATACAAAGTTTCTGCTGAGAACCAAAACAATTTCTTGATGCCAGGAATCTACAGAAGCAGTTGTGCTGGGTTTATTCCACATGAATGGAAAAAGAATTGATTGGTGAAGCGCCCATTGAGAGCAGCCGTGACTGCAGCTCCTATGAGAAAATGCTGTTTGAGATCCTGAGAAAAACGAGCAAGAAAAACAACAGATCAACAACCACAAGGAGGATCGCAGTGTGTTTAGTGCTCTGCTTGGTGAGATCCTGTGGGAGATTGTCCTGAAAAGAAATATGGCACCAGAGAGCTGGTTGACCTCCAACGACAATGTCCTCAAAACACAGAATGATTCGTTCTGACATGCAGGAAATGCAGGAAATTGACCAGGTGAGGCAGAAGGTCGGCAGATAAAGAAGGAACTCCTGACTGAGCTCAGATGCAGAAAGGAGGTGCAAGGAGGGGTGGAGGCAAGCACTGGCCACTTGAGTGTTGCCAAAGAGATATTGCTTGTTTGTGCTGGGTTGGAGATCCAAAGGCCAAAGCGGAGTGAGAGTTAGCACTCAGAACAGATGTCAAGGGCAGGAGGACAAGCTAATGGAAATTCACACATAGGAGAAGGAATGCTGAGTGCCCTGCTGTCCACTGCTTCGTGGGAAGAGGACTTGGTGATGACAGACATAGAGAGAGATGAGGTACTCACTGGGGTTTTTTTAAAAGCTTTATTCCTAGGTCTTAGAGGCCCCCTTCCACATGCAGGAAAATCAAGGCAGAGTGTGAGATCACTTAACCCGCTTGGTCCAAAACTGCAGCCCACAGCACAGGATGGTTTGCAGTTGCAGGTGCTGATGGAGCTGGCTGATGTCTTTACACCTTTTTTCAATAAAAGGAAAGAAAGAGAGTGTGGGGAAACTATAGTCTAGGCAGTCACATCTCAGCTTCTGGAATTCAGGTCCAGGCAGTCCCAGAAAGGAAAGAACAACGAGCAGAGATCTGAAACGAGTTATGTGGAGAATTTCGCTGACACTGATAGCATTTTTGAGATAATTTAAAATTGTTTTTAAAAAGTTTATATGTCAGTCTCTAAGAGTTGAATACATCATAAAAAGCACAAAACCATAAATCAGGTACTTATGCATCAATTGCATAAGGTCATTGGCACCAGCAGTGGTTTTCTCCAACTAGGGTTTTCTGTTAATATTTTCTCTAATTTGTGTTTAGATTTGAGCAATTGGTTAGTACTGATTTTTTTTTTTCTTTTTCCCAGAAAACTGAAAATTATCTACTAAATCTTATAGATTTTCAGATGGGAAATAATTTTCATTTGGATAACTGAAAATTAATTTCTTTTGCAAAACCAGATTTTTTCACATCTATTCTCTGTCCAATGAAATCCCAGTCAATCTGGGTACATTGTTCTTTTGTCTCATATAGCTTTACTTAAAAAGAAAGGGGGAAAAAATGTTGCCTTAAATCCATGAAATGCTGATCTGGCACAAAAGTCTCCTTTTTATTTTGCTATCAGTCAGCTTGTCTAGAACTGGCAGTGCTTTACCTCTGACAGCCATATATAACATGATGTATTTGTATGTAACACATTGTTGCTTGGATATGCACTTGATAGTCATGTTATAAAAAGATCAAATTACTTCAGGTTTTTTTAGAGCACTAAAGAAATTACCTTCAAATTTCATACACAGCAAAGAATGTGAAGCAAAGAATGTGAAAATATTTATATAAATACATAAAAGTGATGCTCCTAAAAAATTCACAATGTTAACAGCAATTGTGTTTATTGAGACTGTTTAAACCATCCGTGCCTATTTCAATTTAGCAGGTTCAATTAAACAAAAAAAAAAAAAATCAAATCTTTATTACTTTTAAAGAGGGAGTGTTAAATAATAGAGTTTTAGTTTAGATTGACAGACCTCTACTGAATTTCATTCTATTCCTTATCAAAACCCTTGGTCTATACTTAACCTGCTAAAGAGGAAAAAAAGAAAAATCAAAGCAAGAACTCACTAGGCAGAACCTCTTGAGGTAGTCTCCAAACCAATCCATAAGGGAAATCAACACTCCATTTCTATATAGACATTAAAAAAAAAAAAAAAAAAAAAAAAAAAAAAAACCCCAACCAACAACCAACCAACTGACCAGAATAACCCCAAACATATCAAATAAAGCCCTCCAAACTGATGTCCTTTATGGTGTTTGATGCAATATTTCTTGTAAATTTAGAAACTACAGCTAGCAACTTCCTGAAGCCAATGACATGGTGTTTCTTTGGTGAAGAGTTCAAGGGAAGGAAAATGAGATAAGCTTTATTACTCCTTGTTTAAGAAAACTCAAGGAACTCCAGGATGCACATCTGCTGAGAAGGACTGCTTGCACAGCAGGTATTGCTTTTCCTAGGTCTGGGAACAGGGGACTTGGCATGTAGGTGAGGACAGCTGCCTCACTCTGCTTGTCATACACTGTGTAGATCAATTCTGAATAACCTGAATGTGCAGGGACGGGTTCAGATGGGGAACTACTTACTTCTTGCTCTTAATTGGGCAGAGAGAATTGCCATAAAGGACAGTAAAATGCACACCATTTTCCTATAGTACAGCACTGTCCCAATGGAATAGCATAATTATTTTACATGGGCTGATAGCAATACGATAACAGGGGAAAATTTTATACTAAAAAGAGCCATTTGGATTAGATGTTAGCAAGAAATTCTTTGCTATGATGGGCCTGATGCCCTGTTCCCTTAGTGTTCAAGGCCAGGCTGGCTGGGGCACTAAGCAACCTGATCTAGTGGGAGGTGTCCGTGGGTATGGCAGGTGACTTGAACTAGATTATAGTTATGATTCCTTCTAAACCAAGCCATTTATGATTCAATGCATCTATGATGCACTCCTTCATGCCCCAAAATGTGAATACTAGATATAGATACAAATCTTTTTACAACCAGTGTTTCCCTTCCCCCTCCCCTTCCTTTTCCCCTTCCCCTTTCCCCTTCCTTTCCTGTTTTCCTAGTCAAATCATGATTCCTTTAACTGATCCAAGAGTGAGTGTTAGTTCTGCTAAACTAATCTGCCAGACTGATCTTCAACACCTCTCAATGATCCTTCATTTATTAAGGTGATTTACTGATTCAATGGAACTGGTGGAATAAATAATAGTCATGTGACTTTTCCCTTTAACTATGTTTGTGCAGCTTAAAATCTGGGGGTTTCAGCCTCTCAAAAATAATTATTAATCTAGGAAAATATAATTAATACATTATTAGTATTTCTTGAACCATGGAAATGTTTCCTTTTTAGAATCAAAACATACCATCAAAACATTTTTCTTCATTCTGTTTGCTTTAAGCAGATTCGGAGACATCTGAGCTCATGCCAGTCCAGATGTTCCACTGCTGGTGCGTACACAGTCCTAGGTAAGAAAAAATTCACCTGGACTCTCTTTGACTCATGAACTGATTTAGTAAAAGTTTGTAAGCTCTGTGTCTCAGCTGTGCAAAGCAGCAACTCCTTGCATAATTGTTCATTACTGCTGCTACTGGTCTGTAATTTTCACAGAGTGCAGATTTTAATTACAGAGGGATAGCTGCTTGGTTTTTCTAGCTGGTTCCATGGCAAAGATTTATTGAAGGATATAGGAAGATATATTTAAATCTAAGAGATTTATTCTTATAGAAACTTTTTATGAGAAGGCTTATGAATCTCACTCTGCTCATTTAATATTTGCCCAAAACAAATAAAATATTTCCTTAAGGTACTCCTCTGTTTCTCTAGGACCAGTTTATAAAATATCTGACATGTGAAAAAAAGCCCAACATTCTGAATCTTATTTTTAAGACTGACAGCCATTTACATTACATTATCTTCTCTTGTAAATCGTATGAAGTAAACAAGGTAATCATCTGACCTCTATTTCTAATGGTATATTTTGTTTAAATATTTTCTTGTTGCTATACTGCAAAGGTGAATCAGTCAGTGAAATCTCTACATAAAATGCCAAACAGTGTCTTCATGGACTAGATGACATTGCTTCTGGTATTCAGCCTAGGGAACAAAACTATTAGACCAGGTTGCTCAAAGCCCAATCCAAACTGGTCTTGAAAACTTCCATGGATGGGGTATCCATAACTTCTCCAGGCAACCTGTTCCAGCTGTTCACCACCCTCGCAGCAAAGATTTTTTCCTACTATCTAATAAAATTCTACCTTCTTCAGTTTAAAGCCATTCCCCCTTGTCATGTCAATGCACACACTAGTCAAAATCCCCTTTTCCACTCTCTTGCAGTACTGGAGTACTTGACTTCCACTCCTTCAAGTACTGGGAGATGCTCTAACATCTCTCAGAGCCTTCTCTTCTCCAAGCTGAACAACCCCAACTCCACCAGAGTGTCTTCACAGGAGAGGTGCTGCAGCCCTCTGATCCTCTTCTGCCCCTCCTCTGAACTCACTTCAACAGGTCCAGGTCCTCCTTATTTTTTGTCTCCCCCAGACTCTGGCTCAGCAGCCTGTTCTCAGGATGATCTGACTGCCAGAAGGCTCTACACAGCTGTAAAATGTAGTAATACTGCTTTACACTTGTAGCAGAGCTAAAAAGAGATGTGAACTTTAGGTTTGGACCAATATCTGGATGAGAGCTTTGGAAAAAAAAATTCCAAACTACAGAGAGTTCCCTTAAGAATGAAATTTCTTCGAGTTTCATCATGAGTCTCTGTTTTGATGAGTGAAGAGCTGTTGAACAAAAAAGTTTCTGGAGTATTTCCTGTCCTAAATTTCCAGGGTTAACCCTACTGATCAAAATTCCACTAATAATGTAATTAAAAACATGCTTTGTGTAACTCTAATCAGCTATCAGCAACCAGTATTTTTGCCATAGCATTGCAATGATATCCCTGATGATGATTTTTTTTTTCTGGAAACATCTTTCACCTTTGTTGAAATGTAAAACAATCTATTTGAAAAAGTATCTGTAGTTTATCTGAAGGGGTGGTGAATGGAAGTATCCTTGACACTGAATCTTTTGGTGCCTAAGGCTTATAAAAAGAGACTGAAAAAAAAAAGCAAACAAACAAAAATCCCTGAAAATGTATCCTTATAAAAACCTCCTTACAGAGATTTTTCCACATGAAGAAACATCTAATCTATAATTACAATGAAAATGAGGGACTCCACACTCTGAGCACCTGCATTGATTCTTGCTGATTCATTTAGGATTTCTCCCAGACAACCTGAAAAACAAGTGTACTATAACCAATCATTGAACTGATGTCCCAGTAATACAAAATGATCTGAAATTACTTAATATTTCATAAGACTCTGCCATGTGATCAAATTCTCTGATATCAATGGGACCATCCATACATGGAAGTTAAATATAGGGAAGGTTTTCAAGAAATATGATATTGAATACCAGTGCAACAAACATTCTGATTACGTATATCTTAACTGGACAAGAAGGATAGATTCTGTTTTGGACTACACAGACAAAAATAAGTCTTTAATCAGATGGTTTATGTTAAGCACCCAACTAATTTGTACTCAGGTAAAGATATAGATGCATTCTGATTTAGACATGAGATGACATGATATCATTCTTTATGACAAGGACCATTTCCTCAAATGTTTTCTGAAATTGGTCCAAATGAAAAAAAAAAAAAAAGTCAAGGGATGCAGAGATATAGGAGAAGGAATTAGACAAGAGATCTCAAGAGGTCTGAACATTCCATTAACTGAGATCTTTTCTCAGAAAAAAATAAAATTGGCAAATTTTTCCACTTATGCTGTAGTCTGAGAGAAAAAAAAGTAAAATGGCTGAATATAATGTACCTTAAATATTTTTCTTTAAAATGTTTACAAAAATACCAAAGAACTGCTTCAAAATACTGGTAGTCACAAAGACTTGCAAGAAGAACAACATTTACTTGAGAAGTCCAGAAAACTGATTTACTTATTTTTATATGACAGCTGTTCCAGTGATATCAGTGATTTTAATCAAAAGTGTATCACAAAATTCTGTAAAATGACTGCCAATAAGCTACAAGAATCTATAATACTTATTTCAAAATATTTTACCACTTCTGTTTTTAGATGTCTCCTTTTGTTTTGAGATCTGCTTTAGGAGAGTCTTTTATTTTGAACCTACTGTCTCTTTAGGAACCAGAGCTGATAATCCTCAGCTTGATGTACAACACATTTCTAGAAGACCTATAATTATGTTATTGAAAGAGGACAGAGAGGTTTCTATAATTGTTCTGCAGCAACATTCAGTGCTGCAAAACACTAACAAACAAAAGATTTGGGTTTGCTATGGGGTTTACTGCAAGTAGAGTTTGGAAACACAATGTAGATTTTTCTGGCTTACTATTTTACGACATGTTGTTGCAATTAGTAGAAAAACTATTGAAATTCTTAACCAAAGCAGACCCCTGTAACACTTTAGAATAAAGTCTTGATGGCTTAGAAGAAGAAAATGGTTTCCTGTATGCAAATTAAGAAGGAAAGGCCAGGTACAAGAGTGAGCATGAAAGCAGTGGAATTGGTTTTCTGGGCCAGAGCCTGGACTAGAAAGGAGAGCAGGGTAAGTATTTTGGGATGTTTAGGGTCTTCATTATTACCCTTACCCTGGAGTTAGATGTCTAGTCGACTTCACAGACAACTGACAGCCTGGTACATTAAATAGTCTTGATTGATCACCTCATTGACTCATCTTTTCCTCTAAGCTTGCCTCTTGCATCTGAGTTGAGCTTCTCTATCACTTACTGATGGTATGCCTGCCTTTCCTGATGTATGACCTGACAGACAGATGCAGATTCTGAAAGTTCCTCAGCAAAAGGTACTTGCATTTTTAGTGAAAATATTAGTTAACAGAAACAAAGGAAGGTTTGTGCATCATGAAATATTTTATATAAAATAAAAACATGTCAGTGACACTAACATGTTTTGTAACCAAAGTCTGACTGCCAATATTGAAACATTTCTGGTTTCCCTCTCTTAGACTTGGATTTCTCTCTCTCAGATGTGGTACTCCTCCTGAGGATGTTGGTTTTGCATGGCCTGGTTTTTGGTAGCAGGGGGGCCACAGAGGTGTCTTCTGTGAGAAGCTTCTGGAAGCTTCCCCCATGTCCAGCATAGCCAATCCCTGATGGCTCTGAAGATGGACATGCTGCTAGCCGAAGCTGGGCCAAGTAGAGATGATAGTAACTCCTCTGCAATAACATATTTAAGAAGAAAATCAAAACAACATGGTGGTGCAGTTTTGTTTCCAGCCAGAGAAGAGGAGGTGAGAACATGTGAAGGAAAACAACGTGACGACACCAAGGCCAGTGGAGAAGGAGGGGCAGGAGGTGCTCCAGGCACTGGAGCCGAGACTCCTCTGCAGGCTGTGGTGCAGCCATGGTGAAGCTGCTGTGCCCCTGCAGCCCGTGGGGATCCACGGGGGATGCAGAGATCCACCCACGGCCCGTGGGGATCCACGGGGGATGCAGAGATCCACCCGCGGCCCGGGGGGGAGGTGCCCGTGCCGGAGTGGGCGGATGCCTGCAGGAGGCTGTGATCCCGTGGGAGACCCGGTGGAGGGAGAGAGCCCTTGCTCCCAGGCTGGAGCAGCCTGTCCTTGGAGGACTGCACACCATGGAAGAGTTTTGGGAGGAGTGTCTGCCTGTAGGAGGGACTCACATTTCAGCTGTTTTGGGAGGACTGCTGCTCATGAGATTTGGAGCCACACCAGAGTTCACAGAGAACTGTCTCCCATGGGAAGGACCCTACGGTGCAGCAGGAGAAGGATTCCTCTCCCTAGCCAAGCAGAAGAAAACATTGGGTGATGAACTAACCAAAACCCCCATGCCCTGTCTTCCTGCACTGTGAGTGGGAAGGAGGTAGGGGTTGGGAAAAAAAGGTGTTCTTTAAGTGTTTATTTTACTTCTCATTATCCTCCTCTGATTTTGTTAGTAATAAACTCACTTTGTATCACTAAGATGAGCCCCCTTTGCTCTTGTAGTGTTTTCTCCCAGTTCTTATCTCAGCTCATGAACCCTTCATTACATTTTTCTCTCCTCTGCTGAGCTGTGGCAGGGGAGTGAGTGAGAGACTTTCATGGATGCCTGGGGTTTGGCCAGTGTCAAATCACGACCCTGAGCTAACCCGCAGGCTGCAGCCAGACACTGGCTGGGGGGTGCCACTGTACTGCTGATAAAGACCAAAACTGCCAATTTGTAGTTGAGCAAATGATAAAAATAATGGTGTATCAGCACATTTCCTTACCCTATTTCATTTACAGTTGGTCATATTTCCAAGCAGCCTTCTGTAGGGAAAACAATGCAGAGATACATGAGCTAGCATAAATTTACTGGGAAAAAAAAGCAACCAACAACATATGGCATGCCTTTTCTGGATAAGGCAGAGATATAGCAGAAATTAATTTTGATTAATTAAACTCCTTTTTAAAATTAATGCATGGTGGTCCAGACATTGTGCTGCGCTGATGTGTGCAAGCACTTCTTTTGTCAGCCAATAAAGCAGGGTGTTTTTAAGGTCTCCCTTAGCATTTCTCACCACACTGGCATTGACTCACTAAGATGTGGTACATTATAGATCTGCTTTTCTCCCCTGACAAGGGCTTCATGGAAAAGATGGAAAAATTGGTTTGTTTACTGGGAAAAACTTGGGATCCCTAGATACCTTTGCAATTTGAAAGTGATTGAGTGGGGCATTCCAACTAGTACATTAGCAACACATTACAGGATTAAGCAAAATAAAACCAAATAAATATGGTCATGCAGATAAGTCCAAATAACCAAAGAAAGTAGGGCAAGTCTTTCATCTTTATGTTGTTTGGTGTAATTCAGGTCATACTGGTATTGATTTACTGCTAGCAAATTGTTTTAGAATTACTAAAAAGTGAAGTTACTTTATCATATTTTCTACATCCATTTCAATTACACACAAACCTTCAATAATTGCTGATTCATCCAGAAGAGTTACGAACTGAAAGATCAGAACTGAAAAGGTATTGATTACGGATTTTTCTTCTCATCATGGAGATTCAAACTAAATTGGGTTCAGACAAGAAAGTTGGGTAGTATAGGAAACTTCCCTTGTCATCTAAATTGGCTTTGCAAGTGTATATGTATAAGCCATTTCTCAGCACCATGATATTACAGTTACCTACAAATAGGAAGAGAAATTGCATTTAATATGGTACACTCTAAAGCAATGTAAATCAATCAATAATTAAGTTCCAGAATTTCTAACGGTGAAGATTGTTGTTCTCCTCAATCTTTATCTAGTAAATAGCAGTATTCAGAAGCTTTGAAGCATAATCTAGTATGGGCACAGAAGTCAGTAATATATCCAAAACCCATACTTCCATTCTTTACATTAGGAACAAAGGAATACCAATATCAAAACATTCTGTTCTCAACAGAATTTTCCACGGTACCTTGTAACTTGCAACAGCATATCTAGTGTGACTTCCATAAAAAAATCCAATAAAGAATTGTAAGAGCAGCCCTATTTAGGTCACCAAAGGAATGAGAAATTAATCAAACGTAGTTATTCTGTAGTAGTGTTGGCTCAGCAGCAAAATGACACAAAGGCACATCCACATGCTTAACTAAAGCTTAATTCATTTGGTTACTTGTGATCAAAGGCTTTGAATGATTACAAAGAAATGTCAAGGTTGTGACATTGTGGCTAGAATAAATCAGACAGAAAAAAAAAGACAACAGAAAATAAACAAAAAGAAGAACCCCAACAACAAAATTACATTTCCAAAATTGCTTTTTCCAAGGGGAAAAAAAAAAAGACCTGTTTATTTTTCCCCCAGAAAATGCGTTTTCTGAACTATGAAACAAAAGAGTTCCTCTTATTTTTTCTTTCAGACTTTGTGTGACTGTCACAGTGCAATGGTGGCACCTATTGGTCTAAGATATTTATGAAAATCACACTCTCTAAAGGGCATTTTTTTCTAAATTAATACAGTTCACTTTCTTTCTGCATGCTGGGAGCAGCACCAGAATGACAATTCCTGCATTGAGGTGACAGCATGAGTCATGGTAATAGCTCTGAATTTAGTAATTTCTGATTCATGATTCTTCCCACATGTTTGGGCTATATTCTTGAATTGAAGCAACTGCAACTGAGCTGATCGTCTAACAGGTAGTGGGTCTATCAGTTCCCTCCAGAATAACTGGATGGGTGCTCCCTTCTGTGCATGAGTCATTTCTCTGATGCTTCCTCAGAAGAGAGAATAAATAACGGGAGTGTACATGGGAGAATAGGTAATGAGAGTCCTGTGTGAATCAAGCTGTGCAAAATGGGGTTTGCTGCTTCTTAATCTGTCAGACAGAAAAGTACAAAGCAAAAGCTGAGGTGGTATGAGGAAATGACAGGCACAGAGGGCAGATGTAGGTTCACAGCTGTCCCTGAGCACACTATCCTGAGCAGAGGTGCTAAGTAAGCACATTGGTGACCTGCAGTTATTTAAGCAAGTATGCAATGTGTAGGCAAAAAAGATCTATTCTGTTTCCTCCAACTTTCGTTTTTTTTTTCCCCGGGATTTTCTCCTTAGGATAAAGAGTTTTGCAGAAAAAAACAGTGAGAAACTGAATTTGTTTCCACTACAAAAAATAAGTGATAAATAGTTGGGAATTATAACAGTGATTCAAATGACAAACCAAAATTTCTCCAATATATTCTGCTTTGAAGAAAAAATGAATCTCAACAGTAGCTGCCTTCTCATTCCTTGCTTACCCTGCCTTGCTTGGCCTTCCCTCTCTTGCCTTTGTCTTTCTCCTGCACCACTCTAATAAAACTCCAGTATATATTTAATCTTTTTTATAAACAGAAAATAAACTGAATAAGGCTATTTTTATAGAAAAGAATTTGCAATTTAGGTACTTTGGTTAATTTTATATCTGTTTTAAGATTAGAGACTAGTCAATACTAGATTGATTAGATGTTGACTTGATTTAGACTAGTCAATATTTGTCGTAAGCTGAGGCCACTACGACTTATTCCTATCTCAGGTAATAACTGCATTCATAGTTATTTCAGAAAGGGAACTTAGTTAAAATATGAATGCTGCACAGGCAAATCTGCAAGAAGCAGAATGGGTAAAATGAAATGTAAGGGAATCATTTTGAGACACACCATAACAGAATTTCAGAGGAAAAGCAAAGGGACAAAATAAAAGCTTTCATAGCAGAATAAAGGGGAATATTAGAAGTATAATATAACCTTCAAAAAGTGGAAGTCATTCCCAAATCATGCAAGAAATGAAAAAAATAAATTTCTGACAAGTAAACAGTAAAACTGTAAAAGTTGAGGCCAGAAGATGTAGGAGGACTGTGAAAACATCCAATAAAATATTTTCCACAGCTCTGTAAGAAACATTTGAGAGAAATTGAAGACACTTAAGTAATTGGTGAAAAAGACCATTCAAGGAAATTGGTGAGAAAAATTTTAAAATACTTCTTCACCTTGGAGTTTAGTACAAACAAGTCAAAGGCAATTTCTTTCCAGAGGCTTTCTTTGTAGTGCTGTCTTAAGAAATATCTTCCTGAAGCTGAAGATGAGTAAACTGAAAAAAGTTATTCAGACTAACTACTATTTAAAAATATAATCAACCTATTTACTATTATTTAATAAATACTGTGGAGCACAGGAATGGATGGTCATGCATGCAAATTTTTTAAATTTCTCTGAAGAAATACTTCAAAATATAGGGAAAAAAGTGTGATTTTCAGTAAGAAAATCAGAAAAGTATATAATAAACAGAGAAGACAGATACATGGAATAGAATCTTTAGAATTTATAAATGTTTATTCTATAAATATTTAGAAAAAGATAGCATTTTTTATGAATTAAAAATTATTTAGATATTTGAGACATTCAATGAGAATTTGAAGAAGAAATGAAGATGATATTACCATTTCTGGAAATAATTATTGGAAGTTCTTGTTAAATATTAATTCTTTACATGTTTAGTAAAATTTCAGTTTCTTTAAGCAGAGTATAGAAAATATATTCTGCTCTCTAAAGCTATGGTACCTGCTCAAAATATGCCCAGGATGGAACAACATGGTAAGGTTTTTGACTCTTACATGCAAGTTATTTTCTGTGCATGAGAGAGAGAGAAAATCATTAGATTTTTTTTATCTATAAATTTTTGCATGGTTGTGAATTTTTGGTTAGTGCCTAATATCACATCAAGATGACACACCAGTATTTCAATCACTAGAATTTCTATTGTGCTGGGATTAATGAAATTGTTCTCATAAGCATAAATGTGCACCTATTTTTCATTATTATTCACATCAGCTTAAATTTCTAGGGTTTCCATATTTCAGTGGTTGACTTATATAAAATTCACTATTAAAATCAAGGCATATAAATGTTTTTTTGAAATGCTCTGGCTACCTGGTGGCACATACTGGTAGTTTCCTGAATTCAGACTTTTTGGCCACATCTACTCATTCTCCAGTATCACTCAAGCCTTTTCACTTTTTACAACACATTGTCTGTCAACTCTTAAATATATAATTTGCAATATAATTTTACAGAAAGATGATTCAGCCAAAATTATGGCAAACTTCAAAAATTCCTTTGATTTAATATTAGGTTGGCATGTGCTTAAATCTCCTCCTTTTCCACAGGAATTTAATATTTGAAGAGATCACTTGGTCACAAGATTCCCTGACTCTGAAGACAATCATAATAAGTCATTCTCTTCATAAAATTAACTGAAGGAAAATAAAATTTCATGTCAAGAGAGTTTGGTATTTTTCAAAAAATATGCTACTTCTTGAGAGATCTATACAGTGCAGGAGTCCCAGCTGTTTTCACATTTTTGTTTTTTAGCCTAAACTCACTTTAACAAAAATCTACAGGTACATATAAGGCAGTCTCATTCCCTGATGAAATAGATCACACATAATACATTTAAAAAAATAAATTAAAATACTCATGTTTCACTTCCTGTATTTGTATTTCACTACAATGAAGATCAAATGAACTTTAGTGTGAAAAGAAATCTAATAATCTCACAATATACATTATTATCTAGTGGATAGCTTTTATTTGCTACAGAATAGGCAAGGGCCAATATATGCAGTGTTCAAAGGATTCACTTCTGTCATATGACCTGGTGTTAGTATTCAGTGGGTTTATGAACTTCTAGAGTATCTAAATAATGTTATGTATTTCCCTTTATTCTGAGAATGATCCTTTTGAAGCATAAGCATTCTTCTCTTGGTCATAATATTGTGAACTGATATGTTTAATATTGTTTTTGGACCATACTCTCAGGCACATGGTGTTGCTCTTGGGCCTGTCTTGTGTAGGGCCAGGAGTTGGAGTTTGATGATCCTTGTCGGCCCCTTCCAACTCAGCTTATTCTGTGATTCTGCTAAATAATGAATCAGCCCATGAAATACAACAATAATACAGTTTTGGTCCATTTGATATTCAAAGTAACTTGTATTAGAAGATGTAAATATATAAATTAGAAAACATCTAAATTTTTCATCAAAGTATGGCTTTGCATCTTTTGCTAGTTGAGTCCTCTTAATATCAAGAGTACGCTTCTCTTGCCTCTCCAATGACCATCTCAATAAAAGAACTAAAGAAAAACTGTAAGTAAAAAGCATGTGTAGCATGGCTATCTCTCTATTTTGTTCTCTTATTCTCTGATATACTTACATAAGAGAGTAACTCCTTTTTTGTAGTGGTTGGATTGCATTTTTTTTTTTTTAAGGAAGCCTAAATCTGTAAGTATGCCTTCCTTAGTGTCTTCTAAATATATAATGCAGTTTTCTTTTATTTTTCTTGAATTGCTTTATAATTCCACTCCTTAACATCAGTCTATAATGTTTGCCTTTTGTTGAAACTCTAAGTATTTCTTGGCCACATTGAGTAATATTACATGTGTTCTTGTGGTTTCCAACAGTGAATCTACTGGTTTTTTGCAAGTGTTGGAAATGTGTATAAATTGTGTAGCGTCAGGGACAAAAATAGGAAGATATTTAAAAATACAAACAATACAAAGACCTCAGACATAGTCTTGGTCTTGTACCAGACAAGGTACTATTAATGGGTTCAAGAGTAGTCAAATTCTCGTTCCTTTTTTTTTTTTTTTAATACAGTAATCTCAACAATTTTTTTGTAAATAGTACCAGCAAGAGAAAGAAAAAAGTTTGCATTCTGCAGAATATTTTTTAATCAGAGCAAAGATATCAAAATTTCTCAATATTGACTAAAAGAGAATAAAAGTTTTGTAAATATTCTTCTAGCATAAAACATTTTGTGCTGAAACCTTTTATATATTTAAATGAACAAATACACAGTGATGAAAAAATTTTCCACTAAGGTACAATGCCTATTATGTAACACAAACACTCCCTACTTGTTGACTGTTAAATGAAAGTACATCTATTTAATTTATTATATTTTAATTTCATTTGTTCCAGTCACCGGATTAAATAATTTTCACATTTTATTACTTATGTAAAACATTGTATTAACATTATGAGAAACAATTCTAATGTAATTGCATTCTAAGCTTCTCCAGCTTGTCAGGGATAAGACATATTACAGATACTAACAGATATCAGTTTAACATTCTTTAAATATTCTTCCACATGTTTTTTAATCTTCTGAATTTATGAAGACCATACATATATTAAAAATTTTACTTACTACAATGAAGTGTATTTTTAAATCTAATTCTCTTAATAAACTTATTTTGATAGCACTCTATTTTACCATATCACTGTACTTCAAATAGTATTGGCAAATGAATATTTATTTTAACTGTTGCTCATATGAACACAGCATCACAACACAACCACCTTATAATGAACTTTGGTAATAACACTTAATTGTTATCTTCTCAAAACACATTTTAAATGAACAAACTAACTGCATCTGTCAAAAGCATAAACCTTTTCTCATGTAGCTACCATATATTTCTGTCCAAGGTCATACATTAGTTTCTGACATAAGAAACTAATAGGACTTAGGTAAGTAATTAAAATATAGAATTGGTTTATGCTTGCATAGCCATTTGTATCCATTATGCTGAAAGCTTTCATATAAACCATACATCAAAATATTAAAATATTCAAAATCTATTAATGAAATCCAATTCAAATATACAAAAGTAATTACTATGTCTCTCTAGTTATTTCCTCAATAACAGGAATGAAAATATTGAAAATCAATATAAAAATGAACAAGACTATGTTATTTCCTTTATGGAAGACTTAAACGAAAAACCTTGCTTTTTTATTTTATTAGAGTTTTTTGGCTATCCACCATAGGTATGAGATTGTCACATTTTCACTTCTAAAAATAGCTTTTTTCAGAAGGCTCTTACACAATCTCAACATTCATGCAAGTTTATTAGAACAGTTCTGGAACCAAATGGTCTGGATACATTTCTGATTTTCTGTTTTATGTACTGTTCACATACACTTAAATAACAATTTCCGTAGACAACCTTTCTTTTGTCTTTTATGTTCCACTTCTTGCTATCAAACAAGAGTGTCTCTATAGTGGCACATATCTGCCGTGTCTGGTGCCCCATGTGTGGAGACACGAGGCTTGACTCCACGTTCTCAGAAGGCTGGCCTATTATTTTATGATATATATTATATTAAAATACTACATTAAAACTATACTAAAAGAATAGAGAGAAAAAGATCATCAGAAGGCTAGAAAGAACAAGAATAGAATGCATAACAAAATCTTGTGACTGCTCACAGCCTCGACACAGGTGGCTATGATTGGTCATCAAGTGAAAACAATCCACATGGACCAATCACAGATGCACCTGTTGCATTCCACAGCAGCAAACAGTTATTGTTTACATTTCTCTCCTGAGGCTCTTCAGCTTGCCAGGAGGGAAAAAGCTAGCAAAGGATTTTTCATAAAATATCATAGCTACACATATCTAGGCTGAGATTTTTCATCTATGAAAGCTCCTGATTACTTCCTTCTGTAGCTGTTTGCCTTGGAATTATAATACTTTAATTCTGCACAAAATATTTTTTCTATTAAGGTTAAATTTCTGTTTACCAGCCTTTCAAACAGACTCTTTTCTTGCTGCACCAGAAGGTGCCATCTTGTATTCAACTTGCTACAGAGAAGATGAGGGAGTATCATAGTGTTGCCTAAATTTTCATTCCTAAAAGTAAGGTGATTACTATTGAAAGTAGGTATTGCTCTGTGTGTGAAAATGTAACATTCCATGTGCTACTAAATCAGTCCTGTGAAATTTGGGCTTTTTCAACAGCCAAGTTATACCATTTAAAGAAAAGGAAAGTAAATCTGACTACTATATACTTTTAATAAATGTAATTCTTTTCCATAAAGTAAGAATGTGTCTATGATTTCTTGCTTTAAAAGACCTAAAATTTATTTTTATAATTATGTTTGAAGACATTGAATTGAAAAATTACACAAAGTAGTTTTGAATCCATGTATTTTTCATATGTCTATCTCTGGAATCTAAACATCAGAAGGAAAATTGTAGCGATTAAACTTAATTTTCACAGTCTGACTAACAAATGAAATGGAATAATTTTATCTTCCTGTCTAGCTTGTTATTTGTTTTAACTGCCGCATTATTTTGATAAGCATCAGGCCCAATTCCACCACCATTATTCAGGTATTACTCAAAAAAAATTCCATTTGAAAAACCAAAAATTGCATTCAGGTCAAAGACTTGAAGACTTTACTTTAGGTGTTGGGATTTCCATTAAAAATATAGTTGACAACTCTTCCCCCCATCCCCAAGATTTGTGATTTTTTTTAAACCTTTAAATGTTTTCATTTAAAAATAGACAAAAATTATGAATAAATTTTAAAGCAGAAAGGTGTTGTATACACAGCCACTTTGTTATTTACCACAACCCAATCATACCTCTGTGATGAAATACAGCCATGAATTAGCAAAGGTTAACAAGGGTTTTCTACCAATTTAATGCAATCAATAGTGTAAACAAAAAAAAAAATCCAACCAACTTTGGTTTGAACCGAATATAATAATAAAGAAATGTCAATATTTCCAATAAGCTTATGTGATGAATAGGATAATAATTTTATAATTTTCTCTGTGAGAAGTTACTTGCACCAATTTTGTGTCTTCTCCCTGAACTTAGGTGGCCATCCAATTCTGACTCACAGGGAGAGCCATGGCAGCACCATTACTGTTTACAGCCACTTGGACTTTGCATTGATCAAATCAAAATTTTCTTGGTTGCATACTGAAACAAGAAACTTTTCCTCCTAATGATCTCATTAGTCTGTGATGAATAATCACTCCAAGGAAGTCATCAAAGCCATGTCATCAGCATTACTTAAACCTTCTACTCTTCGTAATCATTTTTATTATACCATTGTCTATAAACTCAGGCTCAGATTGGAAATCCCATTGTACTGGGTGCATGGTTAAGTGCGGTCCTTGTCTTGAAAAGCTTAACATCTAATTAGAATAGACAGCTGTAACAGCAATGTTCAAAATGTCGCAAACATTTTTAAAGCCTGCCACAGGTTTTTCACCAGTACCACCTCAGGCTTGAATGTAAAAAAAACCACAAAATAGCAGGACCAGGATTTTTAAATAAGTATCAGGCTTGTACACAAAATAGAAAATAGTGTCCTGAAGTGGGATAAATTAGAGTCTAGAAGCCTATAATCACAATTCTTACACTCTCCTTTTTGATTTGTGCTGCTATTTTCATCTCCAGGAGAATTTGTTTTCTTGACATAAAGCAAATAATGCTTTATCTAATGCTATAATTTAGAAAGACTGACATGTTTAAGCAATTCTATAAGTTAGACACAAACCTGAGGTCAGCATAAATAATGCATGGTGTAGTTCTGTCCAAATGCAACCTAAATCCTCACAAACACTTCTGAACAAAAAAACCATACATATAGGCAGGTGCCTGGTAGTACAAGCATTATTAAAGTCATAAAAGACATTGAAACACTGGCAATATTTTTTTAGTGGCTTATCTATTTAGGCAGATTTAACCCCGGCCCACTGGGGTGTGGAAGGATCATGCAGTCACACTGTTCTGAAAACTCTTAGTTAAATATTATGTACAGTCCATCTCAGTGAGCCCCTCAGCACTGAGTCACAAAATGCTCACAGGCATTATGTGTAACTACTTATACCATGCTCATCACTGTAGTACCAAACTTGCTTGAAGAGGAGCACTAAGCACTGTGAAACATTAATGTCAGGTATGTTTTTTCCTCCTATTTGTCCTTCACTCAAAAGAAAACTTCTGTGTGCAGTACTGTAAATATGGTTTAGTATCACTATATAATTGTGAGCGACAGTGTCAGAATGGGGGTAGAGGGCAAACTTCCTTTATCTCTCTACAGACAGAAGGGTGAAAATGTGAGTATGCAAGCATTTATCTACTTGCTTGGAAAAAGGAGGAAATTAAAGTGTACACACCTGTACATTATGCATAATTTACACATAGCTCATAAAATATACATAGTGCAATGTATCATCATTTTAATTGTGTATTACTTAGCACTGCATATTGCTTTCATCATTATACACTAAGCTGTATTTTCTATGTACTCTTTGTGCACTATTACCATCTTACTACATTTAGTATTACACTTCTCTGTATGGTGATCAAAGGATTTAGGGAGACCTCATATGGCACTCTTCAATTAAACAGAGATATTGCCTAGTGGGCTGGGACAGAAGAGCAGAGTTAGTGTACAGGAGCTGTCTATGCAGCAGAAAGCACTTGTGAGAATTGTAATCAACTGTTTCAGCAATTAAAATTACAGCACAGCACTCACCCTTTTCAGGCCCCATGGAGAATTTAGACTTCAAACTTTTTTCAAGTTCAGTTAAGTAAACTACAGGTAGAAAGTCATAAAAGAGAAGATCAAAGAATATTCTTTTTGACAAGACCTAAAATACATGCTTTTTCGTCCAGGAAAATCTTATTTAGGCTATGATTCTTGCACACTGTCCTCTATTGTTGAAACCATGTAACCTTTAAATTAATTATTAAATATACAAAGATTAAGAAAGAATGGCAGTACAGCCTGGTGATCATGAATATCTAGATCCCAATGCAAGCCTATGACTTTTTATATTTATAATAAAAATCCAAACACCTAAGTAGTTACTCAAAAACATAAATTCACTAAAATACAGTTCAGTAAACTCTAATAACTTGATACAAAGAAAATTCTTAGGGGCGAAACACTTTTGTGGCTTTGTCTCTCTTTCTCACCATTCTACTTTATTTCTAACTGGGAATAAATAAAATTAATTTACCTAAATCAAATTTGTTTTGCCTGTGATGGTAATAGGCAAACAAGCTCCCTGTCCTTTTCCTTGTCTGGGAGTTTTTTCATCCTATTTTCTCATCTTGTCCTGTGGAAGAGAGAGAGAGCAACTTCTTAGGGGCCTGGTAGCCAGACAAGGTAGCATATAAGAGGAAGAATATCTTTAATGGATGTATGGAATGGAATCTGAGAAAGAGCAAAAGGACTTGAGACAGAGGATGAAACAGTGCCTCATCTTGGAGAAAGAATATAGAATGAATTCATAGGTATAAAGGAATTTTCTTTATCAAATTGGAATAAAATCTTTTAAGAGACTGCTAAAAAAAGATGATTAACACCAAAATTTATATACACCATATTGCACTCTGAATTTGCCATAAGTATAGACTTCTTATATTTAAAAAAGAAAAAAAAATAATAAATATACTGATTGCAAAGAAAATGTAATAAAGTATAAAAAATGTGTGGCTGCATACATGAAATAATTTAATCATATCTCAATTGTCTCCCAGTTTATCTTGAAATTGATAAAATTAATATAAGAAACAATAAATGCCATCCTCTTAAAGAGTCATAAGTTAAATTGTCAGTGTTCTCTTGTCATGACTTTTGTATGTTTAAATAGTAATAAATATATGCAAAAAAAATTGATAATTTTAAAAGGTAGCTTCAAAATAAACAATTTAGAAACAATAGGAAATGACTTAGTTTTTTTTCTGGTACTTCTTTTCTATATTGAAGGCATAAATCTATATGAAACAACATGAAAGACACAGCAAAAGGAGTTAATGGAATACTCGCAGCTTAAGGTAATAATTCTACATATTCATAGGTGCATTTGGAAAATGCCTGTATTTTAAATATGAAACTGCAGATTAAAGCATTCATAGACAGCATTGTATAAACTTGTCAAATACAAATCTTTGAATCATGAAATTCTGAGTAACAGCTCACATTTAGAATTTTCTCATGACTTTGTCTTTAAATTTGTGATGTAATGCAAAATACCATTTAGTTAGAAAAAGTAATGAATCTTAATCTAATTAGTACTATTTGAATTACTGGTTTTATTCAAATTATTTGACACAAGAAAGTGAAAGGGAAAGCACCAGAAAAAGCCACAAAAATTATTTTTGATTATAGAAGCAAGATTCTTCAAAAAATATGATTTGAGGAAAATTCTTTACTAACATTACCAAAAACAAGTAGTGAAACAGCCCAAAAACAAGTAGTGAAATAGCAGTATATAGTATTTAGATTAAAAAATGATTTTGAATTTTTAAAATTTAAATTAGTTAAGAAATTTGTGTTTCTGTGGTTTTGCTATTTTAGCTTTTATAATCTTGTTGCTTCCACTGCTCTTAGTTCTAGTTAATAGATAACTTTGCTCTAATAAATAAGATAGATATTACAGAAGAATGAAGTAGTAACTCCAAAATCATACACTCCAAAAACTTTAATAAATGTAATCCACCTGCAGAACCTATTAGTGAATTGCTCACCTAAGAAATTTAAATTAATATAGTATTGTTAAACAAGCTGAGCTTTGACATCCTTTATCTAGAGATGGATTAAATGTTTAATAGTAGTTGAAACAAGAAGATGAAAAATTGTGAATTGACAACAGGAAAGGGGGCTGTGGGAAACCTTTGCGTTGCAATGTATATAAACCCTGTCAAGTTTTTGTTTCTTTGGACATTCTTGATGAATAAGTGACTGCTTATCCCCAGTACTGACCAAGTTGTTGAAGTTTCAATCTTTTGATTCTCTCCTTTGACTCAGTAGTCCAAAGAAATAGTGTCTGATTTTCACATATGTCAAAGAAAATAATAATCCCATTGCCTGCAGGAGCACTGCAAATGGATGTACTCTTTTTCTTTGTGGAAAATGGCTTTTTATGAAGGAACAGACAAAGGCTTCTTCAGGATTTAGATGATTATATTTTCCAGTGATTAAATACAAATTTCAAGAAATAGAAGAATGCTTGCTTTGGTAGCTTAGTGCAGCTACTCAATATTATCCAGTATGCAATATTCTTTTTACAGGAAACAAAAATAAAGGCTTCCTCCTTGCAGTAAGCCTGGTGACAAAAATTCTGCTATAGCTGATATAAAACATGAGAAACACAGTACTAAAAATATTTTTCCAAGGCAATACCTCTAACCACCCTCTAAATTAGAAAATTTAGCTGCTCAATCTTGTCTAGAATATTTTTATGCTGTATAATAACTCCCATCAGTCTCTGAAGTCATTACTACATGGTATTCTCTCATCAGTCAATTAGATAAATGCATGGCAATAATCAATATGATAGAATGATACATTTATGGTTGTGTGGGAAGATGACTGATGGTAAAATGATACTGGTAGAGAAGTTACAGGGGAAAATACAGTTGGTACTCTCTGGATGGAACAGGATCAGCATACCCAAACTCCCATTGACAATAAAATTTGAATGGGACCAAATGGAGAGTGGAACAGAGTGGAGACACTGTGGCCACGCTCTGTTGAAACCCTTGCAGAGGGAGCTTGGTGGTACTTTATAGCTCATAAGCCACAGAGCAGCTGAAAACCAAGGGAGACAAAGGAGGATGTTATGCTCTTGAATCAGCAACTCTGGTGAAATCATTCTCCTTGTACTGACACCTGAGCCCATGCCAAGGTTATCACAGGTACCATGCTGAGATAGCCACCCCTAGGTACAGCCGCCCCTCCATGACTGTGGTGTGTGACTAAAGTCATCCATGCTCCACACAAACACATCTTCAAACATTATTCTGTTACAAGTTTTTTAATAAAGAATTTTATTCTGTAAACTGCTCCATGAGTCCATCAAGGGTGCTGGCAGTTCCTGGAAGCGTGTAAAGGTGTAAACCCAGGAGGGGATTTCTCTGTTTGGCATGTGACCATGAAAAAGTCAGTCAAACCATCCTCTGATCTAGTGAACTGCTCAGTAAAGGGTCCCTACAATGGGATGATGACATACTGATTGGGCAAAAGGGTTTCAGCTTTTCTGAGGTGCTGGCTGACAAATTGAACACTGAGGGTTTGAGTAAATCTCTGCTTTTCATGTGACAGATGGTGTCTCACACAGAATAGCTTAACAAATGAACATAAATACTGCTTTCAGTTTCAGTTGAATAAAATTAAAACTATTCTTTTGAAATCAATTCAGAATGAACTTGCTCATATTCAGAAATACAATTTTGAATGCTTTTAAACTGTAATGTTTAATATATTCAGGGATTCAAACATAGGTATATCAGTCTATGCATATTCTTCACTGACAATTTACTGTACTGTGTTTGCTACTTTTCAGTTAAAAGTAAGACTGAGGCTTTCAGGAAGACAGTTCATTAAACCAGAAAGAAAGTTGCAATATTTTCTTTTCTATCTTGCTTAAAATCCAAATACAATTTCTAGAAATGAAATAGTGGTGGGTTTTGATCTACAATACAGTACAACTTTAATTAAGTGGGACACATTCTAAACAAGGAAAATGGTTTTATCTCCTGACATTTCAAATGAGAAAATCCACTACAGGAACAATGAAGCACAGCAATTTTAGATACATATTTATTTTATTCTTGATCTTCAAAGTCTCATTTCCTTAGCCTGCTTGATATTTCAAACTATTCTACCAGACTGTAGATAACTTAAATAAGAACATATATTTATGATAGATAAAGACATCATCATTCACTTTGCTTTATCTCGTCCATTGAGAAATTTTATTTTAATGTGATTATATTAAATTCCAGGCCAGCTGACATTTATGCTTTGGTATAGTGAATACAACCTCTGATTTTGGAGATGAATCACATTTAAAATAGTTTCCCAATTAGACTATGTAAAATTCAGCTGACATGCAATAATTTATTACAGCTGCCACCAATTAATTAAAAAAAAGGAATACTGGAGTTGATGAAAGTTTTTCCAAATTATCTGTGACACTATCCCAATTTTTTTCAGAGAAAATACCAGGGCTTGGTATTTATCTATTTCTTCCAGTGCAAGCTACAGCTACGTTTTTTCTCCATGGACTGACTCATTGCTACTGTCTCCATCATAGTCTGGTAAGATTGTGTAATGGATTTAATATCTGGGCTTTTAGGGGGGAAAAAACCCCATCATTCCTGTTCAGGAATGCCCACAGCATAAATGTGTGCTAGTGAAGAAAAGTCTGTAGACTAAATAAAAACAATTTTACAGTATTGAATGTAAACTCACAAAGATGTGCATGGACATACACATGAATTAACAGCATTTAATAGCTTGGAAAGAGTAAAACTTAGCAACATGAAAATGATCCAGAAGCAAACATACTATTCTGCAATTTCCAGTCTGGATATGCAAAAATGTTTCCTCTTAGCTATCTTTTTAATCAAGTACTTACACTATGGCAGTAACTTAAGAAAAAGCAGTTAATAAAGTTCTTTCCTTCACTGGTCCACATACAGTGTTAGATCTGCTAAAAATGTATGCATTGCTTGTAGCATCTGTTCAGACTGAGTACATGAGCTGAATTTTTTTGCTTGTTTTGTTGCAAGTAACTGTATCTCATTTTTCATGAGAATGTAGGCGCATAGTGGCTTTGTAACATTGAGGCTTGATATTTCTCAATAGTTTTCTCTTACATCCATAAGAAACAAAGGCATCCCTTCTCTTCCTTGCCCTATTATTTCCTTTCTCCCCTTACCAAGTTTTTAATGGTAAACTAAGCCTTTCCTATTTAAGTTACCTACCCTGCTGAAATTAGACAGATTAGACCATCATTCCCTGGCCTGCAATGAGTGTTTTTGTTAGAAAACTTAAATGCACAAAGCAGAAGTTCATATGGGTCACACACCACTGTGATAGTCTTAAACTGATAATATTTCAACATGGCAGCCTATTTTCTCTTGTTCTTTCTCTGGATGCCACCAAGAAGCAGCACCTTCCTTTTCTTTACTTCCCCAGTAATGCATTTATATATATTGGCAGGATTCTCCCACTGCCCCTCTCCTACACAATGCATCTGAACTCAAAACTGAGACTCAAAATCAAGCAGTAACTACAGAACTCAGCAGAGGGGACAGATCATCTGTCTCGACCTGCAGGCCATAGGCAGTAAACCAGAACACTCTTACTATTTGCTGCAAGAGCACGTTACCAGTCCAAGGCCAGCCTGGTGTACTCTCCAGGATCCTCAGGCTGTAATGCTGTTTTCCAGCTGTTCTGCTCTGGACATGAACTAGAGCATGGGGTGGTTCCTCCCAAGCACAAGACTGCATTTTCTTTTGTCAAATTCATCAATTTCCTCTCAGCCTTGTTGAGGACCCTCTGAACTGAGCACAACCCTCTGATGCATCAGTCACACTTCCTAACTTTGTATTCTCTGAGAAATTACTATTTATGCCTTGTCCCATCAAGCAGGTCACTGATGAATCTAGTGAACATTACTGCTGCCAGTATTGAACCCCATGGTAGACTGTTTCCAACTGGCCTCAAACTGGACTTCATGGTGCTCATCACTGTTACTTGAGCTTGGCATTTGAGGAAGTTTTCAATCTGCTTCACTGTCTGCTTAGCTAATCTATTCCTCATCAGGTTGTCTGGAAGGAAGTTTAAGGTGACTGTGTTGGAAACTTCACTAAAATAAAAATAATGTCCAGTTTTTTCTCCATTCAACAACCATAAGCAGTCATGTTATTCCAGTTTCTAATTTTGTTTTACTTCACTAGCCTGAACAAGTCACGTCTGTGATGGATTTTGGGTTTTCCTTTCCATTTGCTATCTACACCTTTATTATAACATTCTATAGTCTGATTCGAATATTTATCATTCCTGAATGTCATTAATTTTTAAATACTTTTCTAAAATCTATATTTTTTTTCAATATGGAGTGAATTCTTCACCCTAATCACCAATAAGCCTTACTACTTAATTTGCTTATTTATAATCAATGTCCTGGGACAGAAGCCACAGCAATAATATGCTGTTCTCAATCCTCAAGCAGATACTGACTTTCAAAATATTAGACTGTCTATGAGTAACCTAAGATGGTCTTCTCCATCCTGGAATGTGCAGAATATAATCAGACTAACCTGCTCTAAACATGTCACATCTGTATTTGAAGTAGCATTTATATAAAACTGACAATCCAGCATTTAAAAAATTTAATTTTTTCATACACAAAGTACAGCACAAGCATATGTTATCTTGTCATAATAGAAGACATTTTCAAGACTGGGTTTACGCAGGTCATTATTTTATTGGAGGGTTATAAAACACCTTTCCTTATCCTCACAAAATAGCTGCTTCCTTCTCTCATTTTTTTCTGGTTTTCTCTCTTTTTGGTATATTAGTGTCTCAAAAAAACCTGCTAGAGCTACTGGTTTTAATTAACATAATAAAAAAAGTATTTGTATTCTTCCAGGACTGCCTTTTGACTCAAATATATTTAGAGATGATGAGGGGTACATTTTATAAATCCCTCTTGGGAGGTTATGTGCTCAAGTCACGTTTACATTAAAGAGATTTGTTTGTGCAGCTCCCTATACACCATTTTGAAGATCTGCTTCTTGGAATATTAAATTACATTTTATTTGATAGAATGTGAAGTCTGGTAAGAATAGCAGAGTGAATTTTGTTGCTTGCTTGTCCTTCAGCTCAAAATTAGCATTTTGAAAATTATTTAACTTAGACTGACAGGCACATAAGAACTGACACTACATAGGCTTTCTAATGCCAGTATTAAAATATTATCATATTTATAAAGCCCAGATAGCACTGGTGGTTTGGGGTTTTTTTGTAGTATGATAAATAATTTCTTTTTGTCTTAAATTTATTTTCTTAATTTCTCCTCAATTTTATAAGTTTCTGTTATGCAAAGAGGAAAAATAAAGAGGCATTCAAGATGAAAAAAAGAATTACATTTAAGAGGAGCTTTGCTGGTAATATATGCAGTTTATGTATTTGAACTTCATGTAAGTCCAACAGATTCTCAAGCCAGGAAACAAATAATCTTCTATTTCTAGTCAAAAGTGAAAAATTACTTCTCCCTAAAGTGCGCCAATTTAGGGTCACCCTGCCCTGAGTCACACTCAAAACAAGGGAAATTCCTGTAATAAGCAAAATATCCTTATGATGCATTTATTTATATAGATGTATAGAAAAATATTTAATCTTACCATTATCTGAAACTTAGTACATCTAAAGAAAATGTGAAGGCTACATCTGAAGTCAATAGGGACAACTGTCTCCTACAGATTGTATCAAAACATTATTTCTTTATGAAAGAAGGGATTCAAACCATAACATCTAAATTGATGACACTTCTCAGCATTTTGGGTTGGCTAATTTTGCTGCTTTGTCACTCTCTGGTTATCCTTTTTTTCATATATTTTTCCCAGTTTATTAAGTTACATTTTCTGTAATCTGAAAATATATTGATATTTAATGAAAACATCCACTGGGAAAAATGATTAGGGTGATGAACTTATTAAAACAAGTACTCTTTAAGATGAAAAAGCACAACTACTCCATCTTTCTTATTTTTTCCTTATTAATATCTCTATTCATTGAGAAAATACAGATAAAATTTCATTCTTTCAGGAGAGAAAAATAAAAGAAGAAATAACTAGAAAGAAATTCAAGTAATTTACAGCTAAGTTCATAACAACTTCAAAAGAAATCAGAGTAAGAATTACTGTACAAGGAAAGACTTTGAAGAGGGTGGTGGGAGTTGCATCAGTTTGCTCTGGACAAAAACACTAGTTATAGTTACAACATCTCAATATTTTTGATTGATTTTTCTATTTTTTTAATTCAGCCAAGTTTTTTTTTAAATTTGATATAATGAGGTCAAATACGGAAGAAAAATATTAATGGGATAAATTAATTATAATCTTTGTGCGACCCTTTGTTTTGATGGTTTGGCTGTTCTGGTGAATACTCTTGCACCTGCAAAAACCACTCTTAATTTGCTCACTTCAGAAATATCTGAATGAACACAATGAAAGATAATAAAAACTTAACTACAGCATCTAGTAGCATATCTTCTTTAACATCATATTTGAATTTCTTTCCATTTCTAGTACTGAACAGAAACCCATGCCTCATCCAAAGCAAACAACCTGGCAGAAGGCCACTAAAAAAAACCACTGAAGAGCTTTGCTGAAACTTCTTCATCATGTTCTTTGGAGGCAAAGTATGGCTCTGGGACCCTGTCCTTCCTGTGTTCTTCATGATCACTTATAGTTTGATGGAGAAAAACAAAAGGCGGTAATTTAGAGTGTGGGAGTTAAGAAAGGTTGGGACATGAAATCTGCCAAAAGTGGCAGCACAGAGCTAAACATCAGGAGGAAAGAGAGCTGTAACTGCATGAAACAGAAATTGCAACAAAAGGAAGGAAAAGTTGGACTTGGTTGGACATCAAGACTAGGACTAGTAAATATGAGAGAAGCAGCTGAGAAAAAGGGAGAGGTGCAGGCAGAATGTTGAGGTGGGAGAATGACACAGGCTGCAGGGAGAAGCCCTTAAACAGAGAATGGGCTGGATTAGCAGTAAGTCAAAGGAACTGGATGGCCACCATAGCATAAAGATGCAACCCAACACTTCAGGAAATGGGCAGAAGAGTGTGTTCACAAATACATACTGACTGGAAATTATGGAAATGAAACTGGTTTTCCCTGTTGTTAACAAGTATTTGTAAGACATATGGACACAGAACGTTGTGTCAACATTGTGACAGAAAATGTCAGTCAAACTGAGAGACAGACTTTACCATATTCTTCAGCCATCCCATTCTTTGGAGCTAGGAAGCAAAACTTGTGATATTTGGAGCTGTTATCATTTAAGCATGAATTTAACATGGTTCCAGTGAAATAACTCCCACACTGTTAATTATGTTCAAAAAGCTACCATAAAAAAGGCAAGCTGTTATCTTATTTTGCTTTTGCCATATATTGATGCAAACTACTCCATCATAACTGCTGGGACCAGTCAAGGGGCTGGACCCCTTTTCTCCCCAGCATGGGCATGTTTTGGGTAAGAACCATACTCTATGCACACTGAATACTTTTACTGGGAATTAGATATATTGCTTTGAATACATTTTTGCAGTCAAATACTATCACTGGCGATTCTCGAACCTTAACCTGTCACAATTTTATATTAATAAAGAGTGTTATTCTGTAAACTGTTAGTGTTGAAACCTTCATGGGCACAAGCAGTCACTGGCAGCAGGTAACACACTCAGACTGGGAAGAGCCACTGAGGGGTTTCCTTTATACTGTTGGTGTGTGTCCCTGGCTCAGCCAGTCAAACCACCCTCTGACCCAGGAGTGCTCAGTGAAGGGTCTCTGTAACGGGACCTGACAGACTGGTTGGGCACAAGGGTCTCAGCTTTCCTGGGACACTGACAGACAAATCACATTCCAAGTTGCAGAAATCTCCTCTTTTCATGTAACTCTGATCCAAAGCACTAGCCATGAAGAAAATATTTGCAAGGCACTCTGAGTTGAAGGGGAAGAGAATTTACCCACATGGGCATAAACCATATTGTGCCATATTCCCTCAGGCTCAGTGAATGCAGCCTGACCTTGCCTAGTATGTAGTTAGAGCCTGCTTTGTTCTGTTCCCGGGTCACATCTCACAGCAACCATTTTGGGGGATACACCTTTCATGGGGGCACTGGCACTGTGCCAGGGTCAATCCATGACAGGGATTAAAGTCAGATTTAGCTGTATTGGAGTGTTTGTACTCACACATCTGAACAGATACATAAACACAGGTGAGTGAAGTTAAATTCAGATTATGCCATACTCATTTGTGAATTTACATTGTGATACAGTCAGAGGACTGAAACATTAATCAGTACATGTAAGACACAAGCTACAACAAAGAAACATGTTTTACATTTCTTAAAATTTCAATATTTTGTCCTTAAAACCTATCCAACATTTTCAGACATTCCAGATTTTCTCCTAAGAAACATAGAGATCTAAATTTTGTGAAAGTTTTGATGTCAAAACTGTCAGAAATCATTAAGACCCTAAAGACTCAAGACAAAAATCAATGCCTGAGCTTTTAGAGGGAAGGGAAAAGTAATTTAGAACTCTCTTCTCTCTTCCTGAGAAGAGATAAACATAATAGCAAACCAAAGTCTGAGAGCTGCTGGGTGCTTTCCCTTTCAAGCTCTCCTTTTTCTTTCTTGTTATTGTATTATGGCCTCTAGGTAGAATTAAAATTATCCTTGTGCATTGTTTTGGAGGACATTTTTGCCTCATTAAGGTCTACCACTTCCTACCTGTACTTATTTTAGCTAGATGCTAAATATTGCTAAATGTTGTATAATGTATGGCATATGACACTTTTACTTAACAATTAAGCTTGTAGGAACTTAGATATGTCATTAAAGGCAATTTATTTTTTTCGCTTGAAATATTTCCATCCATCTAGATTAGCTACTTAGGAAGTTCTTGGTGTTTAAAATGTTAAATTTATTAGTCTCAGTTTTGGTTAACTTGTAGAACATAAAATAGCATATAAAATTAGACCAGAAAGAGAGAAGTAGTTATCAATATTTCTGACATGTATGTGGTGACCTCTGTGATGCTCTATCAATAGGGAAAATGGCACTTCTTTTGTGCTATAGACAATACAGGATATAGAATTAACTATAAAACCACAGAATCACATAGTGGTTTGATTCAGAACAGACCTTTAAAGGTCATCTATTCCAATTTTCCTGAAATGAGGAGGTGTAGCTTTTCTCAGAGGGACAAAATCCACTCATTTTCATATATAGAGGAAAATTTTTTCTTTTTTTTCTTGTCTACAAGTGATGCTATAATTCTCTGCCTCAGAACTCCTAGCATTACGTTTTGGGAGTATATAGACCACTGTTTAGCTTTTTATTCTTTATAAATATGAATATTTATACAAGAAATGGTTGTGTTACTACTACTACTATTATTACTATTATTATTATTATTATTATTATTATTATTATTATTATTATTATATTAGTATTATATGTAAATATGAAGTCCTATGGATGGTGTTTCAAATCAGATAGGTAGATAGATAGGTAGATACATAGACAGATAGATAGACAGACAGACAGACAGAGGAGCCATTTTAGATATTTTAGATAACTGGGCTGAATATTTTCTTTGAGAGAACCTAGACTCTGAGCTCAGTTCTTTGCAGGCTGCTAATGACAAACATGTATGGTTATTATGTTGCTTATGCTCCTGAGACTGGGATATGCCAAGATATTGCAATCAAAAACTGGTGGTCCAAGGCACATCATCCATGCCATGAACTCGCTTTCCTGCTGCCTTTTGTTGTTTCCACATGTATTTCCTCTCCTTTTAGACTGGAACACACCATGTTTTTTTTTAAACCATGGAAAAGATCAGTATTCAAATTCTCTCCGGGAAGTACTTTTGTAAGTCATTCATTGATGCTTGAGACCCCTTGAAAGACTTGGTATCTCCAGGTTTTACCATCATATCCACAGACACCCTAACTGCCTATTGAATACAACAGGGTAAGATATTTATTGCAGACTATCTATATCAAACTGCTGTGCACACATAAGTCAGTTCAGACATAGAAAAACAGCTGTCAGACACATTATAAAGTCTGACATAGAAAGGTTTTTCACTGAGAAGGGCAAGTGTTTTTTCTCACCTTCCTTCTGTATAGAAACCCAAATTGTTTAATTATGCAATTCAATTAGACTGTTTTTTAAAAGACCTCTAAAAGAGATCTTTCCCTTCCCATAAAATATGACACACAAACCTTTTCCAGAAATCAACATTCTTTTATAGAGCATTTCCTTTCCTTTGTGTGCTTCTGCCAAAAGGATGAAGGATGAGGGAGGTCATTTCACTAGTCAGATTTGTGAGTGACAGCCATCACACTTAAACACAAATTTTACCGTTCTGTAATTTCTTTGTCAGTTACATGCTTATGTCCAAATAAATTGAGTTCTAGTTATAAGTTCACATTTCCAAAAATACCTTTTAACAGAGAAGAAATATAAACATTCAAGAAAACTCTGTTGCACAGGTTATAGCATGATGACTCCAGATATCAGACAGAAATAAGAGCCCTGTGTATATCCACTATCAATAAAAAAATTGATTTCCACATTACCTGCTCATCTGTAACACATATGGTGCTGGAAGGAAGACCCCATGAGTACAGAGCCTCTGGCTCTGCCCCTGTCCTCTACCTATCCCTGAGCACATTAAGTGCAATGTTTTTCCTTTCATTGCTCTCTTTTATCTACTCTTCTGAACCTCTCCATTCCTCTGTTTGGTTTTCATCTACCCTGAACTGCTGCTGTGGCACTGAATGCTGATGAAACTATAACTTATTCCTACTCAGAAGGTTATTTTTCAGCTGTATTTCTTAGCATAACATGGCTATCCTGCATTTGTACAGGGAATCTCTGCATCCATGACAAGAGCACCTAACTCCGCTGTTTGCAAGAACCCTGGATGTGTGGGGGATTGCAGGCACTGATCAATACTGCAACACAGACAGACTGATAATGTGACACCCTTTCAACTTGTCACTGATTCTGACTCTCTTTCTGCAATCCTAATGCCCTGCAGTGTTACTGCTGCTCAGTCACAGCTCTGTCATTGTCACCGTGCAGGGACATTCACAATCCCATCCCTTCTCTGCTGGCTCCTCGAACCAGTCAGTTGACATTTCCAATTCCTTCCTTGACCTGAGTGTGTCAGCTGCCACTTTCAACAAAAATGTATGGTCAGTTACATTAGCTCAGGTTTTTTTCTGGCTTCATTTTTCAGAACTGGAAGGAAAAAAAAATTAAAAACCCTGGGACTCAAGTTGCCCTTTGAGGTCACTGAATCCACTTCCCTCCACTTAATGGGACTTGTAGACCACAGCAGAAGTGGTCATGTGAATGCTTACATTTGTACCATGAAAGCACAGTACAAAACAACTTTTAAAAGTCAGAAAAAGTAATAAAACACTTACTCAGAGAAAACAATATTGTATTTTGTCAAAGGAAGAAAAAATCTCAGGAAATAAAGTCGACTGAGGAAAGATACAGTTTTTAAACTCATCTCTACTTTTCATCTTAAATAAGAGAATATGAAAGCAGAAGTGCTGAATTTGAACAAAAAAATAATATAGACATGATGTATACCTCCATTAACAGGGACAAAAGTCAAATTTCTTTCACAAGCTTCTTAAGAATTTAGTGTGAAATGACACAAAATAACTCAAAAAACATTTTTTTCATTTTTGTTTGGCATCTTTGCTAGAGAGTGGCAATAGACAGACTATCTAGATTCTACACTGCTGTGTAGTATTCTATCCCCTCTAAATTATGTTTGAAATCTTTCAAAACAAAAGCTACTTTTTATTTTTCTTAGTTCCATAATAATTTCCTCTGTGACTGATGTAGATAAAAAGCTGTGTTTTTTTCCTGTAGACAGTGTAGACCTCTTGTTTCCCCTTTCCATTTTACCATATTTCATAATGATCCATCTTCTAGAACAAACACAAGATGCATTCAGCAATTTCTCCCATCACTGCAACTCTTGACAGAATACAGATTGAAAAAAAATCAGTTCAGAGAAGGTGAAAGTGATGCTGATCAATTGTTGGAAGCAGCTTGACAAAGTGGGAAAACTGAAGCTTTTTCAAATTGTGTAGTGAGCCATCACAATGCTGCTGATATTCTATGCAGGTACTGATTTTCTCTGCAGAACTTAAAGTTTATTTTTTCTGTAACAGATACAAACTACTGGGACTACCAGATATGCTAGTGCTGTTGCAACATCAGAGAAGCACATGAAATATATATTTATATATATATATATATAGATATATATATAGATATATATATATATAGATATATACATAGATATATATATGGCTAGTAGCTGAAGATAAGGCTCTTTTTCCATTTATTACCATAGTATAGAACTTCTGCTTGTACACCAGATAACTTTAGAGAAAAATCCACAGGATTTAACAAGGAAATAGCATAAATTTCCAGAAATACTATTTTCCTTACAAAGAGGGTTTTATTTGTTAAAAATGGTGTACATGTAATTCTTATTATAAAAATTTCTAAAGAGTTAAAATTTCCCATAAATATAATTTGTGCCTAAAGGTATGTGTTGAGTGATTGCAGCAGGGATGGGGTTTTTTTCCAGGAAGTGTGTTACAACTCTTTGTCTTGCATGTGTTCACCTTTAGCTGTGATGCTGTTGTCTAGTTATTCAAGGAGCTTGCTGCTTTGGGAGTAGTGTCTTGTCATGTGAGACATCCTGGAAATAAGCATCTGCACCAAACAAAGACCAAGAGAGAGGTTGCTGTTGATAAAGGCAGTTTTGCCTTTTCTGTCTTCTCCTGTTAGGCATTATTTTAATGATATACCCAGCACCCCCTTACTCTGATTATTTCAATGGACTACTTCTTAGGAGGGTTTTAGGCAAAGAGTTCACAGATCTTTTATTTCAGACAGGAATAGCAGAGATTTGAGAACACCTCTGGCCTTGAACCCATCTCTAAAAAGTACCAGAAAAATGAACTAACTGAAAAAGATCTGAAGGGGTGGATGGTTGTTTCAGTTTACACTAAGATCACAGCAGGTGCCCACACTACAGCCCACAGGAGGCTGCTCATCTGGGTAAGCACATCCTGTAATTCCCTCCCACCTGCCATATCCAAACCCCAACTGCTGCCAGTACTTGAGGATTCACAAAGGAAGCATTAGAAAATAATCAGTTACTACTGTTCAGATGAAAGGATTCTTTGATCCAAAAGACTGGATCCAACAGCACCACATTTTCTGTGAGTTTCTCTAGAAACCCTTTAAGAATAACAAAACAGAAAAATGTTCTGGCATTCTATGACTTTAAAGATGAGTAACATTTTAAGATGTTATTTCAAATCCAAGTATTGATATTTGGATTTTAAGTGCTCTATAGGCTTTTTGGGATTTATGTTTAATACATTTTATAATGTATTAAATAGATTGTATAAATTTTATAATGTATTAATAGATTGACCTTGGCTGATGGCCAGATGAACACCCAGCTACTCTTAACCCACTTCTCAATTGGACTTCCCTGCAAATTGGGTGGAAAACTCATGCCTATCACGAGCAAAACAGGTTTGACATGGGGAAAATTTAGTTTTTTACCAGTTAAAAAGAGAGTTAGATGCTGAGAAATGAAGGCGCAACAATACGGTCTCCTCTCCCCCCAAGCAACACAGAGCGAGTGGGGGCTACAGCCAGTCTGTAATAGTTCCTTTCAGCTACTTCCTCCTCAGACTTTTTCCTTGCTGCAGCTTGCACCCTCTCCACGAGCTGCAGTCCTTTTTTACTCCACTGAGGGGACTGCCAGTCTGCAGCTTCCTTTAGGACTTATCTACCTGCTCCAGTGTGGGATTCTCCATCATCTGTAGCGTGGATATCTGCTCCACTGTGATCTCTGCCTGAGCACCTGGAACATCTCCTCCTCCTTCTTTAACCTCAGTGTTAGCAGGATTGTTTGTTCCACTTTGTCCTCTTCCCTGCTGTGCAGTGTTTTTTATCATGTCTTACATAAATTCTCCGAGAGACACCACAGACTGCTCTGCCAAGCTCAGCTGTGTCCTGCAGTGAGTCCATTTTGGAGCCATCTGGAGCTGTCTGTCCAGCACAGAGAAGTCCCTGGCTTCTGCTCACAGAGGCCATCCCTGCAGCTCCCACCACTACCAAAACCTTGTCACTTGCATTAAACACCAAAAATTTATTAGATAAATTACATTTATTGCAAATATATAGAGTCACACATACACTGTTCCCAAACACTTATACTTAAGTTGGTCACAATTGATGAACTTAACACAGAAAAAAATTTATGAGCAGAGACAGCCACAGGGACTGACAAATGAATTGTGATATTTCTGGTAGGCATAATTTTTGTAGGAAATTATTTTGTATTTTCCCTGTCTTTTTAGGTAAATATGAATGGAAGCCTGTAAAAATCTACAGTTCATGAAGAATAGAGTGGCCTAGCACAGACATCTGTTAAAAGTCAATAAATTAATCAGTTAAAAGTCAGAGTTGGGGAAAACCTGATATCAAGATGTTTGTGTCTTCATTGTTTGTTCTGTTTTGTTTTGTTAGTATTACATCTAGATATGGAGGTGGAACAAACTCCAATAAAAGTATAAGGAGGTAAATTGTGTTCTCATTGAAAATATAAAGCAATGATTGCAGCACTGTACTGACACAGTATGAAGCAAACACACTTAGCAGGGCTACCAGCCAGTGTGCCAGTGGGGACTTAAAGATGATAGGAAATTATTGAGGACCTGATAAGAACAGACAGAATCCTAGGATATATGTTTTATTTATCCTATTAGAAAGTAGAAATTCTATTCCCTACTTACATTAGAAGATAGGAAAGCACAGAAAAAGCTAGAAATAATGTTTGACTGAGAATCCATATGAGCATATGAGCCAGTGGGAGAGAACAAAGTGCTGTCACCAGGGCCTGGGGAATAGATAAAGGACAATTGAATCAAAGGTTGCCAGCAAAAATGGGTCTGAAAACTCTAGCCTCACAGCCTATTTCTTTCACACTGATCCTTTTGCTTTGCAGGTAAATTCACCTGTCTATAAGTGCAAGCACCAGCAGAAGGATGGACGGAGAGCTGCGCTTGGAAGGACAGGACCAAGAACAAGACTTGAGACGAGTGGCTGAGGGAACTGCTGGGGTTTAGTCTGGAGAAGAGGAGGCTGAATGAAAACTGTATCTCTACAACTACCTGAATGGAGGCTCTGGAGATGGAGCAGTTGGTCTCTTCTTCCTAGTAACAAGCAACAGGACCATAGGAAACAGCCTCAAGTTGTGGCAGGGGAGGTTTAGGTTGGATATTAGGAAAAAATTCTTCACCGAAAGGCTTTCAGAGCATTGGAACAGGCTACCCAGGGAAGTAGATGAGCCACCATTGCTGGAGGTATTTGAAAGATATGGAGAGGTAGTGCTTAGGGATATCAGCTGGTGTTGAACTTGTTTAATGGTTAACAATTGGACTTAATGATCTTCGAGGTCTTTTTCAGCCTAAATGATTCCATAATTCTATGATCTGAATAATTTTTTGCTGTGGATTATTAAAATGCTTCTCCATCTCTGCTGTTGTACATACAAACTTTGTCCCAGAGCCCCCTTCTGCTTTAAAAGAGCACAGAAATGTAGGAGCCATTATAAAGAGGGGGAGGAGTTTTTCAAGAATGGACAGGATATTACTCTGACAGAGCTTCTGATAATCACATATTGTACTATTTGGTTATACAGCTAAGTGTCGCCCCCACCAAAAAAAAAAAAAAGTACATAGCACTATATTTGTTCTCTTAAATAGCCTGACATTCAGGAATTCTGGAAATGTCGCTTCCCACATTGCTTTTACTCCAAAAGAAAATAAATATCTTAATTCAGAAAAAAGGTGAGCTTGTAATGTGAATTAATATGCAAAAAATGTTGTGAGAATCTGCAAAATTGCAAATTTCTATTCAAATTGCCAATGAAGTGATGGGTTGGCATTTAATGATATTAGTAAAGTGACATGAAGAGCTGTATAACCATTTAATTTTATTAGCTATCATAATTACAAGTATTTTATAGGTAATGTAAGGGATCAGATGACAAAAAAAAAAATTTTAAGAGGTTATCTTATTTGCCCATGTTAAGGCAGACTCCTTCATTTCCAAATATTTGTTTTTCTTTCAACTTTTCAGGAGTCCAAGCATCATAAGTTTATTGTCACAAAAACCTGACCATGTTAAATTTTTGCTGCTGACAGCACAAGCTGAAAGCAACATAGATTGTTTACTCTACCATGCCAAGAATCATTATTCAGCAATATCTCTTCCTTTAATTTCTAACAAGATCAGAAGAGCTTAAATAGGTATTAGAATACAGTCTACACCCTTGCTATTAATAGTAGCATTGACATTTTCCAAAGAAAAAAAATTCTGAATAAGAGCCAATTTACATATATATTTATGCATATATCTATATATTAGCTGGAATAGAAACCTGGGATTTTTTTCACACGTCAGGTCCCATTCATTTTAGTAATGCGGTGTCAGTACACTGCCAACATTTACAACAGAAATGCTGCAGATGGTGTGTTTAAAATAGAACTGGCAAATTCCCTTGCTTCAACTTAGATGCATTGAAGTGGTGTTACACTTTATGGAAAAGCTGAAAATGTTATTCTAGATTAGGCTAAAAGAAATTGGATTAACTCCTCAAATGTAAAAATACATTTTTTAGCCATGTGAGGACCTCGCTTGGAAAGTTACTTCACTTGTGAAAATTAAGGGAAAGTTGATAATGTAATTTCTGAGGCTATATGTGTACTTTTTGTATTTTAAGTTCAAAGAAAACAAACTTACATAAACTGTAACTTTAGTGTAAAGTTGTGGCTGAGGGGAGTTACAGGTAGTGAATTTAAAATTGTGGTTTTATTTCACAAGTCAGAAGACTGGTTGTGTAGATGCAGTTGCTGCAAATTTGCAAGCTGTTCTTTTAATAAACCTTGGTTAGCAACGGACTACACATGAGAAGTTCAGTCACAGCCACTGAAAGATTGATTTTTAATTTTTTTTTTTTTTTTTTTACTGCCACTGAGCACTATCAGCTGATGTACTGATGATGTGGAATAGTCTGAGACTAGGCAGTGGAAGAATAATGGACTCTAAAGCACTGTTTCAGACTAATTTAAATCAATAATAGAATGATAAAGCTTTTACATCCTAACATCATTTTTCTTACCATAAATATGATAAATATGTTACTGATGTATGACAGTGTTTTGGTTTCATATTAACTGACAAATGAGAGTCTAGTGTTACAGTTATAGATACAGATCAGGCATATGCTTGTCCTGGTATAGAGTTGCACTGCACAATAGTAACATAGCTAGCAGATACATCATTATTTCCACTAATGTAAAAAATTCCTGAAGTAGAATTAATCTATAATAATAAATTATTATTACTACAGAAGAGCTGGGGAAAATCAACAAGGAATTTTGTATCATCTTCCGATTTAAATGTGCAAGAATATTTTAAAGTTAAGGATTTACAGATTAAATTCTCCTTTCTTTGCACAACCCTAATCAAACTGTTGCTATATTCTAGAAACTCTTTAAACAAGGAAAAGAGCCAGATTTTAAATGGAGACATGGTTTATTCTGTGGAATAAAGGTGGAAGTTTTCCACAAATCAAGCACAACAGAGAGTAAAAAGCAAAAGAACTTATGCACTAAAATTTACATAAATCCACCTAATACCAAGTTACCACCTCCCTAGTCATCTAGGTGACATCTTGTGTAACCTTATTCAATACTTGTTATTGCACCTGTGTGCTCTCTTTGGGGTCTCTGGTGGTCATCTGGGGAGGTGACCCTTACTCAGTTTCAAGGAAAGTTCAGCTAGGACCTGCAAAACACAAGTGCCAAGTATGATGTCATCCGCAGCTTTGGAACCACATCTAAAACAACTGCCAAGCAGGACAAAGTACAAAAGGTTTCCATAAGCATTAAGTAGAACCTACTTAACACCCCTGATAAGATCTCTTAACGTTGAAAAGTGGAGTTAAAGGTGAGAATGACACCATCAGCTTATATTTACAACAGAGATCAAAAGAAGGGACAGAGAAATCTGCTTATAGTCAATAAAATCAATTGCATTGATTACTTTGTTGTCTTCTGTTGCTGTTCACTCTGCTCCTCACTCCAGTACAGCAAGGCCACACAGAAACCCAAAGCTACAGCTGCTGAGTGATGAGCTACTTATGCCTGTTATAACCCACCCCCAAAGGCAGGGTAATTCGGGTTCATTGTGAATAGATCCCTTGGAGCAGATTAGTGTAAAACAGCTTAAATGACTGATGTTTATATATACCTATGGCCACTTTAATTTAGAAAAATTTGGTTGCACAGGAAGAAGGTATATAGCCTTTTTTTTTTTTTATTATTAGAACATAGAAATGAAAAAAATATAGAAGTATATCACCTAAGAAAACATATAAGGAAAAAATAGAAAGAAAAGTTAAGAATAGATAGCAGAGAGGAAAGACATCACCACCCATGGATCCAGCAATGAGACTTGGTTGTTACAGTTTCTATGTCCGGTATTCAAAATGTTTGTCTCCTTCCTGATCAAGCAGGGGTGGGGAAGCTCATACAACACAATATCCAGTGTGTTCAGGAGGGAGCAGCCAGGTGCCTCCCTTGGGGCAGAGGGGGTTTAAAACATTTGATGTAGCATGGGATCATGGGCAGTCCTCTGGTGGATGGCCCCAGAAATGAGTCTGGGGGTACTTCACAGGGGTCTTTGATGGTTTATGACACCTTCTAGGATATGATAGATGCTTCTCAAACCAGCCAGCATGACTGAGTGTTTTATGAATGATGAATACCTGGATGAATACCTTCAGGCCTTTGTGTGAATGTGAATGCCTGGACACCTTTCCCAGAGAAGTGTAGGGGGGAGGTTTTACACCTGAGCCAGTTGCATAAAGAAGGACACTGGCATGATAAAAAGCATTATCCCACCTCCAGGATTTGCTTATCAGCCTTACCTGGCTCAAAACCCAACCTTTTGCTAATCAAATGTTTGATGAGGTCATTCTCAGTGGTCGAGGTCTTCATGTGGCCCATTCTGACACAGATCAGAGGTTTAGCCACCACACACTCAAAAACTCTGCTCCTCCCCTTGGTTTGGATGTGTGTGTGTGTACAAACCTGGCCTCAGCAAAGCACCTGCTGACTCTCCAAGGGGCTGATTGCTTGAGTCATTAACCCTTGTCATTCCAGTCTCTCACTGGTTTGTTCCCTGTGTGCCTCCCCCAGGTCAGCCACTCCCATGCCTGGCAGAAGCTGGATCTGACCCTGGAGACATTCTGCTTGCTTGGCTATCAGAGCAGTGTGATAGCTTGGCACCAGGGCTCTCAGGAGCTGCTGACATAACCAGCTGTGACACCGCAGTTCAGGCCAGTAAGTCTTTATATGTTGTATCACACATTCTCCTATTCCTTATTCTACTCTGTCATGCATCCTGAATGCCATTTTAATTGTTTATTTGTACAATTGTTTATTTTGCATTGGTATTTTCATTGTTAGCAGCACCACATTTTGCAGTCATTCAACATATCTTCAGATTATGTATCTTTTGAATTCTCCTTTGAAATACTTTCTTCACATAACACTGGTGTTTTCTACAGACAATGTGCTTTGGTGTCAATTACCTAGCATGAGTAGTTCCATACTATTTCAGTTGCACAGCTACAATGATTTTTTGAGATCAATTCTTTCAGGCTGGCATAACATTTCATTGTGTTGGAGAATAATTCTGATTTGATTTTCAAAAGAGATCTTTTTAGAGGTCTTTTCCCCCTTAAAACAAATAAATAAATGAAGCAGTGCCTCTACTAATGCAAACATGCTAAATATGGGTCTGTATCTATTAAATAACTAGCTACAAACACAGGTATACTATTTTGAAATGTCATTAAAACTGTTTTAAATTGTCTTCATTCATTGTTGATACAGGAGGAAAAATATGATTTTGTTCTTTTTATTCTGAATTCTAGGAAATTTTGAACATTGAGGGTTTTGAAATTCTCTGGGTCTCCTTAAAGACCTGTGAATCTTCATTAAGTATTAGTTATTCCCTACTGTGCCATGTGGTCTGTCTACTTGTCCTTTCAAAGCACTTTTCCCTTCCTAATATCAAGACCATTTATATGACTCTGGTGCTAGTGGTACAAGGTCATTTTTGATCTACAGTTGATCTTATTTAAAGAGGAGCTTAGAATCAAAAAGTCTTTACAATGCCAAAGGGAACACTATTTGTTTCAGGAAATTCATATTTAAAAGTATAAATGCAGTTTAAAAATTTGAATTCTAAGCACACAGGAGAGAAAAGTTTTGTATAACTCTGCATAAAATCTCTTTTGTGAGTTTAAAAAAATGCACCTATTTTATCTTCAGCCCTTTTTATTATTTTTTAAATTTTGTATCAATAAGTATCAAAAATACTTGGGTTTTTTTCATAAAACAAACATAAACACTCTCTGAAATGTTTCCATGAAAAAAAAAGAAGGTATACTGTTCTGTCACCTACTGTTTTTTGCTTCTAAAATCCTACCAGACTGTTAGGTTGAGCTGTAGTTCAAGGAAATGGCAGGGAAAAATATTATATGAACTATTATTTTTTTTTGTCTGTATTCAATTAAAGATGTCTTGAGTAATCTAACTATAAGAAGTATTTTTTGTTGCAAACCAATATCCTTCAAGGTGAAGCTTGAATTAATTAGGAATATAAGAATATAATCAGGTTTTATACCTTTTTCATTATTCAGTCTGTAACTCTCTTAGGCTCTACAAACAATTCATTATAATTCAGCAATATCATATAAAAGGTCTTGAAGGTTGTTGGGTTATTTTATTCACCTCCACTATCTTTTAAAGTAAATTCATATTCATAAAACCTAACAAGTTTCTTACTGTCTCGAATTAAATTCTTCTGAGAGTTATTTTAAGAAGAGCTAAAGTTACAGATGAAAAACTAAGTTTATAAATTAAGATAGAATAAAAAAATGGATAAATCATAGAATGCATAAATATTTGATAAATTCATGCAAACAGTCTTAATGTGTATGGATAAATAAAAATTATGCAACATTTCCGTTTTCTTTATGTTGATATGAATTTAGATCTAATTAACTAATTATGGATTATACTGGATCATATTGATTTTTTTTTTCCCAATGACTACTACTTCAGATTTAACTAATACTTCAATCATTACCATTTCAAAAATGACTTGGCTCCTGGAACTTGGATTCAATGGAAAGTGAAACAGGAAAATTAAAACTTACTCTTCCATTTAACCTTTTTGGACACTGGGTAAAATTTTATTTGGTCAGAACATGCTATAGAAGGTGGTTATAATGAACAGTGATAATATGTTCCCAAAAGGCCTCTTTGATTGTATATCGTACCTGATGGTGGTCATTGGCAAAAAATACAAAACAAAACAAAAGCAAAAAAAACCCAAACAAATTGATGATTCTAAGATATGTTCCATCTATCTTATGTGATACTTTGAAACCTCCAGTTTTCTTTGGCTAAAAAGAGAAGTCTAGCCCCAGAGCCTGAGAACTGAAGGTCTGATTAGGACCTTCCAACACTAAAAACCTTACAATTTTCTTTTACAACAGCTATTCACTCTAGGAGAGTAGCAGAAAATACAGCAATAGCAGCCTGGTATATTCTCAGGTATGAGAAACTGCAAGTCATCAGTGATTCCCTTTGCCCTCTGTGCAATCAGAAACCTCCCATCTAAGAGAGGTCAATAACCATACTACAACTTCTTGGTGAATTGGCAAATTTCCTTCCTTTGCCGCATCCTTACAGTCTATGTTCTGGGAGCTGCTGGCAAATTTCTGAACAGGAACAGGGAATTCTGATAATATCACCTACTAGGATTGTGAGGCATGCTCAGCTCTCAAAGTTAATTTTAGGCTCTCTGGAGACTCACATTTATTCACATGCACTGGTTATATTTGACTTGTGTTTGAAAGCTACTGTTACTTTAAAATAAGAGGAGTTTGTACAGCAATTACAGGATTTGTAGAGCTTTTGTGCTGTATAAATCTAATTTTTTTCTTACATTTGATGTGAACATCATGATAAATATATTGCTTTACCCTTTTTCTTGTCCAAATGTATTAATTTGTAAATTTAAACAAAATAAACTATATATGCATACTGAATGCATTAATTAGCAAAAAATCACCTTTAACTCGGGATTCTTACAGAAACCACAGTTAGGTATGTATGGTGTGTATGTATGTGTTATCTGAGGAACTTTGCATTCAGTTTTCACTTCTGATTTTTCAATCTTTGTAAATTTCAAACACAATTCAGTTTCTTAGAAGAGTGCTGATGCTGCAGATATAAATTTCCCACATATTTTGAGAAAATAATTGACTAATGAATTAGGAAAAGAGACCCCATAGAGAAAATAATTTGTTAGATACCTGAAAAAACTCAAGGTGGACTTATTACTGAACACTGAGAATTTCCAGGAAGAAAAACACCACATCTGCCGACCTAGATGAGAAAAACACTAAAGCCAAACCTTCCATTTGCAATGCAATCCTTCACTTCTTAATCTGCGTTTTGAAACTGAGCACAGCATTTCACAAATGTCTTTACTCTTGTGACCAATGACAGGACTTGGGGTAACAGCATGAAGCTGAGTCAGGGAGGTTTAGGCTGGACATCAGAAGAAGAAGGTTGCTCACCCAGAAGGTGGTTGGGCACTGGAACAGCTCCCCAGGGAAGTGGTCACAGCAGCAAGCTTCACAGAGCTCCCAGGTACATGGTGTGTCTCTCGGGAATGGTGAGCTGCAGGGCTGGGAGTTGGATTCAGGCATCCTGATGGACCCTTTCTAACTTAGGATATTCCATGACTCTATGCTGCTGTGAAATGTAACTGAGAACACCACTTAGATCTGACTTGTAGCATCTCATGTAATCTATTTTGGAAAAACTGGAAACTTCATTTCTATTAAGAATAGAAGACATTGTTTGGCCAAAAAGATTAATGCTGTAAAAGAAATAGGACCAAAATAATGAGCATTGGGATTCCTAACTTCTACATCTCCTCTGACCTCCCTTAGGGAAAAAAAAAAAGAAATCCCTTTCCCTCTCCAAGCGCAAGGTCTCATATCCCGCCAGGTCAGCTCTGCCACTGCCTTGGTATTTCCAGTCAAACTTCCTCTTGAAGATCATGTTTTGATTCTTTCTTTAAATATTAGTAACATGACATCAACATTACTTTTGTCTACACATTAAGAATTGTTTCTGTTAAGTGCATTTAGAACATTTTTCTTGTAATTTTGTATACTTTGCTAAACACGAAGATATTTTCTTATGATGATCATAACGTACACAAATATGAAACACTTAGGTACACTTATAAAACAAATACATTTTTGTAATGAGATTTTGTCTAAACACTTTCAGAGTTTCACAGAAATTCCAATGGGACTGTTACTTCCAAAAGAAGAAATTTCAGGAAACAAAATTAGTGAAAGTAAAAAGGCTGAGAGAAGAAAGTTCAAATTAAAAGACAAGAAAGGTCTTTGATTCTGTGATACATATATATAAAACACATGAGGTGTGTATACAAAATACAAAAGGTAAACATTCTAATTCCAAAACTTTTCACAGATCTTATCAAAAAACAAAGGCACAGGCTTTACCTAAACAATTCACCTTTTCTTACTGAGATGGACTATGGCAGTAAAAGGTGCAACATGATCCTTAATTGCTGCCATTTATTTGAATTTCTCACGTTAAAATAAATTGGCTCTGATCCTGGCTCATGTTCTCAGAGAAGCTAATTTGAGTAACAAATTATCTTCACAGTAATTCCCAGTGTTTTCAGGTAACTTAGATTTGTATGTGGGTTTTTTTAAACAGGAACATTTTCCAAGCCATTCTGTGAAATCCTTAAATCAATATTCACATAGTGATTTAAGATTGTGTCCACTACACCATTATTTCTAAAGGTCACTTGTTTATGACTGTGTGTATACAAGGCACTATTACTGTTATGGCTACTATTAATAATAATATTTAATCCAATTCAATTTTATGAATGGAATACTTCTACTGGCTTTGGTTATCATGAAGGTGTGATCAGTAATTACTAGAGTCATCTTTGTATTTATTTTTGCATTATTGTCCCATGCTTAGATATTTCCCTCCCCCTACTTCTTCACTTAGTTTACCTTAAAGACTGTTTTACAAAGTAAGTCAATAATTTCACAATTCTCATTGATCTCATCTATTAATGGTCCTACTGTATAATTTTATTCTCATCTACTTCCCACCCCCCCCACCCCCCCCCAGTTTATTAATAGATTTTTATGCAGACGGGTAGCTGCAAACCTGTGCAAAATTAGATGACTTTGCTGAGTCAAAACGATATCGTAAAGGACTACTAAGTGCAGTTTTGGGAAATGTGTGGGAATTGATGTGAAAACCAAAACAGGTACGTTGAAAACCCACATATGAAGCTTCTGCAGGGCATTTTTAGAGCCAGGGAAAACATTCATCAACATTTTCTCTCAAACACAACCAACAGTACCACAAAGAACAGCAGCTCTAAGGACAGACACTCCATTGCTGAACATATATTGAATGATGTGTCTGCTACCACCATCCATTCTCCTGACAATCTACTAGGAATTTGCCTGAAAACCCTCCAGGAAATCTGAGAGGGTTAATTCTTAAATCACATATTTGATGTCTATGGAAGTGTTGGTTACCCTTTTGGTGAATCTTACTTGGCTTTCTTGCTTGGAGAAGTTGAACACCTCTGTGTTCAGCAAATAATTTTCTTTTAGGACTGAAAGATGATGTATGTGTTTCAAACATTTTACTCAAGCAATAGTTTGAGAAGCATTAGTTTCTTGAGAAGTTGAATTTATCTGATTTAAAGGCTATTTAATTTTTATGATATAAAGGCAAATTTACTCATCAAGAAGGTCAAACAATGTGACCAACACTCCAAGGCCCTCAAGGAAAAAGTGTGTTTAAATTTTACTTTGTTCTATGCTCTGAAAAGAATTTTAAAATAACCAGTACTCTGACTAAATTGAATAAGCCTAAACAAATCATCCTATGTAGCATTTTGCATGAAAAGAACAATTGGCTGCATAGTTGTGTAACCTCTGGAATTGTTTCACTCTTTAAATGTAACTTTTATGGGCTTTTTGAACATCAGGCATAACTGATAAGTCATATAGCTCAGGGAGGTCTTATGAAGCCCCTGTACGAAACAGTCATATTGTTTCAATGACGAAAATAGAAAGAGTTTATGAGCAATAAACAAATTCATTTCAGAAAATATAAAGCTTTTTAGGAAGTAAAGGTAGCTGTTACCAGTGTAAATAAATATAAAGCAATTATCTGTAACATTTACATTTTTGTCGATCACACCTTAAAATCCCAAGTTTACTGCTCTGTCTTTTGTAGAAAAAGTATAGGCTGTGTGCAGCTAAAATTAACAGAACATAAAAGTATGGAGGTTTTTCTTGATTTGATTGGCTGGGTTTTAAATTTATTATGTTATAGAGAATTACGAAACGTGATGTACAGGTTTTTGCATAACTGGCCTCAATTTTACCTACCTCTCACTTATTCTGGAAGATGTATAAAATAATCTGGAGGGAGAAAAGATAATCTGGGGGGAGGAAAATGTCTCTTTGCCTACATCCAATCTAAGTGTCGAAAAATGTCTGCAGCCCGAAGTAAGAGAGAGGAAAATGGAATTAAAATAACACACGCTAGGTTATATTAAAAAACTGTTAAAACACAAAGAAGATATTTAATGAAATGTTTTTAAATCCTAGTGCTTGCATTCAAAGAAAATTTATAATTATAATTTTGTTACTATTCTGAAAATTAAACACAAATGACATAGGGTTCTTAGTTTTAGGCAAATTCTGCTTGACTTAAATAATGACTTACTTCAGAGAACAACAGTTACTTCAGTGAAAGGCAGTAAATAGAAATAAATACTATATAAAAAGGGTAAGCTGCACTAGAAAGAGTTCTACATGAGATTTCACCTCTAAATATAAAATCTCTTAAACTTTAATACTGCTATCAAAACTCCTGAAATGTTTTCTTTCTTGTTTTTCCATTTTCTTTGCTTACAAAACAATGGAAGACCAGAGGAAGCCATGTTTATAGAAAATTAGTGCTTACAGTGCAGAGTAATATGTTTGTGCACTTACAAAACCATGTTAATCAGGGTAATGTCGTCTATAGACATAAAATATTAATATACAATAATATAGTGCATTAAAACCAAGGTGTTAGTAGAACTACTGCCATATCTTCATTGATTTTATTTTTGTTACTTGTTTAACAAAATAAAAAATTACTTAGTGAAACCAGTGAAACATCAGGTATTTGTATGCATCCCACATATCCAAACTTCACTTGCTAATGAACTAATGATATTTAACCTGCTCTTTTAGTTACCATGCCTTTAGGTAGGCATCCAGCTTTTCCAGTGGTTTATCTTCCTGGCTCTGCACGATGTCCTGCTGTTACAATGCTGCCTCCTGCTATCACAGGGAATGCACAGAAGCTCTCTCACCTCTCTAAAGATAATTACAGGATTTCAGTCTCCAGAGCAACTAATCAATGTTCTACTAGTTTTCTAGAGAACTCAATTTTCCTTAAAAATATATATATATATATATATTGAAAAGGATAAAAAGAAAAGTCTCATTTCATGCAGTAGTTTCAGAACATCTATACATTAAGAACAACCAGTTTAATAATTCTGGAAAAACTAATATTGAATGTAATGGATTGTTACGGAAAACCCTGTGGTTTTCTTAATTGTTTATCACTGCACTGTATGTACACACATGCTGATATAAAATCCCAGACCAATGATATATCTTGATTGTTGTATCTGTCTTATTCCAAAAAAGTCCTATCATTACTCAATTTTTAAAGTAATATTAAAATGCAACTCCAACTTTTAGCACTATATCCCCTGCTACAAAATCTGTTCACATTTTTCCTATATGTAACGTGAAATTAGGATGTGCTGATTTACACATTTCCATATAATCACAAGTTCTGTATCTTCCACTATGCTTATTTACATGAGTAGTACTGTATGCTTAGGTTCCTGTATAAACACAAGCTAATGCTCAGTGTTGGCAGCACCAAGTATTACCAATGCCTGTAGAAAACAGATTATCTCAGATGGCTAAACCAGGAATAGCCTCTTTCCAGGCCATAATTTTGAAAGGAACAGAAAAGGCAGATTTAAATTAATGAAGCAAAATAATAATATGAGATAAGGCAAGGTAATGCTTCCCTTTTTGATTTACTCATGGATTATACAAATAGGAATAGGGATGTGCTCTCTTCCCTTTTTCCTTATTTTTGTGTTAACTCTTTGGCAGATCACATCTATTTTATTTATGCCATGAGTAGATATGGGAAATAAGATGGCTAGGTTTGTCTTGGAGGGGACACTGTCAGTTATGGGAAAAGGAGAGATAATGAGGATATTGTGATTTACTCTGTTAGAAAAAGAGAACCTCTGGCTCTCAGATGATCTTGAAAGTCAGAAGTCCTCCAGTTCTGTTGTAAAGGAGCTAGGTAACAAAGGTGAAATGGCCAAACTGCTAATGAGCATGGTGGTATTAAGTCAAAGATTGTAGTTGATGATCTTGGAGGTCTTTTCCAACTCCTATGATTTTATGTCTCGTCCATCTGCCTGAAGTAAAAAGTGAAGAGTAAATTGTAAAACTGCAATAGATTAAACTTCAGCAAGATTTGTCACAGTTGATGACTCAGGGATCCATTCAACTGCCTAAAGGAAGATTTCCATGCTTTTTGAGTTCCCCTAGACATCTGAAACAGCTGCGTGGGACTCAGATATGGGAAATTCAGACAATTTCAGAAATTAAACAGGATATGTGGGTGATCTCCAAGCAGGATAAGTGTTTCCAGTCGGGCAAGTTAATCAAGTCCCTAATGCATAATTGCATGTCTTGTAAATCAAGAAGCTCAATAGTCTTTGATATGCACACCATCCCCCAGATTCTGAGTCTCCAAATTAAAATATAAATACTATTCCTTTTTTATGACATCAACTTTATATCCAAAACCTCACCAGGTTTGTTATTCTCTTCTGCCTTCCATTCCATATGCATCACACTGTAACTTATATACTTGCTACCTTGGGGGAAAAAACACTTTTCCTTAGGAGAACACTTAGGAGTGTGTTAGCGTCTCTCTCCTTAGGACAACAGATTTTTAGATTTTAAAAATCTAACTTAGGTAACTAAGTTGTAATTTAAAAAATAATCTCAGTGAAATTTTCTATACCCCATCCCCAAGATACAAGCTAGAAGATTCCAATAAGGAAATTGTTTGAAAAAGGCAGAAACAGGTTAGACCTTAAAAAATTTCATGGAAGAAACCAAGCTTATTGCAAGTGACACAGGTGAAGTTGTAGAATTGTTCAAACTGAACATCTTGTTAGTCCCAAAACTACCTTATGGACAAAAAGAAGTACAGCAAATAGCTGGAGCAGGCAGGACTTTCCCAGGATTCTTGTCAGGAAATGTACTAAGTTCATGGTTCCTCCTCAATTTTTGGCTTTTCTTAGTACCCCATGCCTTGCTTCCTTCTTACTGGCTCCCCGCCCTGCTTCTGGTACCACCTTGCTCAGCTCCAGGGGACATGATGGGTGACTGCCTGTCCTATGGTGACTGCCAAGTTTATCTGACGTTGTTTGTCTGTGACCATCACAGAGGTTCAGCTCAGGCCAGACAATTGTCCTGTGGCCACCAGTTTGCTGTTAGAGCAAGCTGGCAGCAGCTCTGGCCCAGGGAAGCTCTGCCACAGGCTAAGCACTGCCCTGGCAGGCCAAGTTGATACCTGATGCCATTTTCTAATGTCAGAACTGTTGTGGTGTGTTTTGTGTTTTATTAGTAGGTTATTTTTTGATTTGTAATTTGGTAGTTTCTTTATGCTGTTTCCTTTTTGTTCCCGCCTTTTCCCAGTATTTTCCTCACTTTTCCTGTTGTTAGATGCTAGTTTCTATTTCTCCAAACTCTGTTAGTTTACTGAAACTGTTCTCCTCCCTTGGGATTTTTATTGGTTTATACATTATATTCCCCGCCTGGTTTTTACTCCCAATTCTCCTGATTTGTTAAAGATTGTACCCTCCCCTGAGACCTGCCCCTGTGTATAAGCTGCTGTCTGCCCCCTGTTTGGGGTCCCAGGAGGCAGAAGAAGGGGAAGTTTACCATCAAATAAAGTTACCCCGCGACCGGTGTGCTGTTCTGTGTCTCTTACTTTGCTGACAGCTGGCAAATGGGATGCAACGGGGCTCAAGGGGGGATTTTTCCCCCCCCCCCCACCATCTGTCTTCATCTAGGCGGGAGAAGCGGCAAGAACTCCGTTTACTGACCAGCAAGTTATGGTGTTTGGTTACAAACTTGGCCTTGAATTTTCTTTAAATATAGAGCTCTCTGAGTACGTTTTAATGCTGTGTCTCTGGAGACACGTCAACAATAACAAATGTTGGTGCTGCCTGTGTGTATTTGCACTCTTTTGACAGAAACTTCATCTTGTAGAAGTCTGAACTGATTGCTGACCCCTTCTGTAATGCTCTGTTGCCTCTCTATTCCTGCCTGCATTGAGCACTCTCTTACCTATAACGGTTATTTAAGCCTAACTTGTTATGCATTCTCTTTTTCAAACCAATGGTTTGAAAGTGATTTCAGTATCAAAATCACAATGCTGCAGATTAATGAAATGAGCAAAGTTTATTCTTGGCCTGTTCACACACAACATGTGGGTTGGTCTGTGGGATGCAGATGGCCATACACGTTTACCTTCTCGTAATAACACGCAAGAATGTAGTGACCTGACCTATCACGTTTAGTATGAGAGCTCCTTTCTCTCTGTTAGACATTTTGAAAGCTTGTGATCATTTAGAATTTTACTGAGCAAGAGACAAGGAAGGATGTGAAAAAACACATTGTAGAGCAGCTTGTTATTCAAGGTGATGCAAATAGATGCTGTGAAAAAGAATATTCATTGCTGTTGAATTTTAAAAATTGCACACATATATATTCATCTTCCAAAATGGAGGAAAAGAGATTAAGGAAACTAATGTTTTTCAAGCTAGACACCAAGTCAAGTTTCATTTTTTAAAATAATGTGTGAATTCTGTCAAGATATATAGAGCAATAAATGAAACTGCCTTGTGCTCTTGCTAATCTGGAATGATGCAAAACCTTGAGGAAAAAAATAGTATAGTAATTTATATAGAGAAAAGGGGAGGTATTTCACTAAAAGAATGAGCAGCTATTACATAATTTACTGATCAACTATAAGTAACTGTTGGTACGTATTAGTACTTTTTTAACCTCTGACATGGCCTCAGTTCATGAAAATCCCTGCTGGTCTCCCCTTCTGATATTACTACGGGTCACACAACAAAATAAGAAGCATATTGAAGAACATAAAAAAGACATGCAGGTAGAAATTTTGCATGGGCTGATTCCTATATGATGCAGATATTAAACTGAGATAAGAGTGAGGATCCCTTTTCCTTGACAATTCCCTACATAATTTTTCTAACTCTGCTGAATGCAAGGATAGCTCTGTATACATAAGTAGGTGAAGAAGCAGACACTGTCTACCCTTGCTCTCCAAATAAGCAAAAACCCCGAAGATGGAAGTTTGAGGCTGGTCAATTCCAGCACCAATAGGAATTTTTCTGCCTGACTTACCAGCGGTCCTGGTTTACCTGGAGAGGTACCAGTTGACTGGAGTTAGGAAATATAAGGTTGTGGGAATAGTGCCAAAAACCTGGCATCATAACCAAGATTAGAACAAGAGAATATTGACCCTAGAGGCTTTGCTAATCTGTGTGATTGAAGGTGCTGTGGGAAAACTATTTTGGTGGAAAATCCACCATATGTGTGTGTGAGTTACTGTGATCGAAAACAATCAAATGCATGGAATGCTTGACACGCTTTGTGTATTACTAAATTAGCAGAGGCCCTAGGGACCAATCAGAAGGCACTGGTTTATCTGTAACGAAATTAAAATAGAAGGGAGCTCGCATGGGAAAAAGAGAGAGAAAAAACAACACCTGGAGAGCTCAAAACTATACCACTGTATCACTGTGTCTTTTTTCCCATTGCCAACATTTGGTTTTTACATTTAGAATTTTATTTACATTTGATATCATCCCCAACACCATATCCATTTACAGAAGGGTTCTAAGGAGTGTCCAGCGAACTACAGGCCTGTCAGCCTGACCTTGCTGTTGGGGAAGGTCATTGAGGTGGTCATCCTGACTGCCAGCACATGGCACATGCAGGAAACCCCGGGAGCAGGCCAAGTCAGAGTGCATTTCTGAAACACAGGTCCTGCTTGACCCACCTTAAATTAAATAAATTAAATGAAAATAAACATTTCTTCATAAACAGGGTTCTAAAGTATTGTAACAGGGTGCCCAGGAAAGTGGTGGAGTCAGTATCCCTGGAAGTATTAAAAACTGCGTGTATATGGCACATGGCTTAGTGGAGCTAGTTTGATGGTGGACTTTATGATCTTAGAGGTCATGTCCAAACTTAAAGATTCTATAATTCTGTGATTATATGACCAATGTGTAACATTACTCTGAATTACCTATGATAAAAGAAATTTAGTTAGGTCACTATTATGAATGCTTCACAAGGTATTTTTAATCAAGGCAATATAAAAAAAAAAAATGTTCCTCAATATTTTGGAAAAAGAAGAAAAAAAATAGACAAATAAAAAGCCAGACCTAAAAAATAATTTGTAAAAAAGATTTAAAGAAGATGCCAATATTGTCACAAGGTAAAATAGTGAGCCAGAATATATCAATGGTTTTAATTCTACAGGCTTTTGCACATTATTGCAGTCCATGTGCTGTGGTATTTTTAAAACATGTAACTATTTTACTTTGACTTTCAGATATTGTATTTGGCATCATTAAAATCAGCTGCAAGCTTTTTACAAGCTCTTCTTCAACAAAACCAAATAAAAATAAATTCAACACAAGGACATATAGAATACAGGACAAATCTCCAGACTGGGAATTCTCTTTTGAAAAGAGTGCCATTGGAATAGGTTATCAAGCCTCATCTATCAAGACAGTAAAGACTGGACTGACCATAAAGAAATGCAAAAGTGTCTCACACCAATAATTAAACAATTAAATAGTATGCAAAACTTAGTGAGGATAAATTCCAAATGACATACATAGAGAAAAAAAAAAAAACAATCCCAAACTATGACAGCAAGTCCTGGATTCAAGCTTGCCACAATTACTATGAGTGAACTATTGGAGTTCAGATAGTTAGCTATGCAAACACCATTTTAGTATATAACTGTAGTTTAAAAAAGTAGTAGTTCATTTTACATTACTTTCCTAATATTGGACAAAACATCAATTTACTATGTTAATCCTGTCTCTAGTCACATGTGGTAAATGATATCTTGTAACGGAAAAGTTGTCAGTCAAAGGCAGCAAGCATGTATTGACTTCCGTATTAGACATCAGAATGTAAACCTCGCTTTGTTAAAAAAAAAAGAATAAATGAGAAGGACTATATGAGAGGCCTACCAAAAACACCGTAAAAGTGCGGGTGTTACAATGGTAGGTGCTGCTGCCTATCTCTTGTTCCCAACAAGCCTCTTCTGTTGAAAAGCAAATTGAGTTAACATTCAGGTAATGCAGTCAAACGTCCACTCAACACTCACCACAACTGGCTCAGTGATAGAGGCAATAAAGGCTCTTTTTCAAGGTTTTATTCCAGTGGAGTAACACAGCAGCTGAAGGAAAACCCAGCAGAGAGTGAACTACCTAGAGCCAGCAGCTTATAAAGGGGAAGGGGTGGGGGGTGGAGCTAAGGGCTGGGCAGAGGGGCCTGGACTCCAGGGGAAGGGGTGTGGCCACCAGGGATGCTGAGCCAGTGACAGGGGAAGGAGAAACCAGAGGAATTTGCGACACCAAGTCCATGGGGGAATCTAGTTTTCCCTTTGGGAGGGCTAACTCTATGGTATGTAGTTACTGATGTTTCCAGAGCTGAGGACTTGGGAATTGACCAAGGGAAGAGAGTTCACGGGATGCTACACATATGTCATGGGGAGATTGGGTGGGTAATGATTATTGCTTCTCCTTTCCAGTATCGGCAGTGGATAAGAGAAGCATGAAAGATAATGGAAAGGTGCACTCACAAAAAGTCAAAGGAGGTGAGATGTCAGGTGACTGAGCTGTAGAGCTCACTGCTAATAGAACTGGCTCTGAAGGAGAGAAAGCTGAACAACTTTTTGAGGGTTACTAAATACATAGAAATCGAGTCTCAGACTAGTAAGCCTCAACTGAAACAGATCAAAAATTGGGGGAGTTTTCAAGGGAATTTTCATATGTGCTTACTCTATTCTTAAATTCTTGTCTAGATATGCACTGTTCGCTATCATCAAATGCAAATGCTCTGCTAGACTTTTATCCAGTAAGACTGTACTTATGACAGACATATATGATTGTTCTGTGTGGTCCTGCAGTGAAATTATTTTATGCAATTTTTGGCTGTCTAAACAGTGGAGGATTGCAATGAGGTAAGAACAGCAGGGATTTTGCCCTTGAACACTGTTGAGCTGTTGGAGAAGCACTTTATATGCTTTTGGTCAGAATCTCAAGAAAAATAGATTGCAAAAGTGAAACGTCAGAAAAGAATGTATGAAAACCTTTATAGTAATGGATTAAAGAAACTCAAGAGATCCAGGAACAAGATAAAGAAGTATTCTGATCATTGTCAGCATGTATACATACCAACAAAAAAGATTTTTGAGTATTTGAACTGGTTTTGTCAGAGACAGTTAAATTTCCTCATGTATTCCTCATGTATTGGGCTAGGTTCTGGATTGTGCTGGAGACAATGTTGGTAATTCAGAGATGTATTTGTTATTGTTGAGCAGTGCAGAGTCAAGACCCTTTTTGCTTCTCACCTCCTCCTGCAGCAAGTAGGCTGAGGGTGTATGAGATGTGTAGAGAGGACACAGTCAGTACAGTTGACCCAATTGACCAAAAGGATATTCCATAACACATGGCATCATGGTCGACATACAAATTTGGAGGTTTGGACAGTGTCCAAACCTCCTTTGGCATTGATCGGTTGGTGGTGAGCAATTTCCATCGCTTGTCTTAGAATCACAGAATCATGGAATCATTCAGGTTGGAAAACACCTCCAAGATCATTGAGTCCAACCTTTGACTGAGCACCACCTTGCTAACCATAGCACCATGTGAAACAACCAGCCATTTTTTGAATGTGTCCAAGGATGGTGACTCTGCCACCTCCCTGGGGAATTAATTCCAACATTTGACAACCCTTTCCATGAAGAAATGCTTTCTGATGTCCAACCTAAACCTCCCCTGATGCAACTTGAGGCCATTTTCTCTTCTCCTATTACTAGTTGCCTGGGAGAAGAGGCCGACCCTCAAATTGCTATGACCTCCTTTCAGGTAGTCTTTCTTGGGTTACATTTTTTCTCTCTTTTCTATTTTCCTTTTCATGACAATATTATTACTATTGTTGTTGTTGTTGTTATTATTATTATATTTTAATTTTTAAAAATTCCTGTCTTAACCCATAGTATTTCTCACTTTTGTACTTAATTCTCCTCCCCCATTCCTCTGAGAGTGGGTTGAGCAAGTGGCTGTGTGGTGCTTAGTTGCCAGCTGGAGTTAAACCAAGACAATACTAACCTCTTAGTGGATTATGCTCCTCAACTAAAGCACAACACAAAGCACTACCTTTCTGCCTTGTAGCTACTCTTTTGAGGCATGAAACATGATCTGTACAGAGACTGTGCAATTACTGTGTATCAAAGATATTAGTTAATTTGGCTTTTTTATAGTTTGAATCCTACATGTTGTTAAGAAAATAATATATTTCCAGTAAAATGGATTTGGTCAGGCATCAAAGAAAACCCTTTATTTGTGAAATTTTAATTAAATATGTTCATGTGTTATAAAGGTACAGGAAAAGACAAACTTTGAAAACATGAGAAACAAAGGAGTGAATCCTCAGAATTCTGGTACAGATTTTGACAATATATTTATACTTTCAAAGAACAACTTATAATTTTAAAAATAATCTCACACTGAATTATATTGGTATGCTTAAGTTCTTTCACTTTCTAGTCTGTTTGTAAATGTTGTATGTAGGTTGCTATAAATAAAATCTAGGGTATGTAACTCTCTGCAAGTTAATTAAGAGATACATGTTAATATCTTGTGATTGGGAGAAGTGTAATTTAAAAAAATAAAAATAGCAATCAGTGGAAAAGATGATGCATTACATTATTTATAGGAAATAATATCACTATTCACTTCTTCTTACTAAAGAGGAACTATTGTATTTTTTTTATTCCAGGAGTAAAAACACTGTATTTTACAATCTAATGTATTTTACAATCTAATTCAATCATCTTATCTTTACATTGAAACTGCCTATTTATAGATAAAAGAATTAGTAGAGAAATATATCTTCAGAAAGGAGCAAACATGTTAAAAGATATAAAGTATTCTGAGCATTATATCCGGACATCAAGGAAATAAATGGTTAGAATAAACATTTATCTTTTGTTCCAAAGCACAACTTAACTTTGTTCACAAATGGTGTTCTTGATGAGAATAATAAATCTCTTTAGATCGGAGACAAAGTTCATGTTTAAAAAAATGCAATTCAATATGGAGCTACCATGTAAATGAGTTGCCTGACAGAACGGCAAAAGATAAGGTATTTCTTGTAAAAAACCTGGAAACATGAGTAAGATTCAAGAGACAACCAGAGGGCAATTGTGTAAGGACTTGGGGGTGGAGACAGCTTAACCAGTATAACAAAAGCTCTGTGTGTAAGCAAGGGAATTAATTCACCCCTTCCCGTGGTCAAGCAGGGATCCAGACAACTCCAGGAAAGCAGGATTACTTGGGAATTACAGAACCATAAAATCAAGTCCAACCTATCACCCAACAACACCCTGTCCACTAGACCATGTCACTTGGTGCCAAGTCCAGTCTTTCCTTACACACTTCCAGGTACAGTGACTCCACCACCTCCCTGGGCAGTCCATTTCAATATCTAATTACTTTTTCTGTGAAAAATTCTTCCTTAAACCTCGCCTGGTGCAGCTTGTGTCCTCTTGTCCTATTGCTTGTTTCCTGGGAGAAGAGGCTGACCTCCGCCTGGCTATATCCTCCTTTCAGGTAGGTGTAAAGAGCAATAAGGTCACTCCTGAGCATCCTCTTCATAGCTGCAAATGTACTCCCTCTTGCTTCTTCTACTCCCAGATTTATGTTTTATATTTTGAGTGTGACAGCAGATGGCCTGGGATATCCCTAGAATCATTTGGTGTCATCTGTCCTGGCTGTTTCCTCTCCAAACATATGATTCAGAAAACATAAAGCATAATGTTAATTATTTTTTAAATCCTTTTTATCATTTGTCCCTTTCAGTGGATTTTGATGCTCTACTAGGTATGTAGAGACCTAAGTGAAGGAGGAGGTAGAGATGCTTCAGGCACAAGGGCAGTGGGTCCCCTGTGGTCCATGGTGAGGACCACACTGGGGCAGCTGTAGCCCCTGTTCAGTACACCAGAACAGGTGGATCTTGCCTGAAAAAAAATCTCCCATGAAGAATCCATTTGAGAGCAGATATTACTGAAGGACCCATGTTGCAGCAGGTTTATCCTGAAGAAGGGCCCCCATACTGGAACAGGTTAACAGCCTGAGGAAGGAGAGATGAATTGTTATGAACTGAATGCAATGCCCATTCTCCAACCACCCTGCACCCTTCAGGGAGGATGAGGTGGCCGAGAGTAAGAAATGAACAGGTGAAGAAAGGCCTGGGGGGAAGAAAATGTCTAGGGGGAGGTGCCTTTGCCTTTCAAATCTAATAAATTAATTTCCATGATGTCTAGACTGTTTTTCCCTTAATGGTAGAAGCATTAATTGTTCTCCATATCTTTATCTCAGTTACTGACTTTTTTCATTTTATTTTCTCCTCTTGTCCTACTACAGAAAGGGAGTAAGAGAGTCACTAGATGGATATCTGGCAGCCGGTGAAGGCCAACCTAGCACAGTAGCATCTGAAAATATGGTAGGGTAAGTGATCCCTAAAAGCATTTGGAAAAAACAAAACCAGTAAAATTTACATTATTTTTTAAACCATTTCTTTATAGATTTCACTGTGTGTGTGTAGTACTTGCAGGCCCATTTTCACCCTCACAAGACCTTTCTGACCTGATGTTTCTTAGTTTACCTGTTGCTGTATTAAATATTTCATATATTTTTAAGCTTCAATACAGCATGCTCAATTAATTAACCATTAATTAACCACTTACGATGTATCAGCAATGGGTAGAAAACAAGCTTGAGTGACCTATGGTAGCTAATTCTTCACTATAGGATATCGGGGGGCAAAATGGTGACCTGTGCCCTGGGAATTGTTTTACTTCCCAGATAAACTGTGTTTTCCTCCAATTAAAATGTATAGCAACTATCTTGTTTCTTCAGACATATGTTCCAAATGTATAAAATGTTTTTCTTGTACTTTACATCGTCCTGCATATTTGAATGTAAAGTAATGGCACAAGAGAGATCACTTACCTATTTTTCAGAGGAATCTACTATTCCTATCATAGTGAGTGTGCTATTCTGTAGGGAATTGCTAAGTGGATTAAAAAGACAGCAAGAAGTTTTTGCCAACATCTTTATTAAAGACAAAAGAATTCATATAACTTAATTTAATTACTCAAACACTGTGCAATGAGCAAGGAAATGTACCAAGGGATACAATTCTGGTTTCATTATTTAATTGTTTCTCCCTTTAGTTAGTATCTAAGTAAATTTAAAGATTATAAAAAGGGTTCTTAATACCAACATTAGATACAGAGGTTCAAGATATAGCTATCTCAAATAGCACTAACTAACTTAAATAAAACCCCTAAATCCTTTAAAATAGCATCTCATCCATTGTTTAACCCAAAGTGGCTAACATCTATAAGATTTTACAGTTAAAGGTTATGCATTCCTTTTTCTCTCAAAATTGATTAATTTTAATTGGACCTGAATAAGAGAGAAAAGCATGTATCCATGAAGAAATTACTTCAAAGATCCTAATAATTTCATATTTTATACAAAAGGCATCTTCCAGTTTCCCTAAGTGTAAGAGGCCAGACTTTGTGGCTTTAAAATCTATAAAGTAATTTCAATAAAAGAGTAACATATTCTTTACTACAATAATAAAACAAAATGTAATTTACCAAGAAAACATTCAATTAGAATGTGGCAGGTTGACCTTGGCATATTTTTTACCACAAATAAACCATCATACCTAGTGGGTGGTATACCATGACTCAGAGGTCTAATTGTGAAGGGAAAAGGCAAGCAGTTTCAACTATTGGCTAGTAGAAATGGAGTTACAGCTCCAGTCTTCTGCCTTTTTACTTACTCCCTTCTGCTAGTTAGTTCATGATGCAAAAAGGTATTTCTTTACAGTATGAGTTTATTTGAAATACAGGTATACCAAATTAGTTATGATTTGGCAGAATACCACCTTCTCCAAAAACCTGAAGTAACAGACGTATTAATTTATGAATATTGAGTGGTCTAAGTTTATTTCTTATGTACAATTTTGCTTCACAAATGAGTAAAGTTCTGTCTGAAAAATCTGCAGAGGAACCTTCAAACCTGAATTATTCAGTGATTAACAAAATAATCACACATTTTTTTCCCTTCTGTGTTCAGAAATCAGCTGTAACTTCACAGCTCTTTTAGAATACTATATATGAAGAAAACAGTTTTGTTCTTTCAGGTTTGCTGTTTCATCTTTTTTGCAACAATATTGTTCTTGTAAACAGCATTTTTCTCTTTAAATGACAATTGGTTTTGAAAAATTCTAAAGCTACCATTTTGCATTTTACAAACTTGATCTTTATTATTGCCACTAGGAGAACAAAATTAGGTTTCATTATCATTTTTTTTTTTTCTGGTAAAGACCTTGAAACAGCAGCTGAAAGAAACTGATTGAGTAGGTATGAACAGATGTATAACAAATGAAAAAATACTTTTCTTTAGAGCAAACAATAGGACCTTAGTGACACTGATCTGGTGCAACTCTCCTCAATGGACCTGTCACTTTCCCTACATTTTTTTTTTTTTGTCCATCCCCATTTTAACAAAAAAGTGAAATCCTTCTCCAATTTATACGGCCAGAATAAAGTTAATCTTAAATAGTTACACTGAATTCTCTAAACTATAAATTATTAAGGAAAAAAAATAGTTGTCTGAAAGAATAGATTCTAAAGACATCCAACACAAGAGCATATCTAATATCTGCTGCTGAAAACCAATAAATTACTAGCAAATAATAATGGAGTAAAAGATGCTGCTTGGTTCTTTCAGATATTTACTGAATACATCAATTTCAACATGATGTACTGAAAAAATTCAGAAAAAAATTGAAAATTTAAAAGTTAGAAACAGCATGAAAATAGTGGTCATGGAGTCTTAGGAATATAAAATTTTGTCTCACATTTTCAGAATGAAATTATCCTACACTGTCTCATAAAACATGGTCATTGATGCTAACAATCTAGGAAAAATTACTGATAAAAAAATTAGTTTGCAGCTGAAGGATGAGACTCATAAAATTGGTTTTGATAACATACCTAATGTTCTAGAGTTTTTGCCTGTAAATACCTGCTAAAAGGTGCACAACAGGCAGAGAAAACACCAAAAAAAAAACCAAATATTGATCGCTATCAGAAAGGAAGGCTTTTTTGGAGGGCATCCCATATTTGAAGTTCCTAAATATTTTTAAGTGGAGGATCACAAGAAGGTAACCTCTTAAGTTTTATTTCCTTTAAAATAAAAGGAAAAAAAAAAAAAAACAGAAGCTCCAGGGAAACACAGAAAGGCTGAGCGCACATGTTTTGATGTTGCATGACTGTTTTCTACACACTTGCCATACCAAACAGGCTGTTCATCTTGCTCAGACAGTGCTGTTGCAGTGTTTAACCCTATTTGCACCTTGTCTCATTAAGCAGTCTCTGTGATGTCTGTAAACCATTTCTGCAGCATGTGAGAAGTCAGTTAAGCAGACAGTTTCTGAAGTATCATACACGTGTTTCACATCTGAGGAAAAAGCAAGGCAAAGCTTTTTTCCACCAGCTTTCTTTTTCCCGTGCTTCTGCTGTCTTGTACTGATGTTTGGAGCACACACAGCCTTGCAGATGGAAAAGGGATAACATTTCACTAACCAAAAGGCCTGTCTTGATGGACTTTTTTCAGCTTTTTTACATTTTGTAGACTATTTTTCATAAATGTATTCACATACACATATATCTGCATATTCATCTCACATTCTTAAAGCAGTTCAGGTAATTTTCCTACTATGTCTTAACAATAGGAACACTTATTTCTTCTTGGAAACAGAAAGTGCCTTAGTAGCACTAAGACTGCCTTGGTCTTAGTTTTAACTATCTGTAAATGTGTTATGGCCTCTCAGGATAAATACCAGCATTAGTGACCACAGAAATCACTTTTAATGGAAATTTTCATTAAGAGAAGGAAGTAAAAAGTATATTAATTTTAAAATATTTTATAAATAAAAGGTAATACTTATTTTTTCTTAAATATTCATCATATATTGAATGAAAAATAAATACAAAAAATGATACATCATTATCTTGTAAATTTTTCTATGCCAAGGTATGAGAATGGCATGTCTTGCTTCCTGACTTGCGTTTATCCAAAAGGTTGGACTACAGCAGGAATCTTGGATACATTTCAAGTGAAGATGCAGCCTGGTCTAGTGGAAGGTTCCCTGACTATGACAGGGCAGTTGGAACTGGATGTCTTTAAAATTTCTTCTAACTCAAGCCATTCTAAGATTCTGTGAAGATGTATAAAAACTTCCAACTAATTCAAATTGAAATACTTTCAATTACTTTTCAGTACTTTTCAATACTGCTTTTAGGGCAGGTCATAATTATAATAGTCTCAATAAAAGTTGTATAAAAGTACATTAATTTATAGCTACATCCATACATGTGGACTAACACTGACTGCAAATAACTCTCTTTAAGTAAAAAAATATAAGGAGCTTCTTTTGGTTATAACAGTTATTTGTTATTTCCTTATGCAGAAAGTATGATTAATTGTAAAATTCACTTTATTTTTCAAATTAATTGAATTTGAGACTTTCATTAGAAATAGAAAATATAATCAAAGTTTTTAGTGTTCCCTCCTTAATTATATTTTCGTGTCGCAAAAAATTATGGGCCTCACTCCTCATGATGAACCACAGGACAAAATGCTGATGAGGTGGTACAATGTAGACTCATTCAGTGTGACTGCAGTAACTCCCAGAAAGGACCATGTTGACAAAGATATTGAGCTTTCCAGAATATTATTCCATGCACAGTAGTTAAACTGCAAATTGACTTTGGCTTCCAATTCTATATATACAAATGTAAGAAAACAGAACAATAAAAGGGAGTGACAAGAAACTTCTTGGTATTATTTCATGTGCATATTTACCCCAATGCCTTGTCTTCTGCATGCAGTACCTGAATATCTCAGAAGTCATAAAATTCAGAGTAAAAAGTAATGGAAAATCCAGGGTAAGTCACTTTATCCTCTATATGGAACCAATACGTATCTACACTGTAATTAATACGTCTGGAGATTTTTTTAAGAGTTGCTGAGATCTTGAGTATGCAAAATAAGCTTTTCACTTCACAAAAGTCAATATTTCAATGAAAATGCAAGAGAACTTTCAGAGAAATCCATTGTGACCAATTAATTAGGTTTAGTTAAAACTTAAAGAAGTCTACTGCCTTTCTCTTGCAAGTACAGAGAATGATGAGACATCACTGAATAAATGGGTCAGTGTCAGATAAGAATGACATAGATGTTAAATGAATTCACAGCAAGAAAGAAACCTTTCCAAGGACACAAAAACTCTACTGATGCAATGAATTAATTTGAATTTATATTTGTTGCACTACTGCTTTAGAACTCCAAAATTATATAAGAGAAAATAAATATCAAAAAGGAAACAAAACAAAAATTTACTTTTCCAGGGAGTAAACTTTCTAAGGAATACTTTGAGAAAAGGAACCAGGAACAGCTGATCCAAAATATTATGAGAAAAAAACATTGCCAATCAAACTTCTTCAGGAGTATAAATTATATAAATGATAACTTAACTTATAAATACAAGTAAACACTTTTACTATAATGTATTTCTTGCAGTTACATGTTCAGCAAGACATTATAGATTGCTAATATGTATATAAGAACACAATATTCTCTTGGTACTGAGCACAGTAAGTTTATCAGCACTTCAGTGACCATAAAAACAGCCAGAGTAGCATTTCAGGGAGATTTGGCATGTCATGTAAAAAATAAAACCAGAAATCACTATTCAATGGAAGCAAATGGAAGCAGTATTAAACTTTCACATCCTCTGTGATGCAGATGCAGAAATCACATGAGGATGTCATTGCTTGTCCAGAAAACACAAGCAAATCAATCTAAGAAAAAAACATGTTGTCATGGCGCCCTAAAACTCTGCTGATGTTGTTAATCAAGAGTTAAAATTTATGTACCCATAGAAAAAGATTGAGAACCTATACTTCCAGCAAATTATTTAAAATAAGGGTGAAAATGAGAAACTATGCCTTCATAATCTGTCATTGACAAGGTAGCAGAGCTGGGCCTTTTAGCATTAATGTCAGGCAGTAAGGGGCAGGAGGGTGAGGGGAGGCAGTAGAAATGGGCCTAGAGATTATTTGCTGGACTCTGGAGACTGCACAGCACTGAGAAAGATTTCTTGCATGTAACAGATTGATCCTCCTGGTAAATAGTAGATATATATGTCTCTACAAGCAGAAGATAATAAGTTCAAATATACAAGTACTTTTAAAAAAAAACCTGCAAGTATCTTCAATTTTTATATGTTGAAACAATAAGCCAATAAATTTATCTCCCATTGAAAACTAAATCCAGCTGTCCTTTCTCTAGAAAATCTTGCCCAGGGGACTTGACACAGAACTGAGATGTTTATCTTATACTACAGTTCAGTCACTGACATGTAGAAGAATGATAAACTCATACTACAATTTCTTTTCATTCTTAGGAAAAATGTCACAGACAATCTGCAGTAAGACTCTGGACCTGGATTTGGATCTGCAGTAAACCTTGCCTCAAAGCCTGCTTAAATATTTTATGATCATATGCATAATGATGTGGTCAGGCATGCCTTGGTGGTAAAACCACAGCAACTTGGCAGTGAGGCTTGGTAAGCTAATTTGGTTTGTATATCCATCTATTTATTTGTTTCTGTCCTCAGGACTGCTCTACCAGTAAAATTATTTTAATAATCTGGAAGAAGCAATTTATTCCTAATAGCAGCTATAAAGTATCTTAATAAATATTGCCAAGTATTAAAAAGTCTGAGTCATTACTGAGAATAACTTTGTGTGACCTATGGTTGCAATTTTTAATTAAACTCTGTCCATATTAACATTACCTTGCACCATATTTCTGCCCATATTTTATTTTAATGACTTGTATGAATCATGTTATGCAAATTTATTAGAGATGAAACCTGTAAAGACCAATGAAATGTTCTGATCAAAATAATTTTCTTCAGCTGACTGTCTCCTTGTATTAAGGTGATGTCTAAGTCTTCTGTTTTCCAGGCTGAACAACCACGATTCTGTCAGTCTTACTCTTACTTTGCCACACTTGCAAAGCCAAAACATAAAGTGGAATTGCAGAAAAAATTTGAGAGCATCAGCTATTCAGTGGAAACATCTGAGGTGAAAGAAATGGCGCAGGAAATGTAAAAATGGTATTTCAGAGTACCTGAAGTTCATGTACTGCCTGTCGCTAGATCTGCAGCTTGTCTATTCCAGACCAATATAAATATCACTTGGAGTTTGTCTTGCAGCCATTCCCAGACCACTTTAAACCCCATGGAGCAGCCCCAATGAGAGAAAAGAAATTTGATCTTGAGAGATTTGAACAACGTGAAAGATTTCTAGGAAATTTAACACAAATGAGGAGAGTAGACAGAGTGCAAGTGTTAACTTACTGAGGTGCTGGAGATAATTTTAATGCCCCTCCCCCTTCCACAAGTTCCAGAATGGGAGGTAGGGTCACACATACAAGTTTCTGTCACACAGGGACAAATAGTGGTATGGTTGTCCTTGTATAGTCAGGAAAGGTACAGAGTGATCCTGATAAACTTGATCCATTCAACAACATCACCAAATTCCTTCTTGGAAATGTTGGGAATTCCTTCTTCAGGATCCAATTAAGTGATACATGTTCAAGTGATACATTTCAAGAAACCTGAAAATAGTTTTATGCACATCAAGTAGGATAATTTTTTTTTTTTTTTAAAGCACATAAGTAATGAGTTTGTGAGGTGCCACAAAATGTTTCCTTGTAATATGGACACTGAATCTCTTCTGGAAAACTACTGAGAGATTTAGAAAATGGTGGCCCATATGCACAGACTAGTGGTAAAGAAAAAAGGCAAAAGGGAAAGGTCTCTCTTTTTTGGAGTCTATGTTGTCTTCCCTTACAGTGGTGAAAAGCATTCATTAAGAGTTTTTTACTAATAACTTCTGGTCCTTGGCATAACAAAACATGTTTCATGCCTCTGGTGGTAGTCCTTTGTGTGTATCACTCCGCCAATAATTTCTCACCATGGCATCTTACACAAGGAACTAAAAATAGCTTCCGTTTAACTAACTTTTCCAAGGTTACCAAGCAACATATACGTAGTGAGAATTAAAAGTAAGGAAGAAAAGCAATTCAAAATATTTTTAATACATAATTTGAATGGATAATATTGACCTTTTTACCTAGTCAAGTGCACTGTTGTAAGTAATTCAGTGTTGTCATCAGTCATTTTGAAGCTTCATATTTTCATACACTATCATTTGCAAAAATGAATAATTGTTCTATACAATTGTGATTTTTTTTCTAAAAGCTTATTTTAAAAATATTGAATATGTTTCTGAAGTATATTCTCCTAAGAGCTGCATTAAGAGATGAAGCTTTAAATTTAATATTATAAAAACATTAATGTATCTAAGCCAGAAAATTATTTTTACCCTTAAAACTCTTTTTATATAAAAGCTTTTTTTTAAAAAACAAAAAGATACTATATGCAAAAACCCATGAGCTCAAGATAATCCATGGAATATTCTTGAAGGATTAATGATTATTTCCATCAAATTATCCCTGAAATTCTCATGAGACAGTCACAGAAGCTGCACAAGAAAGCACATCAATTTTAAGAAAGTAATATCTAAGGAAGCTAGATTTCCAGTTTAAAAAGATTACATAAGAATGCATAACTGAAGGGTGAATTGCCCCAGTGAACATAATTTGGAACAAAGTATCTTCATCATAAACCTTATTCTTTCAGCCCCCAGACAGGCACATCTTTCTCTCAGAGATGTTCTCTGTACTTATAACAGGAAAGGTAACAGCCATCTTTAACCTACTTACAAGACAATGAGCTTTCAATTTCCCAAAAGCACATTCCAGAGTCCTTTAAAACAATCCTTCAGCCAAAATTAAAGAGGAGGCGTGGGGGAACACTGGAACCACAAACACCCATGAGAGGTGACCTGAGGAACAAGCCTGTAATTAGTGAAAACAGGCACAGGTCCCTGAACAGCTGAGCCTTCTCACCCCAAATGTCCTCACTCTGGAGGATGAACATGCAGCCACCTGTCAGTCTGCACAACCTTCTTTGAGTAAACTCAGACCTGTGTCACTTGGACACCAAAATCTGATAAACCTCAGCCCATTGTGCACAACACTCAACCACCAGCAAACACATCCCCAATCCACATCCGAGTTTTGAAGTTACCAAGAGAAAGGAAACAGCAGTCCAGTTAAATTTAACCTTTTCTGTGTGAAGACCTTACTAGCAAGTAACTTACGTGTGGAGCATTGAGGTCACCCCTCTCCAGATGGGATCTGGCCTTGGGAGTGACCATGGCACCACAGGAACTGTCGTGCTCCCATTGAAGTTATTAAACTTGAAGTTATTAAACTGCCACTGATTTTACACCACAACAGAAATGTGCTCTCGATAAAGAGTTACGGTGTCTACAGTTCAATGAAAACATCTAGATAAACTGCAGCTGAAAGAAGTGTGTTCTCCAGATTAATTCAGTCACCATTTGCCTATTTTCAAGGCATCAGGTTTTACATTGAAATATTTGATGTTTACACCAGAGCAAGTAGCACAATTTGTTGAGTATTCAAATAATTGTTAAATATTTTATCATCTATCTAATATAGAAAATCTGACCAATTCAAAATGCAAATCTCCATTAAACCAGAATCTGAATCAGTCCCAGTGATGGATATTCAGCAGTTTGCTTAACTCCATATTATAACCACATCTTTAGGAAATACACTCAGCTAATGAAGATAACTAGAACAGCTGCATCTTTTCCAATGAAATGATAGTTTCCACTTAATTTTAGTAGCTGTACAAAGAATCGCCTCTCTGTAGCAAAGTTTGGCTGTCAAAAAAAAAAAAATCAGCTTTCGTCACAACAAAAGGTTATAAAACAACATCAGATTGCTGTAACCTTGCTTATGTGAGTCTGAGGGGGTTTAAACAATCTCATTTTCCAGTTGTTTGCTGTACCTAAGTGATAATTAGCTAGGAAATATACAGAAATAAAACTAATCCAGGTAAAGCTTCCACACACAAGGGACACCTTGTATCAGGCTTTATCAGTATCACTCACTGTGGTCAAGTATTGAGCTAGAAAATGCCAAATTCTAAAATACATAAGTGACCTTGAACAAACTGTCTTGTCTGGATTGAATTTTCACCCTGAAAGCATGCTGCTGCAGCTGGAAAAACATCTGCCCCAAATACATATATTGATACCATGAATCAGGAACTAATATCTCAAAAATATGTTAACTTAGTATAAAAAAATCATCAAGATTTCCATGGTGGATCCTTCCTTAGCTGATAACAAAATAAAAGTATTAAGAGAAAGATAGCCAATTAAAAATACCTAGAAAGTGACACTTTCGTGATCTTCTATAGAAATATAAGTTGTTAAGAGCAACAAACATGATTGTAGTGGAATGGCATATATTCTTCTCCTAAACCTTGCAATGAATGCCTAGTTATTGCAGTAAGAGATAGATTGAAAATACTTATGAGTAGATGACTATCTGGATGTCTTCTCTGACTAATTTGGATTGTGTCACAGAACTGAAACTCACTGTTCATTTTTAACCCATTTGAGGGCAAGTTAATTAACAAGCCCTGCTTAAGATGAGAATTCTCTACAGCTGTCACAATGAGCATATTAGAATGTGTAGACACAGACATACATGCACACACACATATAAAATTGGAGTAAATAATTAAAATTGGATTTAATCAAACATGAAAAAAAATATCCCTCTGATGAGCTTAAACCTTTTGGAACTAAGTTTTGCTTTGGTGCAGAAAGCTATCACTGTCAGAATAGAGTTGATTTTTATACAGATTGTGTTGAAGGTTTCCTAACATATTTGACCTCAATTAGAGTTTATTTTAGAATAGCTAATTTTTTTCCAATTAAAGCCATTAGCTCATGGTTCTCAGTGGAACACAGTATTATTTCTTTAAAAAGTTAATTTCTATAGTAATAAACAGTAATCCTTCCCAGGACTTCTACAAAATCTGTTATAATAAAAAAAAATGTTTTTAAAAGCATTTTTATATCACTGTGATGATTTACATTACATTTTAATAATTGTCTCCCTGAGTAAGAAAACTGCATTTATTCAGAAACATATCTTGGTTTGCTTGACTCTCTTTGTTGGAAGCTAATCAATCAGCTACATTGGAAACTGCTAATTTTTGGTTGGCTGGAGGAAAAATCCCTCTCCCTCAGTTCTGTTTTTCTTTTCTTTTTCGCTTTCTTGCTATTAACAGAAGAACTTAGACTAAGCTTCTGTAATTTTTCCTACTCTTTTTTGATATATGCCTTCTTTATAATATAGTTGCTTTTATGTCTACATACAGATGATCCATTTATGCAAAACTATCACAAAGTTATTATTAATGTTAAAATGGGCTGATTGTGTAATGACATTTTGTGTTTTTCTCTTCATCTAGTAATTTTATATTATTAATATTCGTCTTTTTGTTCTGAAACAAAGAATAGTTAATGCATTCACTGTTTCCTTATTTTGTAGTTTAGAAGATCATGTCAGTTCTTGTGTACTGTTTGACAGATTCCTTTCCCTCTTTTATCCTTAATTTAAAGCTCACTTAACAACACATGTCAGTTTTGCAAGCCTGAGGTCAAGGACCCTTTTAATTGCACCGAAAATATTCATAAGTTTTCATGAAATGCTCCAGAAACTGGGTCTCAAGGTTGCCATTGCTTCTCTTACACTTGGCAATAGGAATAAAGCCTATATTTTTCCCAACCTAATTTCCATTTCAGGTAGTATTATTATCATTTTTATTTGCAGATTTTAAAATCACAATGATTTCAGTGTTTGATTACTTGAGAATCTGAGTTTTCACTTAATGTTGATGGATTATCTTCAAAAATCCTTATATGTAAATATTACTAAAGCCCTTTCAGTTATGTTGTCTGATTTCATCATGAAACTGAAAAGGTATGGTTGTGTGTTTAAGAGATAAAGTACAGTGCACCAGGAATTCCTAAACCCTTTAGGAAATACGGAATAAAATGTTCTGCCTAGAATTATTAAAATCTAGAATTTGTAAACTTTTTATATATCTCAGTTCAGGATAACTGCAATTGAAATACTGGAACTAGTTTGGTCTTTCTTTAAAGCATCTTTCATGAAAGGATGCATGATGATGACAATTAGATTGAAGTAATTAAAAAGTTCTTGACCCAAACCAACTCTGTGAATGTGAAACACAAGAATTGTGGCAGACAGCAGCATAACCATGGAGAAAAATAATTTAAACACAATTCTAGAGAAATCTATGTTGTGCTCCTTTTTTCAAAGTTTCCCTCAAGTGAACATGACAGCTTGCTGTTTCTAAAGTATCACTCTACAAAAAGCTGGAATCAGAAAGTCATGTAAGAGATACAAAACAAAAATAATACTCAATTTCTTTCAACATTTGCCATAAAAAGCCCAGATAAATAAAGACTGAAATGAAAACAAACAAACAAAAACCAAAACCTAAGGAATATTTCCAGCAGTAAGAATACTTCCAGCAGTAAAAATTCTTATTTTCAGTGACTGTGTAAAGGAAAAATGAGGAATAAACTAAACTGTAGGAATTGTGCTAAACTTCCATCTAATCAGTGATCATAAAAGATAAATGACCTAAACATAATGTATTACTACCTAATTACAGGTCAGAATGAAGGTAATTTTATTTCCTAAATGCAGACAACAGTTCTGTCATGACAGTTGCATCTGTAGTCATCAATCAGAATGACTAAGCACAGGAGTGACAAGGTTCTCTAGAGAATGCCAGTGCAATGCTTAAGTACTTCCAGGTAGAAGGATCCCTCAAGTGACTCAAGGCTGGACATCCAGCAACAGGAAATGAAAAATGACTTGTCAAGATGAAGTCAAAACAGGAAAACAGAGAAGCAAGACCTGGCAGAGTGACAAAATCACATCACAAAATGGTAGCAGCAATGACAGCAGGATTTGTTCCTGCCTGTATTGAAAACATAAAAGAAAAAGAAGAAAAAGAAAAAGAAAAAGAAAAAGAAAAAGAAAAAGAAAAAAAGAAAAAATTATTTGTCAATCACAGTAGGGAAGTATTTGGGCATCAGTTTTGCAAATAAGGCAGAACTAACATTTAGAATCACATTTTCAACAACAGGAGACACAGACATATGTGAATATTGCCATCTTTGTGACAAGTCTTTTCCCTGTTGAGTGACTGCACTTACTGGGCAACAAAGGCTTAGATTAATTTAATTAGAATAAATTAATTAGACAGGGACAGTTTACTTTTTGACCGTATACAGTTTAAAGAAGACTTAACTTTTATCAAATTTTTAATCACAAAGAAAAATGTATATATACAAGAGCTCAAATATAAAAAACATGAATTACAAGAAATGTCAAGAGATAAACTGCCTTAATGTGTTCCTACCTCAAATTATTGCTTAATTTTGAGATGTAGCAATATCAATACAAAGTCTAAATTGAGAGGGGTATTTTTGGACATTCATGACATCACAGTTCTGTACAATTGCAATTTAATTCTATGATTTCATTTAATGAAACAAATTGGAATGGACCTCCTGAAGTCATCAGGTTTCCACTTGAGATGATTTTGCACAAGTTTTTACTGTCTCCAAGGACTGAGATTTCACAGCCTTTCTGTGCAACTCCTTGGAGTGTTTGATCACCCTGATAGTAAGGCTTTTTCATAGATAATCATAATTTCTCATTTTTAGCTTGTGCCCATTGCCCCCTGTCATAGGACTGTAGGCCTCTGAGAACAGTCTAGCTTTGTCTTCACTACAGCCTTCCATCCAGTAATAGAATACAGCAGGATCTCCCTTAGCCTCCCTCTCAACCATTTCTCTCAACCTTACCCTTCTCATTGCCAATGTACTTCCAGAAGGCTGCACCTCACATTCCCCATGAGTTCTACCTCCTCCTCAACTGTTGCTTTTGGCTCTCCAGTCCAGCACACCTGAGCATTATCTGTGTGGTCCTCCCAGGTGGCCAGTCATCTCCACACCCCTTACATTTTCTTCCTGCATTAGAGCTCAGCCAGGGGCTCCCTGCTCAACTCTGCTGGCACTCTGCCTTGCCTGATAAACTTTCTACCATATCAGCATGAATCATTCTGTGCTTTGAGCACAGAATGTAAACCTTGAAAATCAACCAGCTCTTCATGGCCAGACTCTCATGACATCTCAACAAGAACAATTTTAACAAGCCAGAATCTGTTCTCCAGAGATCTCCAGAGAGTCTAATTCTGCTATTATTTTTTCTTTTTACTCATTTATCGTTAGATCTTAAACCATTCTGTCTCAAGTGCTATAGTTAGGGCTGCCACCAGCAAGCATGTCACCAGTGCTTCCTTATTCATGAGCACATGCTCTCCCATATACTGTATGCATGAACAAACTGTCCCTCAGTATTTGTCAGAAGCTCCCTAGAGTCCTGTTACACTGTTTATCCAGCAGATGTTGCAGTGGTTAGTGTATCCTATGTGAATGATGTCAAGTGAACATGAAACTTTCTCCAGCAGTTTAAAATGGTTTCATCTCATTCTTCACCTTTAACAAGTAGTGTACAGAAAACACCAAGGTGTCACCATTGTTGGTCTTTTGTCTGATTCTTGAGCTTACAAATGACTTGTGATACTTTCCAAGGCAAAATATATTTCCTGCTCAATAAGAAAATTTGAATTAACCATTTCAACTAGAATCTATATAGGACATAAATAGACTTAAAATACTTACTGTATTTGGTTTACATGGAAGGGTTTTGATAGGGCTTCAGGGATGGCCTCTGTGGAAAGACACCATGACCTGCCCCCATATGGGACAGAGCCAGTTTCTGCCAACTCCAAAATGGACGCACGGAGTCAATCAGTGAAGCTGGTGGCACTTTTGTGTCAACCTGTAAAGAACACGGTGCCACAGCTGTGAGAGTAGAAAAACTGGGAGGGAACAAAATTCATATTTTAACATTCTGTGAAGGACTGTCTCCTGTGGGTGGGGGGCCCCATGCTGGAGCAACAGAGACAGCACATTGTGAAGTGACCACAGCTCCCATTTCCTATCTCTGTGCAACGCTTGGTGAGAAGAGCAAAAGAGTAAGGAGTGAAACTGACCCTGAAAAGAAGGGAGGGATGGAGGGTAGCAGGTTTTATTTTGGGGATTTTTTTGCTATCCTATTCTCATTTTAATTGCCAATAAATTAAATTAATTTCCCAAGTCGAGTCTGGTTTGTGCATGACAGTCATCGGTGAGCGATCTCCCTGTCCTTATCCTTACCCTTGAGCTTTTCATCTTATTTTCTCCCTGTGTTCTGCTGAGGAGGAAGACTGAGGGAGCATCCTGGAGGACACCTGTCAGCCAGGCAAGTTGAACCCATTACATCTGAGAAATCAACACAGAAAAGGCTGTTTGTCCTTTTAGCTGGATGTTTAAATCTAAATTAATTAATTTCAGAACCAATTAGTAAATCTGAATAGGGACAGTTTATATATGGTAATTTGTGTGATTTGTACTGTATGGATTCTTAAGAAGCATGAAACCAATTCTATAAACAGCAATTTAATACAGGTTTTGAGAAGAGATTTTTTTTTTCTCTTTCATTTAGTGTGAGCTTTTGAATTACAACTGGTCTTGTTGAGTGTTATCAGCCATGTCACCCTGTTTCATGACCTGTGAATAGTTCAATAGCTTATGTCAGGATATGAAAACACCTTGGCTTGAAACGTTTGGAATGAAAGGGTTTTATCCACTTATATCACCTCAAAATCCAGAGATAAAGTGACAGTATACAAACTAAAAAATAATAGTTTTGAAGTACCTTTTTAAAGAATCTATTCCCTTTACTAATGGGATTTTTTTTCAGTCTCATCTTGTGTTTTATTACATCTGTCACCTGAGAAAAGCACATTCATTCCAGACCAATAAAGGGTACTATTGGTACTTGAAAACTGTTGCACCACTAGCTCCCTGAACAATAATATTTTCAGTCTTCTTTTACATTTTTTTTTCTTAATTAGATGAAGCATCTTAAATACATAATGCTTTTCTTACCAAACTGAAGCAAATTTCTTTGAATCATAGGCTACAATTACCTAGACAGGAAAGATTTCTTTCCCAGCAGTACTCTCTGACTTGCTGACAAGATCCTTCAGCATTTTTTAATAGTAGATCTAGAGCTGCTTTGGTCAGTCATCTGCTTATGCAGCTGATAGCTCTTTTGTCTTCTCTAGCCTCAAGGAAATATTTGGTTTTTTGTTATCATTCATTCTTGTGTCCTTGAAGGCACTTTCCTTCCATGTGGCAGTTATATGGGTTGAATAGGTGATTACAAAATAGGTCTAAAAGCCTATGATATTAATAATATCAATCATCAGAAAAAGGCTGTGAATATTAATTTTCAGATCCTCAGAAAAATTAATAGAACTAGATAACAGACATTCTTAGAAGTTAAATGCTTTTTTAATAAGCATTGCCCAGATTTGGACCAACACCATCCAGCTCCCTATTGCTCTCAGTTTACCAGTATTTTCTGAAAACATGGTGTGGTCAAAATATTGTGATGGACAAGCAGAAAAGTAACTACACACAAGTGATGCCAATAATGTATTACTAGTCTAATAAAAAATTTTATGGCATAATTAAAACATTAAAAAATTATTATTAGGTCAGGTACAGAGATACTAACACAGAGGAAATAATTTGGTCAATATGTATTTCCCTAACAAGATTACATTTAAATGTTGTTATACAAGAAAAACTGGGGCGGTTGACAACTGTCCTTTTCCTCTGCTATGTTTGCCATTATGTTTACACTGATCCCTCGACTTCTAAGGCTGAGGGCTTCTATCTTGGAATGCCAGGGGTGGATAACAGTGAGCTGTTGGAAACCTTCACAGGGAAATTAGCTGTGGGTGTTCCTTCTTCACTTTGTGAGGATTAGCAAGATGTTCATCTTACTTTTGACTTTTTTAGGTATCATATGTTGAATATGAGTTAGATGCTGGTGATGTATCTTTTGTGTTACACCCAAAACTGAGAGGTTTTTTATTAACTTGGTTTGGTAGCCATAATTCACCACTGGTGAATTGCCAAAAGCCTTGATGCCTCAGGTATCATTTCATTATTTTCCTGTTATATGTTGAACAAGCTTTCTGAGTTCATTCTACATGCAGTAACTGTTACTTCTACCGACATGCAAGTTATTTAAGTAGGTGTTACAACATAAAGTAATACCATTATAAGAAAAAAAGTAGATAAAATCCACATAGGCATTAGCTGTTACAGCTAAACAAACTAAAATAAGCTCCAGCCAAGAAGTCCAGACAAGATGAGCTCCTGCACTGTCAAGTCAACACATAGCTAGGGGGCCTATACTGAGAATAAGAAAAAATTTTAGTTACCAGGCTACATTGTGTCAGGTTTCTGCTCTAGAAAAGAATATAACTATCTCAAAAGCAACCTTGGATGAGCAGGCAGCTGTCCAGTGCTTAGTTGTCTGCTGGCATTAAACCATGACAGAGGTATAATTGTGCTTTCCCATTCCTGGTACCCTGTGAAATTATTCAAACAGTTGCACTTCCTGGATAGAAATATGTTATACTTATGTTAAGCATGTTGTGAATAAAACCAGGGGAAATAACTGTATTTCAAAAAGTCACAAGCAATTCCATCTCCTAGAAATTCAGTAGCTAGATTGTGGGTAACAGAATGTTACATTTGCCTCTTCTATTTAATGGATGATCTATGGAAGCAGAATAACAATTTCAAACACATTTCTTAGGCCAGGAAATTATAAGAAAAAGCAATAGTAAAACTATATAATTTCCAGTAAAAAATAAATATTTCGTTCATACTCTACAGTTATATTTTATCACTAGCCTCATTGCAAATACTAGCATTGTTCATAAAATTATTATACTTTTTAAACATTTCAGCTATAATATTTGACATTGTCATCATCTCATGTAGTTAATTCTAAAGGAAGTTTTTCAACTACCTAAAAGTCTGTGTATTATTTTTTACAATATATATAAGCAAAAGATAGGCTGATTCACTTTTTTGTATACACATAACTTTAACTAGTTTAGTTTACTGTTATTTGTATTTGTCCTTGTCTTCTAAAGTTAAAAAGTTTAAATTTAGAGACTTCTCCTACCCCGATATGTTTTATGGTACGCGTTAGACTATGCATATATTCTCTTTGCAAAATCCTAAATAACTGTGCTGGTTACCTTATTCACTTCAGACTGTAATTAGAAAAGATAACCACCCAAAATGAATAGCCTATATTCAAATTATCAGCTGTGTGAAACTACCGAAACATGATTTTCCCTGAGATATGAATAACATTTCATAATATGCCTGTTACTAGATCTCTGTGTGTCCTTACTTAGAAACATAGTGTTAATGTATGAAAACCAAAAGCCAAACATAACCCGTAACAGAGATTTAAATATATGCAGTAAAATAAAGTAATATAATTTATGTCATAGCTTCATGTCATAGAAGAGAGACAACATAAGGCATTCTTCTAATGACAGTAATATTACAGAAGTGTCTGAAGAAGATTATTTCAATTACTGGGAGAGGTAAAATTATAATTCCCAAAATTCTGTAAATTTACAAATATTCTAATTCAAATATATTTTATAAGTCCAACAATTTTCAGGCATTTTTTCATATACCCGTGTTACTCATTCAGCTATTTTGAAGCTGTCTGAGACAACATGCAACACATGCACCAGTTAAAAACTGCCTGGGTAAGGTTGCTTTTCCAGGTTTATTAACAGATGCATGGGACGACCTGTAAGGCTGACTACGGGGTTTGTCACTTGTGACTGATGTAGCCATTCTGTGCTTATGTTGATAAAACCTATATTCAACTTTGTACTCTCATGCATTTTCTCTTACCATGTACAAAACAAATGTATCTTTTTGACCAGCTGTCACTTCATTTAGGGTAAGACAAATTTTTTGTGCTTCAGCTGTCCATGAAAAAAAAACCAAAAAAAACAAAAAGAAAAACCCAACAGGTAAAAGGAATAATTTGTTCCTCAGCAATTCCAGTTACCAAGAGTGAATGGCACACTCTTGCAAGAATTACTCATTGCTGAACTTGTCAATGTATGACCTGTGTTATTCCCAAGCAGTTTCATGTGAAGTGTCCCACTAAGAAATATTAGGTTGATATCTTAAAAATTACTCTGAATCCTTAAAAGCATGATATAACTAATAATGTATTATTCACACACAGGTATTTGAAACTGTCAGATATTCTTGTAACAATGATATTGTTAGCAAACTAAAGCTCCTTTTCTGTGACTAAGACTGTAAGATATAAATAAATTTGACAGGCCAATGGAGACTTTTGGCTCTGCAAATTTGTGATGTGAATGATCCAGAAATCCATTTTGCATCTTTTTTTCAAACATCCATCAAAGCTACATAGTGTCATGAAAGAGTTTATTTTGGAAACCTATAATGCATTCTCTGAAAGAATTAAAGACTTAAGAATTTATGTACTGCAATATTTGCATATTTCTAAATATAGCTACTTAAAAATGCATAATCTTATGTGGTTTTGTAATTTTTAATTAAAAAATAAAATTCAAGAGTCATGTTAACCACTTTCACTAGTTAATTACTCTGAGGTGAGAAAATTACTCCCAAATCTTAAACATTATGATACTGCTTATATATTTATGTGTCATAGCTTCCCTGGGGCTTAATTTGTGCTGAGATAAAACCCCATGAGTGTTCCAAGGACAGATGAGGATGAAGAGTGAAGACTTTGCATACTGAGTTTGGTTTATTCAGGGAGATAAGAAACCTGCCAAAGAATCCAGATGACTTACTTTTGGATGATGACATAGGCCTGCAGATCAGATATTTTCTAAATTATATGTATAACTTGGGGAAGAACATCTTTAACTTGCCAATATTCTGATAAATAATTTATCTTGTAACTGAAAAGCTTCTTTATCCCATAAGCTTCTAAACATTCTCCATACTTACATGGTTTCAGTACTGCTGGCTGAATGCCCTGTAGACAAATATAAAATTTTAAACACTTCCTTTTAATTTTCTTTTTAAATGCTGGTTTAAATTTGTTTTTCAACCAGAAGGCATTCTAAAACTTAACCCAAAGAAAATGTGAGTTTATACTTCAAACATTGCTTGAGGGATCCTTTTGTCAGAGGAGGAGACAGTACAGAAGGAAACCTTTGAAGCCGGAGAACTTCATGTTAAATGATGACATTTTATGTCTTGCATCTGCAGAATAATTTGTCTCAGCAGAAAATAAGTAACAATGCTCAAACTTAACAATCAGGACTCTCCTTTGATGAGTTTTATTAAAATGTTCTCAAGAAAAAAAAATAAAAATAGAACTGTCTGAATAAGTCACCAACACTGATGTCCACTACAGAAACTAAAGAAAAGAGTAAAGTACAATTTCTTTTTTTTTTTTTTTTTTTCTTTTTCTTTTTTCTTTCTATGTTAAATACTTTTCAGGATTTTACTCTCCTGTTTCTGGGCCTTAGGAAAACATGGACTTCAAATATTTTAGGCTTACTGCTGAGGCCCAGAAATGACACTACAATAAAGGCTGAAGGGTAATTTGAGGTACCTGACAATGACAATACATGATGAACAAGATGTGTCAACCCATTTCCAGATTCATTACAAACCAAGAAAGCTACAGGGTTTTCCACCACTGTCATCCATACCTTAGCAAACAACATTATGACTTCTCTCATTATTTAACTTATTGCTTAAAGTTCCCTTCTAATAACTTAGAAAGCAACAATGTAATAAAAGTTTAAAGATAGGTATGGACAGGTATAGGTTGATATCAGGTCTCTTCATGCAAGTGAAAGAACAAAGTGATGGAAGCAAAAGCACAAAGCAATTCATGCCAATACTGAACGTCTCAAGACCTCAATCCTCATGCAATATTTATGGGCATCCAGACAATTTCTGCCAAGATTTTCGGCTAATGAGTTACATTCCTATCCAATTAGATGCCAATGCATTGTTAATTGGAAATGTTTTACCCAAGCATTGCATTTTCTCTCTGACTGTGACAATTGGGCATGTTCTCTGGATTTAAGATTAGCTGAGGAAGTTAAGTAATCATGGCTTTTTTTAGCATAGATGTTCCATAAATGGGAATTAATTTTAAAATATTTTAACTAATTTTCCCATTCTGAAATATATCAGATAACTATTATACAGATCACTTACATCAGATAACTATTCATACAACTTTATTGCATATTAGTATATTTCAATGTTAAAATTAAACTAGTAATTGTTATGCTAGGTAAAACTAAATATCAAAAATTTTTCTCTATCCATAGTGTCATCTCTGTTTGCTTGTTTGTTTGTTTTACCCAAGACTAGCAATCTATAGGAAACTCACCAGCCCATATGGAAGTAGGAAAATATTTCTATTATGATTCAGTTCAATTATCTGTATTTTATTGCACTCATAAGAAATCTTTAATAGGAAGAAAAAACAAAAGCCACAGGGTCCACTCTGAGTTAATAATTTTTTGCTAACAACAGGTCTATTACAAATTTTTCTTTCAGGTTAATCTCAGTTTCTAAAATTTGATGCAATTGGGTTTTGTATTACACTGAGTTAAATGCATCACACTTCATGCTTCATTTAGCTGCTCTGTGACTGTAGTCTATATAATAAACACAAAGCTGCATACTAACAATTCTGTCTGAAGAAACTAGTTACCTGCATTATTTTCTTCTGGACTCTCCCTTCCTCATCATAAAATCATAGAAAAATTTAAGCTGGAAAAGACCTCTAAATTCATTGAGTCCAACTGTTAACCTAGCACTCCCAAGTCCACCACTAAACTTCAAGTGTCACATCTACACCTCTTCCAAACATCTCCAGAGATGGTGACTCAACCACTTCCCCAAGCAGCCTGTTCCAGTGTTTAACAACTCTTTCAGTAATGGTATTTTTCCTAACATCCCACCTAAATCTGCAGTGATGTAACCTGAGGCCATTTCCTCTTGTCTTATCTTGTTACTTGGGAGATGAGACTGACCCCCATCTCACTACCCCCAATTTCCTCTCAGGTAACTGTAGGGAGAGATGAGATGTGTGCTTATGATGGATTAGGCCACACGAACCTGCTGTGAATGCTGTATAGTCTGAAGCCATGTAAATCTCTCTGAGACTGCAGAGATATAATTAGGGTTAGTGGGAACCCTTTAACCTGTAAGTAAATTCTTGATTGAGATGAGAAAATTGATTATTCATTTCTTTATTGTTTCCCTTTATAGTTCATTATCTTTTTTTAAATTTTTTTGTGCAAGGTAAAATTCCAGCACCTCTCTTCACTGCACAGCAGTGCAGTCTAATAATATTCATTCCTGCACTACATCAGAAACATATTCATATGGTAATCCATTGAATACATTTTAAACTTATAATCATGATACATTTACTTGCTCAGTGCTGGGCTAGGCAACAGAACAAAGAGATCTAGTAAGTACAGCAGTAGTAATATGATGGAGGAAAGAAACTGCAGCATCAAATATCTTCTGAGAGAATGCAAATTGCCGAGTCTCTCTCTAGTAGATATCATGGATTCAATCAAGGCTCACAAGCCTATTAACATAAGCAATATGTTTAGACAAGTTCATTTAAATTTCTTCACAAATGGTCATAGATATATGGCCTTAAGATCTGCAGAATGCTCAGATTTCCCATGTATACATATTTCAACTACATTATTTTAAAAGATTAATTGAAAAGATTTAGTTTAAAACCAGCATAACATTTCAATCAATAAACATGAGGATATGCAGAATAGATTCCCTAGGCATCTTTCTTTACCACTGACCCATGAATGATATATTGATTGGTAATTACAGGTTTTTTTTTTTTTTTTTCCAGCATTCAATCCCATTGGTGTTCCTGCCTATACCACTGACCCATGAATGATATATTGATTGGTAATTACAGGTTTTTTTTTTTTTTTTTTCCAGCATGCAATCCCATTGGGTTCTCTGCCTAGATCTGACCCCTAAAGGGTACATACAATATGTATTACATCATGAAATTTATACACTATAGACCTAACATGGAAATGTTTATTTATGCAAACAGAGAAAGGACTTGTATTAACCTTATTTTGGTTAGATAAAAATACTATCTATAAGAAAAAAAAAAACCAACAAAACAATATCACTGATATGTTAGAAAGTAAACATGTTTAGAAAGAAGATAATTAAAAGTTTCTTGATCATCCTGCTTCCAGCTCAGTGAGTTAAGATATTGCAAAAAACCTCCAAATAAATGATAACTTATTTATGAATGTAAATATATATTACAGAACCACAGAATGAGTAAATTTGGGAGGCACTACAGTGGCCCATGTGGTTTAACACTCCTGCACAAGCAGGGTCATGCCAGAGCACATGGCACAGAATTGTATCCAGATGGCTCTTGAGTATCTCCAGTGAGGGGGACTGCAAGATCTCTGGACAATCTGTTCGAGTTCATGGTCACCTGCACAGTGAAAAGTTCTTCTTCATATTCAGGTGGAACTTCCTGTGCATCACTTTCTGCCTGTTGCCTCCTGTCCTATTGCTTGGCACCACCGTGACGAGCCTGGATCTATCCTCTGACACCCTCCCTTCAGATACCTCTATAAACACCCCTTTCAGTTGTCTCTCATTGAAGCTGAAGAGGCCCAGCTCCCTCAGCCTGTCCTTGTAAGAGAAATGCTCCAGTCCCTTGATCATCCTTGTCACTGTCCTCTGGACCCTCTCCATTAGCTCCAGGTCTCTCTCGTACTGAGGACCAGAACTGGACACAGCACTCCAGATGTGCCTATCAAGGGCTGAACAGGGGGGCAGGATCACCTCCCTTGATGTGCTGGCAATGTTCTTCCTAACACTTCCCAGGATACCATCGGCCTTCATGGACACAAGGACACACCAGCTTTTTGTATAATATTTATTATTATTGAAACCAAAAAGCCATCCAAAATTCTTTTTGCAGTATGTCTCAAATATTTCAAAGGAGACTTTGTTAAGGAAAATATTTGCCAAAATATTTTCCAAAAAAAGGGAAAATATTTCCTTTTGTTAAGAAAAAAATTTGCCAAATAAAAGCAGCGTGGTAAAGTTCCTTGTTCTGCATACAGTTGTGCAAGAGTGCAGTGTGTATGAGAAAAAAATAAATGTGAATAACCCTTTGGTCATTTCATACTCTTATGTTTGAGCTGCATAGTGCCTGAGCAAATCCTGGTTTCTGGAACAGAAGCAAAAAGAAAAAGTAGACAGAACAAACAGCAGATAGACAATGAACAAGTGAAATGTGAAGTGAATCTTCTAATAGCAAGAATGGATTCATTGCAAGGTCAAAGTCTTTTCTTTCCTATGGAATGTGTATGTACTAAAACCCAGATTTTACCTGTGATTCTCAAATAGAGAAACAAAGAGGAAACATCCACACTTCCTTATTACCTACTCTTATATGGTAGATGCCAGAGAATTATATTATAGTGAATGAGGTATAAAAACTGCATTTTTTATGCCTTCTTTTGGTGCATATTCTGAGACTCTTACTGGACTTCATTATATAATATGGCCTGATGGCATCAGAAATTGTGCAAGTCACATATATTTGTCCTCACACCAGTTGGAAGCTGGGGATGTATAAGTATGTTATTGTGTTATATTAACTATTCATCAACAGGTTTTTTTGGATACATGGTGATCTTCATAATCTACCTTGTTAAAGATGACATGAAAGGAGTTCCTGGAAATGTTTACAACTCCCAAGCTTATCCAAAACCTAATTGTTATGCTAAAGATAGACAAAACTTGGCTCTGCCTATTTAACACCTCTTCTGTACAGAACAGTATCCAGCCAAAAACCTCCTGAATGTAATAGAATGTCTGTGAACTGTGGTGAAAGCTCTGCATGGTTAGGCTGACTTACAGTGTTCTGGTTTGTGCTCTGAAAAACCATTTGGAAATCGATCATCCACAACAGAGACAAATGGGTAAAGAAATGGGTATTACTTCATACTGTACTGGATTTGATCCCGAGGAAAAAGCTGTACTCACAGTAATGAATAATGTCAGGGGTTAAGAGAAAGGCATTTAATTTTTACTTGGTTCAATTTTAATCTGTATCATGGAGATATTAACACTACCGCACTCAATATCCAACTCTTTAAAATACTGGAAAGGCATTAAATTATCTAAAAGGAGCTTCTGGAATGTTTTGATCAATCTGTCTCTATGCCCACCACACATCATTTTTTATGAACTAGGAGAAATAATTCCTGTTGCAGACATAAAAAAATTACATAGTAACTTGACACATGCTACAATTGGTTTCCCTGTTTTCATTCCTGAAACTTTTCTTTAGCTTATAAAATACTGTTCTTTTTACTTGCTTCTGGCCAGTTACTAACATACAGCGAACATCCACTAGTTCAGATTCTATTAATTTGCTTATTTCAATAGAATTATAGGACTTTTGAAATGACTTTAAAAACCCATCCTATTAATTTTCCTGTCCTAAGAATGACATTGTACTATAACTTTATGGGTTTTGTTTTGATTCTTTACAAGAATTTTGATTTGCTTCATTGAATAGTTAGAAGTCTTGATTATACATATATATGTGTGTATATATATATATATATATCAATGTATATATAAAAATATGTGCTCTTTAATATATTGTTCAGTCATGTAAAACATATATTATTCATATTATGCATGTATTCCCTTATTCCAAAATATATGTTTTCTTATGGGAAGCTAACTGCTTTAGTGAACTATTCATTGCTTATAGTGTTCTCATATCTTTATCTGGGCTGCATGACACAGAAACTTCACCCACATATTAATGTGGATTTTGTTAAGTCGAAGCATATCATACACATTTATGGCAATTGTGAACTTATTTGTCAACTAGAAAGTTAGTTAAGAGTAAAAAAAAATATTTAAGAAGATTTCAGAAACATGCTGTTTTGAGGTAGCAGGAGATAGAAATCAAAATGCTTAATCAGAGTTGTGGAAAACAAATTACTTCAATAGCAATTTGTTCCCTTATTTCTATGACTTTCTGTGATAAGAAAACCTTACTCACAAGCATCACAATACTTGGTGTGTGTTCTGTAAGAAATTAAGGTTGGTATGTCTTAATTGTTTTAAAACTTTGATCTTCCTCAGATAATTGTTCCTGAATGGTTGAATACCTGTGCAAAATGTTTCATCATAGTTATTTTAGAATAACTTCCTATTTCAGTGTAGCAGTGGTACCACTGAAAGTACACCACTTTTCTCTCTTGTGGTGTAGCCATTCAATGGCCAAAGGAGAGATGCAATTACAATCATAGGTCACCCTCATTAGTGTGTATTGCCAATACAGAAAAGAGCAGTTATTTAGAGGAAATTATTGAGAAAACTACCATAGAATATAATTATTTCAGAATAGCTATAAGAGTTAATCTCTCTCAGTTGATAAAGTCCACAGAATTGCACCCACCCATAGGAAAAAAAGAAATCTGCATTGAACTGGGATTCAGGAATACAAGCTGTGTAATTGAAGCAGTCCCTGACTATATCAATCCTTGTGTGCAGTGCAAGATGCTGTGATGGATCATTAAGTGACTTCTCTCGTACTTAATGCTAGATTAAGAGATTCTGCATTTTCCACAGACCAAAGAACTCTGAAAAACAAATGTGATCAGAAATGGCTGCAGGAACAGGTTTCAGCAGTGACTTCAGCAAATCTGTCTGTGGTATCTCTGTATCCCAGACCCTTTTCTCAATATATATTAACCATTTCTTCTAACTTTCACCAGTTCTAGTAGAAGATATTCATGTGACTGCTGACAGCACAAGTAATCAAAAAAGCAGCATTTAGATAAAACTATGACAAACTATGACAGAAATTATAAAGTACAAACTTTTATATACTGGTTATTATACTTTAATTTGAGGTTGTTGCAATTGTTTTATTACACTAAACACAATTTTTTTGTTTCTGTTTCTCAAAAATTAGAGCATATCTTGGCTCCTCAGCTATTACCAGGTTTTGAAATGCTAAGTGAACATGTCTCTGGTTGAACTTATTTCTGCTTGTTTTATAAAGACATTTTTTATAGAATGTATTAGAAAAGAACTTCCTCAGAAGAGAAGCTGAAAATGAATAAGAAAAATAGGATATGTTCTATTTTTGAAATTCCGATGGAACAAAAAATTCTAATCATCGGAAGATCTTGAGTTGCAAAGTTCTCACACAAGTCGGATCCAAAGAGTGCAGCTCTCTTAGCACGTTTCACAAGGTTCCAAATATAAAAACTGATAATCTAAAATCCCTAAACTGGATAGTTCAGAGATATTGAAGTTTTCAGAGTTCCTTGTTGCAGACAGAGAAGCAAAAAGGCTAAGTGAAGAGTAAAGGTAGCAGATTTAGTACCAGAAGACTGAAATTACTTTAGATTCCCTAATTTCACATTGTGTTAGCATTTCTGCTCCTAAAGCAATGGTCATACTTGCATTACCTTTCATTAACAAAAGCTTTATGTCCCTGAAAGCTTTCAGCCCTATGACAGCCTACAAAACAGGATTCATGTGGAGATACAGATATATTTAATAGGCAAAATTCTGAAATTGTTAGATTTACTCCTAGGCTCATGAAATTAAAAACAGTCAAAAAATGGACTTCATGTCTTCCCTTTGAGAGAAATAGTAAGTGAAAAAATCCAAATTGCTCTTGTTGAAAACACAGAGAATAAATCCAGCTTCTGTGGGTATCTAGTTCCTTGAATGGTTCCAGTTCCTAGTTACCAGTTATAATAAAGATAATTATCTATTTAAGAAATTAAACTATAGAAAGGGGAGAAATTTAACTTCCAGTCTGTTTTTTGCCAGCTGAGAGAAATCTTTTCACCATATTTATCTATATGAGTCAGTGTGATATTTGAACCATACCACATTTCACAGTGGGTTTTCTTTGTTTCATATTCTTCTAACCTAAATCAAAAAATAATCACTTATTTGAGGCTTGGAGCTTGATTGTTGCAATGAGGTGGCATGGAAATACAAGAGAAAACACTTAAGTATCAAACATGTGACTAGAAAGCAGTTTATCTGATTTGGGATCAGTGATCACTGCTCCTTTTCTCTCCAGCTGAAGATCGCCATCTTGCTTGCTCCTATCTCACCAACTGGTCAGGAAGGGGAGATATACTACAGCCTGGGTAGTGAAGGGGAAAGGAATGGGCATGCAGCAATCCCAATTTAAATTATTTACTTACTGCAGAAGAATAACTCTAGAACCTTAGGAGGCACTGAAATTTGTCTAAATCATATCCCTTTTCACAAAAATTGATGCATACGATGTTCACATCCTTCCCATGAGGTGTTGATCAGACACCAGGGTAAATGAAGGCACTCTGAGTAAGTGTGTATTTTTCTAGACAAACCTTCATGGGCAGACAAGGCTCTCTTTAAAATTTTAGTTAACTACATAATGTAAAACCTTGGGACTCAGCAATGGTACGTACAAGGTGATGAATGTGATGAACAGGACTAAGACAGCGACTGTCCCCCTGTATTCAGCACTGGTGAGGCTGCACCTTGAATCCTGTCCTTGGTTTGGGGCCACACACTACAGGAAAGACTTTGAGGTGCTTCAGCATATCCAGGAAAGTGAACAGTCTGGAGCACAAGTCTTATGAGGAGTGGCTGAAGGAGCTGGACTTGTTTAGACTGGAGCAAAGGAGGCTCAGGGGAAACCTTACCACTCTCTACAGCTGCCCGAAAGGAGGTTGTAGCCAGGCACAGGTGGGTTTCTTCTCTCAAAAAACAAGTTAATTTAGAAGAGAAAATGGCCTCAAGTTGCACCAGGGGGGAGTTACAATCATAGAATATCCACAAGGATCATCAAAGTCCAAGTCCTGGTCCTGCACAGGAGAGAGAGCATTGTTCAAGTGCTTCTTGAACTGTCAGGCTGGTGCTGTGACCACTTCCCTAGGGAGCTGTTCCAGTGCCCAATCACCCTCTAGGTGAAGAACCTTTTCCTAATATATAATGTACCTCCTCTGACACAGGTTCATGCCACTCCCTGAGGTCCTGTCACTGATCACCCGAGAGAAGAGATTAGTGCCTGTCCCTCCAGTTCCTCTTGTCAGGAAGTTATAGACTGCAATGAGATTTCCCCTCAGTCTCCTTCTCCAGGCTGAACAGGGGAAGTGACCTCATATGGTATCCCGCACAAGGCCCTTCATCATCTTCCTTTTCCTCCTTTGGATACTCTTCAATTTCCTTATATCTTTTTTATATTGTGGTGCCCAAAATTGTGCATAATACTTGAGGTGAAGCCACACCAGTGCAGAGAAGAGTGAGATAATCACCTCCCTTATGGTGATTTTGTTTGGATAATAGGAAAAATTTCTTCACTGAAAAGATGTTCAGACACTGAAACAGGGAAATGTTTGGGTCACCATCCCTGGAGGTGTTAGAAGGACAAGCATATGAAGCACTTGGGGTCATAGATTAGTGGTGGATGTGGCAGCATTAGGTCAGCTAGACTTGTTGATTTTAGTTCTTTTCCAACATAAATAATTGATTAATATGATTAATTCTTTATTATTTTTACCATCAGTAAGTTGCTCCTGAGGTTTATAACTAAAAAATGTACAAACATTGAACAAACTAGAAGATTTGAATGCTTGAGAGAAGTTTTATCTACTTTGCAGATTGAGATTCCTCTTTAGAAAGAGCATTCAAAGGGTATTTCCATGGGTGTAAAATTCACTCTTGCATTTTTTTCAGTTCCACTGAGCACAATAAAAAAGTGCATCCATGATATAGAAATATAGATTGTCACTAATTTTTTATGCAGCACTACTGCCTTTGTTTTCTCTTAAAAAGGTTCAAAAGTCATCTCTAAGATAAAGATATTTTAGTGTCAGAACTTTAAAGTCAAACAGGAGTACAGCTCACATCAATGTCTTTAAGAAAAAAAAAATACAGACATGAAAGTTAGCCTTACTTTTGAGATGTGTTATTTTTGAATTAGTACCTCTTGAAAATATAAATCTTGAAATTAAATCTAATCTTGAAAATGAAAAAATAAATTAATGTTGAAAATGAAAAATCTAAAATTTCAGCAGATCAATCCTAAACATAATTACTGTGTGCTCAGATTCCAAGAGATGGCAGACTGTATATTTGTTTGCTTTTCTGAAGGGTGAGTGATGGCAGGACATTTAATGTTTTAGGGTAAGATGTACTACCACCATTTCTTTTAAACCCAAAACTTATTTCATGTGCATTCCAAAATATCCTGAATGCTTTTGGGAAATCAGTATTAGCCTTGGCTTTGGGCCACTTTAGTCTGTTTTGCAAGGAAGAAAAGTATAAAGAAAGATGATTCAGTTTGAGGTTTTAACAAGCCCTTTCCTTTTTGTGAACTCAGGGTTTCCTCGGACGCACCAGAAATCAGGAGTAACCATAGGCCACAGTAAACTAATGAAAAGTGGAAGTGACTGATGGCAGGCTGTCCTGGTTTGACACTGGTCCATTGCCAGGCACCCACCAGAGCCGCTCACTCACCCTCCCTGGCCACAGCTGGGCAGCAGAAAGAAAGGGAAGAAAAAAAAATTAACAAAACGTTCCGGAGTTGAGATAAGGACCGGGAGAAACACTTCAAGGGTAAAACAGGCTCAATTTAAGGTTGCAAAGTGAAATTTATTACTAACAGAATCAGAGGAGGATAATGAGACATAAAATAAGGCTTTAAAACACCTTTTTCCCCTGAGCCCCTCCCTCCTTCCCACCGACAGTGCAGGGAGACAGGGCCTGGGGTTTGCTCTATTCATCACCAAGATTTTCTTCCACTGCCCCGGGAGAGGAGTCCTTCCCCTGTGAGGCCATGGGGTCCCTCCCACGGGAGACAGTTCTCCGTGAGCTTCTCCGGCCTTGGTCCACTCCTACACCACAGCTGCTGCAAACGCGAGTCTCTCCCACAGGCAGACACTCCTCCCAAAACTGCTGCAGCGTGGGTCACTCTTCCACGGGGTGCAGTCCTCCAAGGCTGCTCCAGCCTGGGAGCAAGGGCTCTCTCCCTCCACCGGGTCTCCCATGGGATCAGAGCCTCCTGCAGGCATCCACCCGCTCCGGCATGGGCACCTCCCCCACGGGCCACGCGTGGATCTCTGCATCCCCCGTGGATCCCCACGGGCCGCGGGTGGATCTCTGCATCCCCCGTGGATCCCCACTGGCTGCAGGTGGATCTCTGTATCCCCCGTGGATCCCCACGGGCTGTGGGTGGATCTCTGCATCCCCCGTGGATCCCCACGGGCTGCAGGGGCACAGTGGCTTCACCATGGCTGCACCACAGCCTGCAGAGGAGTCTCGGCTCCAGTGCCTGGAGCACCTCCTGCCCCTCCTTCTCCACTGGCCTTGGTGTCGCCATGTTGTTTTCCTTCACGTGTTCTCACCTCCTCCTCTTCTCTGACTAGGAGAAAAACTTGACTTTGTTGTGATTTCCTTCTTAAATATGTCATCACAGAGCTGTACCAAGTTTTGGCCAGTGGCATGTCCATCTTCAGAGCCATTTGATTGGCACTGCTGGTCATGGGGACAGCTTCCAGCAGCTTCCCAGAGGAGCCACCTCTCTGGCCCCTCTGCTAACAAAAACAGGACATGCAAAACCAATACACATGGATCTTAAAAATCTCAAGATTTTTTAATTTACCATTGAACAAACAGTACATATAATTTCATTCTCAGAATATTATTTTTTATCAAAACCTGAAATAATATAATTTAGAATACCATTTGATCTTCCTTAAATTCAACAATATATGCTACCTTACATTATGTTTTCCATCTGTTTGGGAAAATTTTAGCTGTTATTTTTTATATCTTACTTAGGAACATACTAAAATAATACTAATGCATTTCTTACTAAACCCTTCTGTTGTGTTCATGTGAGTTATCAAAAAATTCAGTTATCACACTCTTCAGAGCCCCTGAATTATTTTTAAATCTGAGTTCTTTTATTATTTGATTATTTTTAAACTCAGTTTTTAGTTCATGAAGAGTATAAACACCTTCTTCATAAGGAAAGAAATACCTAGATATAAATAGATTATTATCCATCTCACTGTGTCAGGCATAATCTTGCAAAGAGATTGAAACAAACCTCTTTGTTGTTGGCCAGAGCTACATCTCCTGTGTCTGAGTAATCATCTCAACCAGCATATTCCTAAATAAAGGTTACCCACAGCAAGGAAACCTCAGTCTCATGTGAAAGGTCTCATTTTGCTAGCACCTCTTTTCCTTTTCTAGGCAGGTCTCCAAAATCAAGCTCTTATGTGATTTGATGCTATATTCTCTTTTTAGACCTGAGACAGAGTTCAAACCCAGCTAAGCATCAATCACGTGGTCTTGCATGATGGTTTTCAGTGACAGCTTTAAGTATATGCAAAATCACAACTTGGAAGACTCTGAATTATTTTTAACTTCAAAACAGACACATAAATTACTTAACAGATAAGCAGGGGTTTTCAACATTATAATGCTGGCTTTGGGCATCATTTATCTAAGTCTTTGGCATTTGTGTACTAAAATATTTTCCTGGACAAAAATATGTGGGGCAAAAATAAGGGAAGAAGCTGGCCATTGTAATGAAGATTCACTGTTATAGAAGCATAGGATTGAGGAGAAATATGCTATTTTTCATTAACCATAACACCATCATTGGGGACCTCTAGGACATTTTTAGTACTCTAAGCAAGAAATTGTATACCTAACTCAGGAATGCAGAATTGGTGCCAGGAAGTCTTGCCCTGTTTCTCAGCAATAGACTTGCTGAAAAAGCTCAGCAAATAATTTGGTTCATCTTACAAGAAAACAGGAGCCCTTTCAATGATAAGAAGTATTTTCATGCCAGGATGCAGAATTACTACCACAGACTTAGTAGTCAATATTCAGATATTAAAGAACTCTATAAAAATTAATTTAATTAATAAAAATAAATGTTACAATTAAAAATCCACAAACATTTTCTATACCTTTTCTCCAAGACTGCTTTCTTACCAAAACCATCAAAATTTTTGTTCAGCTGCTACACTGTAATAGACCATATATCAGCTGCAGCCCATTTCTTCCTATGTGATTTACATTAACTCTAATTCACAGATGTAAATATTGAATCTGCTTACTAAGGAAGTTGTAATTTATGTTGCATCATAGTAGGTCTTACCTTTTGTGATACCTATAAAAATTAAATTGTTCTAAAAATTAGTTCATAATATGTTCTACCATTCCTATTATGAAGTACTCCAAAATGGGCTAATTATTAGCTCTTCAAAATGTTTTATTAAATTTCTCAATGTGCTCAAATTACATTTCATGCTGAATAAAAAGTTCAGAGGCCACTTGTACAAAAAAGCCTGTATATAACTTCTTTTTAACAAAATTAATTATTGGGGTGGTAGACCTGCCCACCTGTTTAAATCATGTTAAATTCCAGTTGTCATCATAATGACAAAAACCTTTTCTTACAAATAGCAGTGACTTTTAAAAATCTCTTCATTGGCATTTTATTGTAAACTCAAAACCAAGAGCAAAATATAACTTGGTTGCAAATACATATTTCCTTTAAATTTAGCATTTCTTAAGGTATTCAAAGTGGCACTTCTAAAACAAATGTCAAGGTTTGAAACTCAAAAAGGTCACAGTGTCTGCTTTTATGCTACATTCACAGAACAGCTCTTTAGAATGAATCAGCACCTGTACTAAAATACAGTTTTTGGGATTTTTTTGTTTTGTTTTGTTTGTTTGGTTTTTTTGGTTGTTTTTTGTTTTTGTGAACACATAATTGACTGGTATCTCTGTTATTCAGCAAGTCCTCAATTAATTTGCAAGGCGCCATACCAGTCCAGGAGATGAGTAGCAGCCCTGGCAGGAAAAACAGTATGCAAGACTGTGTAAAGGCATGATTCCCAGCTTGAAATGCTTCTTTACTCATGATTAAGAGGTTGTGTAATCACTAGCCTAGCTCCAAGCCCAATTAGCTTTGAAAAAAACCAGCCACTATGCAGCCACATATGGTGAGCTTATGACCTTGGTGAATTAAATGGATTCGTGTGTGGTTTCATTCTATGAGCTAAACCTCAGCTTTATTATAGTGCATTCAGCTGAAAGCAAGGATGCAGTTCCAGGATAGATCAATAAAAGGCCATTTGTTAGACTAGAACTTACTTTGAGCAAGAAGCCATGTGAAAGACTTAAGCAAAGAAAATGTATTCATGTATCTCTTCAAATAAGCATAGGCAACTTAGAGACCCTAATCTTCTGGCCATGTATGCAACACTTCAAAAAAAGAATTTTGGCTTAAAGTAACTGAACTATAATGAATGGCTCATTTTTCCATTCCAAAAGCTGTTCTAGGACAGTAGCTTAGGTTCTTCTTAGAACCTTAGTTAAGCTCATGGGGCTTTGTAGGAACTTGCTGATATACTCACAAACACGGTGGATTTTTTTGAGACTATCTCCTTTTTCTTTTTTCTTTTTTTTTTTTTCCCCATTTTGTGATATTCTGTTTGAGGACTCTGGCACAAAGCTGAATAAACGTAGGCTGGCTGAGCTGCTGCATGCATCTAAGGGTTATCTAAGGGTTGGCTCTGAACGAAAATGAGGTGGAATATTGACTTGCATATGAATCATTAACATATAAGTAGTTATATTTTCTTGCAAATTTGTGTGACAGTTAGCACTGTCACACGCACACAGTTAGCAGGTATAGTTCAGCTAGTGCTTATTAGTGTCTATGCCAGATACCTAAACAATTGATTGATTGTATCTTTCTCATAAGGGTTGATGATTTCATCTGAGAAAGGTAACAATGAATGGTATCTTGGCGGATGGGTAAATTTATTCCTGCATATCTTTCATGTTCTACATGAGGAGCTTTGAGCCAGCAATCACAGACTGTCTGTGACCTGTTGTGCCTGCTTTTGAAATACTCCTTCTCAGGAATAGTCCAGGAGCCAGGGGAGAAACACAGCAGATCTGGTAGCAGTAGCAGCCTATCCATGGATGACACCTTGCATGGGCCCTACTTATATCTGGGTATCACTGCACTCAGGCAAATGGTACTCAGCTGCCTCAAGGCCCCCCCCACAGGGCAGGAAAAGGGGTATGGTGGTTTGCAGTCACCCTGTGATGGTATAAGATATTAGAAGAACTAACCCATCTCAAACAGGAGGATGTCATCATGGAAGTACTAAATGTGGAAATGAAATTATTCTCCAAAAATATGCCTGTTTTAACAGAGTTACAGTTAAAATAATCAAGACATAGAGAGAAAAGATGCATAATTAATGCTGACAATATAGGACAAATGACAAAATCACTACCAATGATCTGTATCATTACTACTTGTGAGCTCAAGCAGCAAAGTTAGTTTCTTTTTTACAGGCTAAACTGCACTAGAAGTAATAGTCATGGGACTTTATTGGCTACCTTATTCTGCAAGTGATTTGAGTAGGAAAGTGATTTTGAGCAGAATGAGTGGAAGTCACTTTAACTGTTTCGGTGACAGATGATGGCCAGGATATCATCATCAGTATCCTTGTTAAAGCAATAGATAGAAAGCATGCAAAGAGAGAATAGTAAATAAATGTAAGCAGATGAAGTTCTAGAGAGCATAGAAAAGATAAATAGGGAACAGTTTCACTAAAAGGTCTCAGAAGTCTCCTGAATGTCACTTCGCTGAGCAAAGATAAAGCTCTTAATTGAACCCAAAATCCAGCAATGACAATGCACTTCTGAAGACCTTATAGGACATTACTCCAGGCCCTGAGGAAAAGTCTACTCAACGGCCATAGAAAAGATTAAATTGCCTGCAGAAGGAGTTATAACATTAACTTCCTGAGATAATGAAAATGCTACACAACTTAAATTGGGTATCAGAAAAAAACACCAACTATTCTGATGTAATTTTAGCTGTAAATTCAAAAGATACTTGTTGTTTTCTAAAGCATATTCTACTAGAAGTAACTTTAAATGTCCTGGAAGGGCTGAATTTCTTTTGCTCAGGCAGAACTGAGAAAACTTTCATTCAGGTCCTTAGAGTTTTATGACCTACCTGTATCTGCTGGAATGTTTTTCAAGCTGTTTTCAATTATTTTGATGAATTAGCTTTTATAAGTTTTCTTATGAAAAAAGTGTCATTTCATCATGTTTTTTAGCTGTTTTGAACTTAAGGGTGTTCTATTTCTGTTATTTTAGTAGTTATAGACACTTTTAAATTTATTAACATCTGGTGCCAATTCTTTGTTCAGAAATTATATATGACAATTGAAAGTCCCTAGGCATCCCACAGAAGCTGAAGTGTAGGAGATTGATTTTGGAGTATGCAAAACAATAGTTATTAAAATTGTCGGAAGACAGATGGGGATATATGACTTAGATGCCAAAAAGACCTTAGCCTCTTCTCTGCTGTATGTGTCCCCAACTCACAGAGAATTAACAGCTTACTCAGCTGACTCCTCCTCTCGCCATAGCAGGTAGAGCTTATTTAGACTAGAGCCGCTAGAGAGTGTGACTGCAGCCCCACCACACAAAGATTTTTCTCACAGGGTCTGTCTGCAAAGTTATTCAGACTCTCAAGTCACGGCAGTTTTGTCATGTACAACTGTTGCATTGAGAGTATAGACATTTGGCAGAAAATAAATTCACTTGTGTTCTGGCTGGTCCTCAGAGAGCAGAGGGGCTAGATGTGTCTGGACCTAATTTCTCAGTGGAATCAATTTGGCACTGTAAGCATCGTCAGGTTCAGTAAGTACTTTCATGATCACAGACTCCTGAATAATGCAATTTATTGAGTCAAAAGTCTAAAGATTCTTGTTAGATTGCCATATGAGTAACTAGACCTACAAAATAGAAGTGTATGGTGCTATGTGCAAGGGTATGCTCTGACATAGTCAGAGGTGCAAACTTTACAAAAGGGGCCTCACTCTTAGGGGAGGAGAAAGGAGCAAGCCGTTTGACTTGTCTGCAAGGTGATTGCATTCTCTTCCACTGCCATGAAGGATTTCAAATGCCAAATTTACTCTTTTAGAAAAAGTGGACATGGGACTGTAGTCAAATATCCTGTTGCTGCCATCATAAATGGTTGTAAGGATGGATAGCGAGGAATATGGAGAGTTACAAAGAGAGACTACAAAGGCTGTGGATCTTGCACAAGGGTGGAATGGAACAGTAACGTGTTGGTATCACTCACTCTTTCACCTGGCTGATTGATTGCAGTGATTGGTCATCTGGCCTTCAGCCTGATAACCTGTCACTCCCTCCGTGTGCCATCATGCCCACAGTACTCACTTCACCACGTATCTCATGGCATATCTCATGGCTTTGGCCCTCATTCCCAAGAATGACGCTCCAGTTTATTTCAGAGCTGTGCGATCATCACAGCATACAGACCCTACTTCTCAGGATATATTAGAATTTCAGAAATTGGTTTAATTCTGAAGGAAAACATAATTATCTTTCTCTTGCTCTTTTTTTCTTTCTTTCTGTGTATATAAAGGTTTATTTATACATATGAATGTGTGTATGAACATTTTGTCAGAAAAAGCAATTTTACTTTCAGTATATTTTAGTATATTAAAAAACCAACTGCCAAATACTTCAAAATTTAAAAAAAAAAAAAATCTCTTTTTTTTTCAAGGTAAAGGGGTTTTTTTATCAATCAGAACAATTCCTTGACATGTATGAAAGCCATATACTGCACTTACCAAACAGTTTTTTCTAAAATTTTTGCAGTTTTCAAATTTTACAATTGTAGTTGGTTGGTCAGCCACCTTTGTAGCACCCATTAAGAATACTATTAAGAATAGTAAAAGATGGAATTATTAAAATACTTCTCAATCAAAGCAAGACTCCTGGTAAAATAGCTGTTAGAGCTGTCTTTTTCAATGGCTGTAATTGTTTGACAGAAAGCATGTCTTAATTTAAATGGACTTCTAGACATCACATATAGTTTAATGTATACTGCCTACATTATATGGAACTTTAACTTTCAGAATTCATGTAATACACTGTATTAGTGGGCAACAAGCAAACTGGTGCTCAGACTAACAGGTTGGGACACTGCAGTCCTTCAGTCCTTTCCTCATTGTGCAGCTTTATATGAAGGATAAAGGGGGATTTCAATTTTATTTTTTTACATCAGTGCCGTTTTAACTAAGGAAAAAAATGAAAATAACAATCTGGTTAACTCATTCTTTTCATGTGTTTGTGCACTGGCAGGGTGTTCTAGCAATAATGCAATTCTGTAGAGTATTTAAAAAATAACTCCTCCTGAGTTGGGAGAAATATTTTTACAAAATTATATCCAAAGCACAGATTAACTTTTTTTTATTTGAGGTTTTGTGTTGAATTCTTCTGGGTTTCTGGAACTATATAAATCAGTAAGCTATACAGTCCACACTTTAGCATTTTTACTTTTGGATAACTGTTAGTTAATAACATTGTAAATTCAGTTTTATCCTTGCCTACACTGCTTTGAAAGTTTTGATCAACACCATGTTAGTTAACCTTCCTCCAAAGGTCATGTTCTAGCAGCATAAATTCTTGCAGGTCTTTACAAACATTGTGAAGATACAAAGAACAGAGAACAACTCCTCCTAACATCTGGGGGAATGTTAATGTGATAAATGACTGTCAAAACTTAATGGCTCTTACAAAACCTATCTTCACATGTGTGCTGGATTTCAAATGAAAAATTTATTTTGACATTAGTTTCCAAAAATACTTCTCAGCTTTTTTTTTTTTTTTTTTTTTTTTTTTTTGGTAAGAATGCTGTATGAAAGTTCTACAAATATATTTTGAAAATATATTTGTTCAGAGATCCTTGACAGAAGACATAGTGGAGACATCTTACTTTGATTTCTTTCTTATTTATAAATTATATAGTGATGGGAGCAGGGAGTAGAAATAATTCTCTATAATACACTTTGCTTGCTGGTAAATAAGTAGCCTGATAATCCCAAGATAATTTTTGTGACCCAAAGCTACAGCAATAATGCGCACACTTAAAAAAGGTGATGGTTCACTGTGTTACTTCGTGACATGAAAATATGGCAAAGTGTAACCATCTATAGACTGGAATGGATTAGCATAATGTTTGTTGTCAGTTATGAATAATGAATATGCTTTTGAATTAATCCTTTCTATAAAAAGTTCGTAAGGGATAATAAAATAATTCTTCACAACATTCCTTTTTCCTAACATTTCATAGTGTTAACCACTCTTTGCACAGATGTTTCCTCCTTAGTAGTGCTTCTTATGATGAAAGCATAAGTATAAAAGCCATGTGGAGAATTAGAAAATAATGATCTAATTAGTTTGCAATGCATTTATTTTCAAATTCCTTATACAGTAATATTGTAATAAAAGTACTTAGTTTGTGTGGTGAGGGTAGTTCCTCGAAGGTAGGAAGGCTCTGCAGGGAGACCTGGACAGAAATCAGTGTGCTGAGGACAGCTGCAGTAGGTTCAGTAAGGCTCAGTGCTGAGTCGTGCACTTGGGTTACAACAACCCCATGAAGCACTCTGGGCTGGGGAGGAGTGGCTTGAGAGCTGTTTGGCAGAAAGGGACAGGGATGCTGTGTGCCACCTGGCTCAGTAAGAGCCAGCAGTGTGCCCCCTTGGCCAAGAAGCTCAATGACATCTTGGCCTCTAACAGGAATAGTGCAGCCAGCAGGACTAGGGAAGTGATCTCCGTCTGTACTCAGGACTGGTGGGGATGGGGACACGCCTGGACACACCAGTGCATCTGCCAGTGCTGTGTTCAGTTCTGGGGCCCTCAATCTAAAAAGGACATATAGATAATGGAGCCTATCCAGCAAAGGGGAAAAAGGCTCCTGGATGATCTAGGAGACACATCTTATGAGGAACGGCTGCAGGAGATGGGTTTGATTAGTCTCAAGAAGCAGATGCTCAGGATGCTCATCACTCTTCAAGCACCAGAGAAGAGTTTGCAGTGAGGTGGGGGCCACTCTATTCTGCTGTGTCTCCAGTGAGAAGACCAGAGGAAATAGCCTTAAAATGAGATAGGACAGATTCAGATTATAAATCAGAAAAAAGTTTTCACTGTTAGGGGGGTCAGGAACTGGAGTAGGTTCACCAGAGAGGTAGTGGAGTCACCATCCCTGGAAGTGCTTGATCCATCTGGTTTTGGCTCTGGGTGTTGTGGTTTAGTAGTTTAGGGATTACAGTGGTAGTGCTGGATTGATGTTTCTACTTAATTATTTTAAGGGTCTCTTTCAACCTTGATGATTTGATGATATCATTTGATGACGTGTTTTTCAAATCCACTCAGTGTTTGGGGTCTTTTTTTTCTTGTTGAAAACCAAAAGAAGTATTACTTTATCATCTACATTATTCAGACATTTATTCATGGCATTGATTCAATTGGAAGAATGCATTTCATTTAATGATTAACTACCAGATTGTATTATTCCACAAAAACAATGATCTGTTTGTATTGGTTGTATTGGACTGATCAGTAAAAATCCATAAATTAAAAACAGAACAATAACCATGGTGTGTTTGTTGTTTGTTTTTGGTTTTTGGGTTTGTTTGTTGGTTTGGTTTGGTTTTTGGTTTTTTTGGGTTTTTTTGGTTTGGTTTTTTTTTTTTGTTTGTTTGTTTGTTTGTTTTTTTAAATATAGGTTTCACAATAAGTTGACAACAGTACATATGACTTAAGGAATAAATCCTTACAGAAATAATGATAAGTCTGCCAGTGCTTCAAAAAATAATGGTTGGACAAGTATGTATGTACAGCTTTTGAAGGCAAAAATGTTTTGAAACAATGGCATAGATACAGTATAGCTAGGGGGGTTGGGGACGGAACCAATCGAAATGAATCGAAATGAAAAGGTGCAAGTACAAGCAATTTTTTTTTCCTCTTCACAGGGAAAGTAAGTGTAAGTACAAAGACAACAGTACTGGGAAACAAATAAGTGATTTGATACATAAGATCTTGGATGTGAAAAACATTAATCTTTGAAAGTATACTTGACACTTATTCCTGTACAGCTGAAGAAGAATTATGTGTTTTACTTCTGGGGCAGGATCTTTTAATGTGACATCCAGACAACTTTATTTTATTTATAACTTCTGTGAAGAAACTTCTGAGAAAAAGTTCTGCATTTGTGAGTGTTCTATTTTTTTAAACACCTCAACAATATAAACAATAAAATGGAGAAGGCATTAGTGTTCAAATACTGAAAAGCAAACAGCATTAGCTTGGGGAAAAAGGGAATGGTTAATTTCAGAAAACAGACGTCAAACTTTCTCACCTTTACTTTTTGGAATGGATGTAACACCCTCTCAAAGGCATAGTAAATCTCAAGGAAAACTTTCCATTTCTGTGTCTGTTGTCCAGCTTATAGGTAAACATGCTGACATTCATGATAAAATTTCTTCACCAACACAGAGTTACGAGGTCACTCATTCTAAATCCTTACCACCATCTCTCTCTGCTACCTAATAAATGAGGAAAACAAAAAAGCAAGCAAGAATATAAAGAATGTCTGACAGTTTGCATAACACTTTCCAAATAGCTGACAATGAAGTGCTGAAGAATATGTTTCATTACTAAATCAGCAGGTAAAAAGAACTGAAACTATTGTGGTAATATTGCAGATATTGTGAAAAAACCATTCTGTTACTAGCCTGCTGTGAAGGGGCATATTCAGAGCTACCTAAGCTCCCCATCCAGGAGAGACTGCCTTCAGCATCCAGTGTCATTCTGAAAACACATTTTTATTGGAATTACTTTTGACATAATAAATAACAGCAACAAATTGTATTTTAGACTTCATAATAGATACTAATAATGTATAAATAGTATATAATTCTAATCCCACTGCTAAGAATGTGTCTTTTTTGTTACTGCATTTGGCTACCCAGAGCAGGCTGTTATACCTTGTCATAACTTTAGCAGGAAGATCAGCATTATTGTATCTCTTTCCCATGTTTAGCTATGGATTTGTAATGATCAAGTCACAAATCAGTTCAGTTCCTCATTCCAATTTACATTAGCTATGTAAGCCATATGTCATAGGCTTGTTTTCCAACTCAGTGGTAATAAAGTCTGCTTTCTTCCATAGGCAAAAGAACATGAAATCTTTTAATGTTCCAGTTGGTCTTACCTGAGCTTCATAAAGAAGAAAAGAAATGTATACATTCTAAAGTAAACTTTTAGATATTTCAAGATATGCTTCCAACCATTAGACCACAGGTGGCCAGTCTGTCTGATGAGCTACATGTTTTTTATGCGTCCAGAAGGTGCCAGACATGTGCCACATACTGGACACTCAAAGATGTCAACCTATGCTACCTATGTGTCTTATTACTCCCTGTATTCAAGGTTGTGAGTTACCCAGAAGCTCGCCTTGCTGTTCAACATAGTCAAGGTATGAGATCCACACTTACACTAACAGGTAAGTGGCAGATCTACAACAATAATTTTGTACCTCTTTTCAAAATAAAATTAGTAGTCTATGTTCTGAATATATGATCTTAAGTTTTACCATTTATGTCTATTAAGCTGGGAACGTCATATCCCTGTATAGAGAAACACAACCTTGATAATATTAATTACCCCAACTGTCGCAGGAAAGTGGCAGCTGGGATAATGAACCCTTTACGTTTGCTGAGTCTGCTAATGCCCCAGGAAAGCCAAAACCCTTGGGACCTACCCACCTGTCAGCATTCTGTTATGGGGACTCCACTGATAGTCAACAGTATCTGGGGGCAGTTTGATTGACTTGTTCAGGCACACATACTGATAGTACATCAGTGTCTAATATTTTGTTACAGTTTTGAAAGAGGGACTCCTTAGTGGATCTTCCCATTTTTGTTGGGTATGTTATTGACTGCTTATGACTGCTAGGACCCTTGCAGGACTTAGGCAAAACAGTTTACAGAATAACCCACTTAATTAATAGACACTCTGATAAAAGAAAGTTGTGCCAGGTTAAGGTTTGAAAATTGCCATTAATAGTAACTGACTGCAAAAAATGTATTTAAAGCAATATACAGAAAAACTCTAATCACTAATGAAAGTTAGCTTGAGATAATAATAGAACATGCATAGAGTAAGTTTCTTACCTCATATGCATCCCTACAAGGGAAAAGACAGGCTCAGCCTGTCACCTGACCCCAGAAGCTAGAATGGAGTCTTGTCTAACTTTTCCCCATCCTTACCTTACTTTCATACCATTTCTTGATACCGTGTAGGTTGAGTGACCTGTGTTACTGATAGGTGGAAAATTCTGTCCCTTCTCTGTTAAAGATATAGTTAATAAAATATAGAGCACACACACACAGAGGAGTGGTTGTACCTTGGAGGAGGGTAGCACTGGGATGGAGGCATCTGTTAATATTAAAATTGGATTATAATGAAGCCATTTCATTTGCAGAAAAATATTTTGTCACAGTTGCTGATTCAGCAGGACATCTTCTGCTATGTCCCTTGGTTGGCAGGTGCTGTGCAGTTTATCAGCCACATGAAGGCTTTGAATTCCCACCCCTGAAAGGATTTCAACAGAGCATGGCTGCAGTGTCTCCACTCTGCTCCAGCCTCTGTTCCATCCTTCTCAGGATGTGCTTAAGGGCGCAGGTTCTGTTGCATGGGGAATCATTGTGGAATAGATTTCACGTGCGCCAAATGCATTCCATTCAGGAAATAGCAACTGCAGTTCACCTTTTCAGTCCCTATTATCTGTAATGTTATATTCACATTATGTTAGAATGTGAATACAACTTTGCAGATTTACCTGATTTTACCCCCAGTCATCTTCCCATGGCAAGTTTCTGTTTTGCAGATTGTACTTGCAGAGAATTTGTAGTCTGCATTTTTTAAAAACTAGGTAACAAACTAGCTAGGAACTAGCATTCCTCATTGCAAGGAGACAGTTTAGAAAGCTCTAAAATTTTATTTTAGTTTATAGGTCATTTATTGTCAACAAGTTTACAACTTCAAAACATTTTTCTATACTCCTCTAACAGAGACATATTTACTATATCATCACAAAATCGTTCCTCAGTTTTGCATGTCTTTTATTTAAATTCTACATTCTGAAAGAACAGCGTGTAAAGAAACCACCTATTTTTGAGAGAAACAGCAGGACCAATTTAATAAGTGATAGTAGAAATACAGTCAGGAGAAAAAATAAAAAGATGATTCAGCTTGGAAAACTGCGAGGTAATACATCTGGGGAGAAACAATACAAACTCAGATTCTGTAGAGGAGTACTGTGGTTAATAAGAATGCTCAGAAAAACATAAGGACACCATTATACATCAAATCTTCTAAACTTTTTGCATTAAATTAACATAATCAATGAAACAAATCTTTTTCACAAATCTACAAAGATCAGGAAATGTTTTTTGAGTCTTAATATAGTCTAGTGAGAGCATACTTTTCCCAAAATAGTCCTCAGGGGAGCATTTCTGTGATTCAGGGAGCACTGACATAGACATTGACATTACGCTCTTAACTTTACAGGTTTCTCACATACAACAAACAAACAAACAAAACTATGTCTGGCATCACAATTCCACCAAAGCATCAACTGTTCAGTAGATATTTTTATAATATCCATCACTGGCTGCCTGGATAAGAACATCACAATTGGATATGGCTTTGAAGCAGAGCTGGAAGTGTGGAATAAGCCAACACTTAGAGTGAATGGAATAGGCTGTCCAGAGGTTTACACCCCAAGACAGCTGCCTGTAAAATGACAGACTTTTAGAAGAGGAATAGTTTTGCACCTGTATTCTCATATGATGTTCAATATTTTTCCACATGTTCTTAATCTTTCTGCAGTAAGCTAGCATAAGAGCACATTTGAATCTTCCTCAGAATCTTACTTTCAATAAATCAATATTTTCTAAAAAAGAAAACTTTTATGTAAATTCCTGAACAGCTTTGCTTTTAAGCTCTTTGTATATGCAGTAGTAAATACACATGCCCTGAGAAAATTCTGAGATAGGAATAAAGTTTTTCCTCCTATATTTGGCATGGACACGTATCTTACTATTTACTGCTGACTACAGGACTATTTTAGCCACCTTCTCCACTTCCTTTGGTAAATCTCCTCTGACATCTGCATCACTTTCCTAGATGAATGTGATTATGGAAGCCATTTAACTTACGCAATATTTTAGGACTGAAATGTTAAGTTTGATTTTAGACATGGAAAACACATGGTAATTATTTTTGTTTTTATATTTTTTGATTAAATTAGTATTATTTTTCTTATACAGTCTCAGTGTTGCTTTACCATGGATAGTCTGTGAGGATATATTGCTAAAATTGACAAATGTTGATGTACATAAACATCAACAGTTTTCACTTAGTTATCTCATTTGTATTGTGAGAATTCAAAACACTTTAATCTGAATGAACATTAAATTTTAGCCTGAATCAAAATCACACATATATACAGTCATGGATTTATGTGAATGAAAAAAAAAAAAAAAAAGCAGTATTTGATTTTGTTTGATTTTATCTTCTATTTTAGTTTAGCATTTTACTTTATGTGATTAAATCAATTTTGAAATTTGAAAAGGCTCAAATACTTCCAAATATAAACTAATGAATATGTGGACATGTTAAACCCACATAAATAGTTTCTATATGTGTTGAAGCACATCATGTTCATCATTTTCATGCAACAGTTTTTTGGATTATTTACTATTATTGCAATTTGCTATATATTAATCATTTGGACATACCCTTGAGGAAGGCAGAAGTGATATGTGGGCAAATAGAAAAAATGAGTATCACAGCATCAAGATACCATAGCAGCATGACACAGCTAAAATACAGTGAATGCCAAATCTCATATCTGAATTCATATCTTTCTCTAACAAATAAAAAATTACAGTAATGTGGATAAAAAAAGACCTTACTAAATGTGTTAATTAGACATATATTTTTATATTACAATCTTTTTATTTAATTCTCATGCATGCATAAATTTCTGAACTGAAACTAACTTTTAATTGCTTAAAGACAGGCCTGAAAATATTGAAAGAAAAATAGCCTTCCTACCAAACAAAAAGAACTGTATTGCAAATATAGATTGTATGAAAAAGAAGATGAAGACACAAAAGTCCTAAAGGAGAAATCAATACTATTGATACTATAATAAATGGAATGGCAACATGATCCCATTAACAGACAAATTTCCAACAACTTACTGCCTAGGAAGTTTAGTAATATCAATATTCTCCAAATCTGATTTTTCAAACAGCATTTTCTTGTGATGAATGAGGCAGCTTTCGCTGAGTCTGAGGAAGTTTTATATTTAATAAAAGAGAAAGAAATATGAAAAGAGGCATAATAAAATAATATAGAGGTTAAATTACCTGGAGACACTGAGGTATATGCATCATAACATTGCCTTCTAGATAGAGGAAAAGTCAAAAGAAACAGAAAGAATTTATAAGGAATAGTTCTTTAAAAGTTATCAGCACTGAAGCTATACTTTCAGTGGATAAAAATGAGTCTAAAGCAGAACAAATCAAGATTATTTTAATTATTAAGAAGATACTAATTTCAAAAATGAGAGAGATGAGTATAGAAGAAAGAAAAAGAAGAAAAAAATTGTTCCTGTGTATTGGACCCAATTTGCTCGCCATTTTTCTTCAGCAAAATTTTCACTGATTCCAGCACTTGTTTTGATATAATGAGAATTTCAACCCATCCTAATATCCAAGACAGTGACATGAGAAATAAGGAAAGCTGCAGCTCCAACCTCATTGAGTACAAGAAGGGAGATATGAAGCGTATGTAAACCTTTCTGCTTTCAAATTGCTGTTATCACTCCTTCACTGGGACAGCTTTCTTGCTCTTTTCTAATCTGTTGTCTTCAGATGTAATTAGAATCTACTTTTGTTTAATTAAAAACATGTAAAAAGATACACAGAAATGTGATTCAATATATTCAGTCTACAGCTTCTTTAAGTCGTTCTCAATTAAAATAGTTTGATCTGATGTCCAATTTTAAGCTTTACTTCTGCAGTAGATATTGTGATTTACCCTTATTTTCATTCTTTGCTGTATTTTTCTGATATTGAAACATAAAAACTAGTTTATCAGTCTAACTGAACATTTTACCACTAGACATTTCTGTCAAAGCCAATGTTTTTCAAAGTTTAGTAATTCCAAGTTTACTAATGCTCATCAGTCATTTAAACTTCTATTGAAACTTTACTTGGAAAAAAGTACGATCATAACATTTGAAAGATGTTTTGATATGCTGCATAAAGAAACAAAACAGTTAAAACAGACAGGCTGTATACAACTCCTGTAACAATGAATCTGCTTAATTTTTTCCATTATCTCAGATGTCACTTGGATATGCATTTTCATAGAAGACTGTGACTCTGTGAAAACTTTACCAAAAGCCCCCTTCACACAAATTACTCAAAAGGCATTTACTGTTCATGTCATCTGGAAGAGAAGTCAAACGTCCACCAAGTTGACAGTATCATTACCCAGTTAACTGTGACTGAAAAGTGTCATCGGGAGAGGTCTATTAAGCTCAGAAAAACCACGGCATATCCCTACTTTTCCAGCAATTACAAAAGGCCTTCCAAGCATAGATGACTCTCTTTAGATAGCATTTCATGTTTGCTTTCCCTGAAAGTTAACCATAAACAAAACTATCAGAGCAATGGCATCCTGGCAGAGTAGTTGAGTGAAAAATCTCATGTTCTCTGATAATGATAGCTAGCTGGGAGCCATGCTAGAGCACTGCTATCTTTTAAGTCTTCTTTTTTCAAGATCAATATTGCTGTTTTTCAACACTTACTTACTTTTAATTATCAGAGAAGGAAAAAAAACTTGTCCCAATTCAACAGCAGAGGTCCCCTCTTAGTCACTCTTCTCAAGGGCAAACAGGCCAGCTCCATCAGCCTTTCCTTACAGGAGGGATGCTCCAGTCCCCTAAAGATCTTTGTCACCCTCCGCTGGACCTGCTCCAGGAGTTCCACGTCTCTTGTGGTGAGGAGAGCAGATCCAGACACAGAATTCCAGATGCAGCCTCACTATTGCTGGTCCTACTGGAAGTGCCCACAGAAGGTGTCAGTTACAGTGGAATATAGTCATAAGAGGTGTCATCTGAACCCTTCAGTTCTGTGAAATGGTGGGTGCCAAGATTCATTTCTCTCTACTGATTAGCGTTGTCCTCTATTGCAAAATTAGAAGTTATACTGACTTACCTACACAGATGTACTCTGATGAAAGATAACTTAGGTACTATTTTATGCTAGTCGGGTGTCCTGATTTATTTTTAGAGCTTGATTAGTAGTTCTCTATCAACTAAATGATTAACAATCTAAAACCTCTTAAAATTTTTACTGTCTCAGTTTTACAATAGACAGGCAAACAAAAATTATGTATGTAATATTTAAGCTTTCAAAGATCATAATTTTGGTATTTTACAGGGAGGAGAGTACTGACACTATTTCAAACATTAGCCATTGAAACACTGTTGTATAAATGTTGCTAATCAACCACCTAATTCTTTGTGAGATTCACCGCTGACTCAGTAAGTTCAGCATTATGTCCAAGGACTTCGTGCACAAATATAGAATTCTGTGCTGCATTCATGACCTGTAATTTCTGGCTTCTTTTTGTATTCTTTGTGTGCTAACTTCATTGATATCTGTGATAAATAGGCACAGACAAGGTGCAAACAGATATGATGTAAACCTTTCAAATAATGCTTTTGTAGCCAAAACATCTTTAACAATCTCTTCAGATTGGATGAAGTTTTTTTTAGTAATATTGCCATCATCAGATGAGAATAACAGAAAATATTTTTAAAGGCTTTGATGGAACAAAACTACAGTAGAAAAGTTTAACTTGATAGAGAGCAAGCAAAAGAACATACCTGAAATATGGATTCAAATGTTTGTGTATGAACAAACTGGTCATGGAAAAATACCAATGGATGTGTACCAATTGAAGATAAGTAGCACACTAAACTGGTACCTTTCACAGCTGTTAACTCCCTGTGTCTGAAAAAATTTAGCCAGCAGTTTCTCATGAATTTACAGACAAAAGGAAAAGTGATGTCTTAATGGCAAGTTTATAAGTATTAATCTGTCAATGGTAAATACTCCTTCTTCACATTTATTGTAGACAAGACAAGTGATATAAATATTGCCCAATGTTTGACTAGAAATGCTTCTTGTCACAAAATCAGTTACATTTCAAAATACTGTCAATCCGAGATTTCTTTACAGGTTAGCACCAAAAGAGCTTTACATCAGCCAGCTCCATGTGGATATCTTAGATAATTTAGGAAGCTTTAAATGTTACTGGATGTTTCTTCATGGGAAACTGATCTGAGTCCTTGCTGTCTGACAATTTATCAGTTAATTTCACCCTTTAGCCCTTTACAGTATTTTGTTACCTTTTTAAAAGTGCGTTCTTCTTGTTCAAACATAAATGCTGTTCAAATTCTCTTTCCTACTTGAATTTCTTTTTTGTCGTAGCTTTGGAGACAGCTAACAAAGCTCAGCTGGAGGTTAAGGTCAATCTCATCACTTGTCATTCCTCAATTTTACAGATGTTGGATTTGATTAAAGGGACCTTCTCTTGGCTACTCCCTCTAAAACAAAAGGAAACCTGACAAGTCAATCTTTACTTGAACCAAGTTTGAGGGGAATATTGTATTATTTGCTGATTTCTAAACTCCCCCTCCAACCCCCACCCCTCCCCCTCCAACTTAAAAACATACTCAGATATGGGTGTAAAAGCTGAAGAAAAAAGTGACAGAACTGGATGTTCTAGGTGTTTTCAACACCTCTTCCTCTGTATTAAACTAGTCTTCTTTCTTATTGGTACAGCGGTTTTAAAATATTTTGTTAAAGAAGCTCTGAAGCAATGACTTCACTCTTGAAATGTTCTTTTTAGCATTTTGACTTCCTTATTGAACAAATTTTTTGCAGTGTGATAAAGTGCTCAAATACTTAGAAAACAGATCATACCTGTCTTGAAGTTCAGTTAAAGAATGACAATTTTAATTATTAACAGAGAGTTTGGTATTTTTATTTCATATCATTCTCTCCCATTTAAAGAAACGTGTTTCAAGTTTTACTTTTTTTCTGTAAGATGACTTATTTGGAAGTAAAGCATAGAAACATACAGTTTTACAATATGACCAGTAATGCCTCATGAATCTGGTACTATAAATCTCTCTGTTAATAGATTAAATACCTCTTTAGTTTTAACAAGCCTTTAAAATTTAAAAATGAGAGAAACTTGATAAAAAAAATTATAGAAAACATAACAAAAACAATATGTTGTGCTTAATGCTAGTAAAGTCTTCCAGTTTCACAAGCAAATTGATAAAACATATTCTGTCTCACTAATAAGGTCAAGAACAATAGATATTTCTGATTTTCTGCCAACATTGCAACCATAGACAATAAACTGCTGAACAGCCAGGATTATAATATTTGAATATTTATGTTTCATGTAAGAAAATTCTGCAACACTATGTTCTTGGCATAAAATTGTTTGTAGAAGTAACAAGTATGTGGCAGTACCTCAAATTCTGGTGTCAGAAAATAAAATGTTTTGCTGAACATTACAGTAAAGAAGGAACTCGATACATTCTGTAAAATATTTGTCAAAAAGGTACCTGGTGTCTGCTTGACGCAGCTCACAGAGTATCACTGTTCTGAGCCCTTTCAGTGGTGCCCCAGTCTGACCAAAGACACTATGAAAGTGTAGGCTGTGGACACTGAATGTCATTTTTCACATCTCTAGAAAATGGCAGCTGGCTGTGCACTGCACTTGGGTGCCACTTATCCTCAGTAAGTTCTCCAAGGAGACCAAGCTGTGTGGTGCAGTTGAGATGCTGGAGGGAAGGGGTACCATCCAGACGGACCTGGACAACCTTAAGAGGTGGGCCCATGGGATCAGCTGATTGCAGCCTTCCAAGAGATGAAGGAAGCCTACAACAAAGCTGGAGAGGGACTTTTTACAAGGGCATGTAGTGATAGGATGAGGTGAAATAGCTTTAAATTGAAAGAGGGTAGGTTTAGACTAGATGTTAGGAAAAAATCCTTTACTGTGAATTAGTGAGACACTGGAACAGGTTGCTCAGAGATGTAGTGGATGCCCCATTGCTGGAAGAGTCCAAAGTCAAGCTGGAAGGGACTTCGAACAACCTGCTCTACCCAAAGGTGTCTTTTCCCATGGAAAAGGGCTGGAACTAGACAATCTTTAAGGCCTCTTCCAAACTAAACACTCTGTGATTCTGTGATAAGCTCTATCCTAGCCTGCATTGAATGCCTGTTATTTTCACTCTAGACTTAAGGGTAACGTAACTGCTCAATAAAAATGTGTAAATTTTCTCTAACAAGCTGCAGTCATCACAATTTGTATTGCTCAGTAAATAAATGGTTGATAGTAAGCTTAATCATCTGCTTTGATGTCTTTGATTAAGAGAGTCTATCAGTAATTCAGTGTTGAAAAAAAAAAATTCATATTATTTTGTCCATCCTAGCATAACTGGTTCACCTAAACACGGAAGAAATGTCTGAATTTATTTACTTTAAGAAGTGGAGCACATAGTCAAAGAATAGTGACTCATACAATTTTCCCCATCTCTATTCCTCTCCTCCAATGCAATTTGTTTACTGACTTTAATGAAATGCATCTGCACTCCTTCTTCCAATAACCTTTCTTTCAATTACCCTTTCTTTCAATAACCTTATTACTTTCTTTTTCTCAATTTTTAGAACATTTTCAGATTTTATTATCTCCTTTTAAGTTTTTTTAGAAACAATAATGGATTTTTATACCTGGGGATTTTTTTTTTCCCAAATCAACTAATTTTTTTTAAATTGTATATTTAAAAAATAAGTAATTTGATCTCTAAGAGGATACCACATAGCAAACAAACAAATAAAACCAAAATAAAAGTGATTAGTAACTCCAGGATTTATTCTACCTAAATTTTATCTTTTCATTGAAAGACAATCAAGTAATTATATTACAGTTCTGTAGTTCCCACTCTCTTTACATTCTTTTTTATCTAGACTTTTACAATGTCTACCATAGAGTTTTCCAGCTCCCACTAAAGTTGAATTACTACCGCACAATTCCTTCTGGGTTTATAATGTTAATCTTGAAGAGTTTCATTTTATTTGATAAATGCACAAATAACACTTCATTTTTATAAGAGTGGCAAAAACTCCCTTCAAGAAGTAGGAAAGGAATATTTACAAGAATCTTGAAGCATACTTTACCATACGTAATGGCCTCAGGTATCTCAGTCTGTGATGTGAATAAAAAATTAGGAAAACTTGTCTACTCATTACATTACACAATATCACAGTAGCCACCAATTTACATTGATTGATTACGCTCAGGCACAATTTTTAAAGCGGTGTGTTTGTCACAATTTTAAGGTTTTTACTTACTCTGTCATTCTACATTGAATTCAGTACATTGTTTGGCATATTGGCAAGTTTATCAGAATTATCTACAGTTTGTGGGCATCTGTGTTCTTTAATCAGCAGATTAGATCTCTAGTGACCAAAAACAATTTTGGTGTGTAAAAGGAAGAAATTCTCTGGTGTACTATGGTTGTTTTTAAATAAGTGAAACATTGCTAGCATTTGGCATGTTCTAAACAGGTCACAAAAGTACAAATGTTTCCTTGCCAGCTTTCCAATTACACTATAACCTGAACACACAGCAGTATGAACCAGATTTGCTAAATAAAACCAACACATCACCCTGTAGGTGGCTTGTGACAGACAATATGCACCTGCTCATACTAATCAGGGCACAAACATGCAATAAATCTGGCCCTACTCATCATTCACAGTGTGTCCAAGAATGAAGAAAAAGATAAACCTTTAGCTGATTACTTCTTACTTTCAGCAAAAAATCAAATACTTTTTAGGCTTATACAGTAAAATAATAATTAAAAAAAAAGCATCTGAAAATGATAAGACATTGTCCTAAAACTTAACTCAGAAAGTCTTTTTCTAACTTGCAATTTCAAATGAATTTTATTGGACCAGCAGAACAGTTACATTGTATCACTATTAACATGATATATTGTTATTTTGATACATTCAGTTTTCACACCTGCATATCCCTTGTTAAGAAAGATGTAAGCAGTTTAATATCTTCTGGACACTCAATTTACACTGAATATTTAGTTCAAGCATGAGAACCTAGCAAGCTTAAGACTGATGACATATGTATTTTGAATGGAAACTGTGGACATATCTAACTGTTGTAAGTTTCTCACCTTCCTAAAAGAAAATCAAAGTAAATCCAACCAATTTTCAGATTTCTGGATGATTTGATTGAAGATCTTTCTTCATATCAGCTCTTTCTCACCCTTCTTCTCCACAGTTACTGTCTTCTGCTAGGTTATCTGAATCTATGTGTTTTTCCCTATTCCCATATATTTGCATCTTCATACTTCACACTTCATATGGTTACTTCTTTTTTGGTACCTTTCTAGATTGCAGCTAAACCCAGTATTATGTAACTTTCTCATCTGGACTCGGATCACAAAATCAGTAAGGTTGAAAGGGACCACTAGAGGTCATCTAACCCAACCTCCCTGCTCAAGCAGGGTCCCCTAGATCATTTTACTCAGAATTGTGTCCAGATTATTTTTAAATAACTCCATAGAAAGAAATTCTACAACCTGCTTAGGCGGCCTGTTTCAGTAGTTTGTCATCTATATATGATAATGAATTTCAAATACTGCATGTCTTAGTAGACCCAGTGATTTTTTGATATGGCAGCTGGAAAACATTGGAAAACTGCTCATAATTACTATAAATACATATATATTTCACTTGAAGATATTTTTCAGTTTTATTCTTTGTCTTTTCATTTGTTCAGGTAATTACTTCAGCTGAGGTCTGTTACAGATAGTTTGTAGCATGTTCTGTGGCCTTTGATTTAGCAAAAGTCTTCTGAGGTTTGGCGTTATCTCTGATGGTCCTCAGCTATGCCTAAATTAATATCAAATAGTCATGGCTTGGTTTATTAGAGAAATTGACAGTCAGACTAAGTCCCAGCAGTTTATTTCAAAGCATGCTGTGATTTATTGAAGACATTGCCTAACTTAAGGAGAGACATGCCCCTATAACCTGTTTATATAATTTTCTTTTTGCAGTCAGTGCTGATGGATCAGCAGGACATGACAGCAAAGGCAGTTATTTGTCTCAGCTGCCTACAGTTTTGTTCTTTCTTTAGCACAGTGATGGCAAGTTCTACCATAGGTCTTTTATTCTCCAAAAATATATTCAATTCACATCAAGGCTGTAAATTGGGTAATATTCCCCTTAAATCAATTGTCAATAAACATAATTTCTGGAATAGTATTAGCGATATTTTCAATGCTACATACATTATGAGTGGTAATATGCAGTCTTCCGTATATTAGTTTTCATTTAGATGTTTCAATTACAACTTGACCAACTATGAATTGAGATGCAACTTAAACTGACACAGTTCACAGCAAAATGATATGTTTGGCTATGTAGAATTCCTCTATGTGCAAATAATTAAGGCCCAAACTGGGAGTACAGTAGGACTGGATTCACTATACTGTCTCTCTGTTAAATTCCTAGTATCCAAATGAATTGTCTCAGACATCATATTGTACAGTATTTGGAAGGAATTTCATTATTTTCTTCACTTGAAGCTGTTTTAATTTAAATATTTATTTTAAATATTCATTGATCTAGTGAAAGAGAAGGTAAATGGTGCTAATATAACACACTCTTTTTTTTCTAAGACTTGATTTCTGAGTTTTTTCCGTACCTCAAAAACTTGAATGGGGGGGTTTTAGATGGCTGTTCTACATATGCCATCTGACAGGTACTTATCAGAGGCAACTTTCTGATATGTGTACAGAATTTTTAACTAGAATAGCAGATCTCCAGATAAGGCCATAGGGAGGAGAGCTATATCAGCACACACCATCCAGACTACCCATATGGAAACTGGGCTTATTATGCATTATGAATGCATGAGACAGTCATTCTGCCATTAGTAGGTCTGATGCTTCTCAAAAGTGCCAGATGTCCAAAACATTCCCAGAGGACTGCACACATGCACAGCCCAGTTGCAAAAAGTATGTTTTCCTAGTTCAGTATTTCCTTAAGTATTTTCTTCAATGCCCTTGCCTTAAAATCTGTTTCATCTTTTAAACAGAGAAAGTATTTGGCAGTATCTGCTGCAATGCGAGTTTAAGTACTTCATACAAAATGAATCAGTGACAGCAGGAAAATCTGTGAAAAACACCTATCTAGAAATCAAGGGGATTCATGACAAGTTTAATATTCATGCAAGCATAATAAAGAACTGTATCTAGGATGTCCACAGCCTAGGATATTTCTCTACATATTTTACTTATATAAAAGGCTTGTTAACTGTGCCATTCTTTTTAACCATGAAAAGATATCACAAAGGAAATTATGTGGTACATTGACACAGAATCTGTAAATAACTTGTGATTTACTAAACACACTTTTTTTTTTTCTAGTATATATTCCAAAAATAGTTTATAGATCTATATAACAGTGACTTTTTGGCAGGAAATTATACTCATCGGAAGTTTGAGAGATATATACCAAATTTCTTGTAACTAATAAAAAAATCTTCCGCAATCTCAGGGAAATCCTGTGGTTGATCTGTAACAAAATGCTGGACCCTGGAGCTGCCTTCTCTATATACCGTTGCTTCTTAAGTAGCCTGTAGATGGAAAGTACAGATTTGCCTCAGCAAAAATGCCATACTTTATTGCACTTACACATGCAATACATGTGTCCTAAAAGGTATATTCCATTAGTATCTGAGACTGTCCTTGGGCTCTAATGCAGGTGGCAAGCCAGGCCAGTCTGCTGTGTAATTGAGAGCTTGTCATCCTCTGTAGACATTGGGAACCTGGGCACAGTGCTGTTCTGCAGATCACAATTAATATATGCTGTAACTCACAAGCGTTTGCAGGAATAAATATTTTGAAGATTCCAAAATACTACTGAACCTCAGTTTTGAAAGCCCTACTTAAATTTCTAAGAAATTTTGAAGGATTTCTGCATCTTTACAGAATCTTATGCGTCTATGTAATTTTTTCCGCAGGTAATAAAGTTGTGAAAATACATGGCACTTTCCCGCATCATAGATCAGAATAATAGCACAGTAGAGCAGAACTGTACTAATATTTGAAGAGAACAGAAAGCTAGAGAGGTGCAGCAAATTAAACTAAATAATAAATTAAAATTGTTTCTAGTTTCCTGAAAAAAAATCTTCCAGTAATTCAAATTACAGTGACACAGCTGTTCTTACTACAGTTTATATAACTGTACAGTTTATATAACTGATAGCTAATTGTATTGATGTACCTTGGCTGAATATAATTACCTCAGCTAAGTAACATTTTGATTAAATTAATCATAATAACATTTTTATTTTACAACACTGTAGCATCAGAAAACATCAGATTTTTAATTAATATATTTTGTTGCTTCTATTTGCAAATGTTGAATTATGTCACAATGGAATTTAGCCCTTCAGTTAGTATTATACAGAATATTGATTATGCAGCAAAATCAGATAACACCTACTTATAAAATACAATTATATACCAATTTCTTTGCGAAGGTTGCACATCCTTCCCTAAGACAAAAAATGCTCCCACTCTCATGCTACATAAGCCAGAGAAATGAGAAATGAAACACTGGATTTTTCAGAGCTTTAGGACAAAAGATCCTGAGGTACTTGAAAGTTGAAAGCAGAAACTCTCACAACCACATTGTGGCACATCATTTTGATAGTTCAAACACAACAGACACATTCAAGTTTCTTCAGGCCCTTGAACCAAAATGAAGAGTACAGTGGTCTGTAGGCATCCATTTGCTAATCATGCACATGAAGGACAAAAGTAAGGATGGATCACAAAACTGAGATTGAATTTCTGTCCTTAAACTGAGCTTTGGGCTACAGATGGAGTATGTTGTCCCTTGAGAATCCCAGGACTCCTTCTGTTCCTTAACCATAGGCTTCACCTGTGATGCCTGAGGGTGTCTCCCCTGCCTCCAGCTGCTGTGGGAGACAGCTTTGTGTCTCCCAGCTGCCAGCACTGGGCAGCTGATTTGAATGCTCTTGAGCATCAAAAATGGCTTGGGAGTTTGTTTGTGGGCGACCAAGTCAAGTTTTATCAGTTAGCAGAATTTGTCAATATATATACAGTAAATTTCCCAGGAACTGGGTCATGGGGGTGCTGGTTTCCTTGATTTAATTATGTTCTGAACTATAAACTCCTCTCAACAATCTGGACTCTACTGAAGGATTAAAGAGCACATAGAATTTTTTTCTTTCATTTAGTAGTTCCTTGTGCCCTCAGAGCTGCCTGGAAGAGGGAGGAGGTCAGTTGGGCATCTGCGATGCTGTTTTCAGGTCAATCAAACATGTCCAAATTTTATGTGTTATCAAAATCAGTAGATCTCCATTGCTGACACTGAAATTCTGAAAATACATGTTTTTGTTTTCTTTTGTTTTGTTTTTTATTTCAGAGAATAAAAAGTCTGAATTGCATAGCTTTAAAAATCCTCCTCTCTATTCCTTAGCAAGGAGGTAACAAACAAGAAGAGATTGGTTATGCTGTCAGAAAACCTGTATATCATACATAGAGCAATCCTGAGCACAGCTGAAGTCCAGCACATTCATCTTTCCATTTTTTTTCCCCTTGCTCTCCAGCTCCAGGAAAATACTGTCAAGTTCACAAGAGTTAAATGGCCACCAAACCATAATGTGGCTTATCAATCTCAGTGACAGCACTGCAAGGGATCAAGAATGTTTCATGCTTAGTGCCACAATGTCTTCAAAATCAATGTGCATGTCTGAAGAGACAGATTTAGAGTCAAGTCAGGAGAGAACTGAAATTCCTTTAGGGATGCACATGAAGCATATACACATTATAGGGTCTTCTTCCGTTACATTTCATTAAAATCATGTAACTCCAAATAAATATTTCAGAATGAGAGATTTAAATAATTTTCTTACACTGTCACACACACTTTAAGGCAGGTTCACATTCTTTTTGCTTGCCTCTGGATTAATTGCTATGCAACTTTCAAAATCAAGGTTATGCTATAAAAAAGAGCAAAAGAAGCACAAATATCTTTAAGAGGCACATATCTATTAAAAGTCAATACACAATTTAAAAGATTTTATTTAAGATTTTTTCCCTTTCATTACAATTTTTATTATTTTGTTTATTTTCATAAATATATTGATTTTATATATATATATATATACATACACACATACATATATATGTATGCAAGTATTCAACTTTCACAGAATCACAGAATGTGTCAGGTTGGAAAGAACCACAGTGGCTTGTCTGTTCCAACCTCCCTGCTCAAGACGCGTCATCCCAGAGCACATGCTACAGGATTGCATGCAGAGGGTTCTTGAATATTTCCAGTGAGGGAGACTCTAAAGCCTCTCTGGGCAATCTGTTCCAGTGCATGGTCACCGCACATTAAAGAAGTTCTTCCTCATGTTCAGGTGGAACTTCCTGTGCATCCCACTGGAAGTGGGCAGTTTCTGCCCACTGCCTCTTGTCCTATTGCTTGGCACCACTGAGAAGAGCCTGGATCCATCCTCTGGCACCCTCCCTTCAGATACTTATAGACATTGATGAGATCCCCTCTCCAAAGTCTCAAGACTGCACAGAATCCCTCATAAGACAGATTCTCCAGACCCTTGGCTAACATAGTAACTCTCTGCTGGAGCTGGTCCAGGAGCTTCACATCTCTCTCATACTGAGGAGCCCAGAACTGGACACAGCACTCCAGATGTGCCACACCATCACTGAGTAGAGGGGCAGGATGACCTGCCTCAAATCTGCTTTGACCATCTTGGCCACACAGGCACACTGTTGTCTCATGAGTGGTTTGTTTTCCACCAGGACTCCCAGGTCCTTCTCCACAGAGCTTCCAACTGGGGTTTCTCCCCCGGTTCAGGACCCTGCACTTTTCTTTGTTGATTTTCAGGCAGTTTTCCTTTGTGAGCTCTCTGCTCTATCAAGCTATCTCTGAAGGGCTGCACAGCCCCCTGGGGTATTGGCCACTCCTCCCAACTTTGTGTCATCAGTGAACTTGCTGAGTAGGCATCTGTCCCTTCATCTAAGACACTGATGAGTCTTTTCCATTGTAAATTAGGAATTCACTTGCTAACTTGAAGTGAAATGCAGGTTAGCTTCAGCTGATGGAAATCTCCAGTGTAAGCTCCACTTCTTGTAATTCAGGAAAGATTAAAAATATTTGCAACAAGAGATGAATGAATGTAGTGCTAACAAACTTATTTAAAATTAAAGATTGATGCTAGGGGACTATAACTGATTTTTTTTTTATATTAAGACTTTGTACATAGGTTGTTCTTGTTAAGCCTATGATAGTTTGAAAAACAGGTTTGATTTCTTTTATAACAATAAGTACATTTAAAAGTACATTTTATTTTTAGCTTCACGACATTTCAATTTATAAAACTGAAAGAAAATGTTTGTTCTTGCACAAGCAGTCTTTTGTTCTTTGGCTGAGTGTTATAAAAAATATTGCTTTTGTTTTCACCCAGTTCAAGAGAAACCAATTCATAAGAAAACAAGTAATTCCATAGATTATATGATATCTGAATGATAAATGATAAATCTTAGAATCATCGAATCATAGAATGATAGAATCATCCTGAGCTGAAAGAGACCCATAAGGATAATCAAGTCCAAATCTCTGTTTCTCACAAGACTATCTAAAACTAAACTGCATGACTAAGAGCATCATCCAGATGCTCCTCAAACACTGAATTTCTTGTTTGGCATCTAATCCTCTAAACCTTTTAGGTTTGGTCAAATATCCTGGATTATCTGCTCCTTCCTTCATTTTGTTCTACTTAAAACTTCCCAAAGATTTAAAAATGAAGCTTTAATATGTATTTTCTATATGAACTGTACATAATGTATCAAGTCATTAGGCAATTAAATTCAAATTAGGCAATTAAATCCAAATTAAACTGCTACATATGATGGTTGTATGGAATTTTCTTTGTACAAATAGGTAGCTGTAGCAATCAAGGTCTCCAAGAGAACTCGTGCTGCTGTAAGCATGCAAATTCACTCATGCATCTGACCAATGTGGGCAGAGGAGTGCTGTATGGCTAAAGGTGTCCAAAGATATAGTTCTGCCTTTGGACCTAATCTGCTGTATTTAAATGTAGGAAGGGGGATTTCTGCTCTGCCTTTCTTTTGCCACATCTTTTTGTAAACTCTTGAGACTGCTTTTTTCACAAGTGCTTTTACAATGAGTTGAAGGCAGGGAAGCAAACAAGAAAGCCAAGGAGGTGGGGAAATGAGCCAGCCAGCACCTGTCAGAGATCCACATTTAGTTTACATAAGGCATGATGAGAAACCACATAAATGAATGAAACAGCAAGAAATTCCAAGACAGCCATCACAGGAAAAACAAAGAAACATAACTGGTACAGTGAGAATATATCCCAAGAATATGAATACCAGAAAAAACCTGGAGAAATGGCTCTTGGAAGTGACAGCTTTTTGAAAGCACTTTTATTATATGCAGACAAATTGTTTTGTGGTTCATTTCCCCAGAGCACAGATAAAGAGGATTTTGCATTTTCCTTTACAACTAGTCAGCTGCATCAAAGAAAAATATAACCGATTATCGCTTTCTTCACTTAGCTGAAACAAACTACCCAAAACTCCTGAGGATCTAAAAACATAACCGCTTTTTTTAACATATGCTAAAGTTGTTGATAGTAAGATGAATGAATTTAGAATATATACACTAGATTTTTCACATATTTTGACTCAGCATCTCACGTTAAATTTTTTTAAATACCAATCTTATCCATTCTTTTCTTTTTCCATTTTGTTGTTTTTTGTTTGCTTGCATTTTGTTTTGTGGTTTTTTGGTTTTATTTGGTTCTTGGTCAAGCGTAGATAGAATCATAAAATCATAGAATCATAGAATGTTAAGGAGTTGAAACACATTTTAAATTTCATCTAGTCCCAAATCTCCCTGCCATGGGCAGAAACACTTCCCACTAGACCAGGTTGCTCAAAGTCTTATTCAACCTGGCTCTGAGCATTTCCAGGGCTGGGGCATTCACACCCTTCCTCAGCAACCCGTTACAGTGTCTAACCCTCTTCCTATTATCTAAGATTTCTTTACTTTCAATTTTTACTCATTACTCTTTGTGCTATCACTACAGTTCTAACAAAGAGCCCCTCTCAGGCTCCCCTGTAGGCCCCTTCAGATTCTGGAAAGTTGCTATGAGGTCTCCACACAACCTTTTCTTCTCCAGGTGAGTTCCCCAACTTTCTCAGCCTGTCTTCCTAGGGTAGGTACTCCTGTCCTCTGATCATCTTCATGGCCCTCCTCTGGACTTGCTCCAACAATTCTGTCATTTTTATACTGGGAAAACCAGAACTGTAAGCAGTATTCACAGAATGTTCACAGAATGTGAGTTGGAAGCCACACACAGTGATCACTGAGTCCAGCTCCTAGCCCTGCACAGGACCATCCGCAAGAACCACACTATGTGCTGAAGAGCATTGTCCAAATGCTTCTTGAATTCTATCAGGCTGGTGCTGTGACCATTTCCCTGGGGAGCCTGTTCCAGTGCCCAACCACCCTCTGGCTGGAGAACCTTTTTCCTAATATCCAGCCCAAACGGCCCCTGTAACAACTTCAGGCCACTCCCTCGGGTCCTGTCACTGTCACCACAGAGAAGAGATCAGTGTCTGCCCCTCCTTGTTCCCTTATGAGGAAGTTGTAGACTGCAAAGAGATCTTTCCTCAGTCTCTTCTTCTCCAGGCTGAACAGACCAAGTGATCTCAGACACCCCTCATATGGCTTCCCCTCAAGGCCCTTCACCACCTTTGCTTCTCTCCTTTAGATGCTCTAAAAGATTGATTGTTTTCTTATATTGTGGCATCCAAATCTGCCCCCAGTGCTTGAGGTGGGGCTTCCCCAGTGCAGAGCAGAGCAGAACAATCACAATCCCCTCCCTTGCCTGGCTGGCGATGCTGGGCCTGATGCTTCCCAGTACACTCTTGGCCCTCCTGGCTGCCAGGGCACTGCTGGCTCATGTTCATCTTGCCATCAATCTAGGACCCCCAGGTCCCTTTCCGTGGCACTGCTTTTCAGAATCTCATTCTGTCCATGCATCCCAGTCTGTCCATGCATCCTGGGTTGCTCCATGCCAGGTGAAGAATCCAGCATTTTCCCTTGCTGAATTTCATGTGCTTGCTGCTTGCCCAGGCCTCTAACTTGTCTCTCTACAGGATCTCTCTGCCTTTGAGGGAGCCAACATTTGATGGAGCATCTCACAGCATTCTATCATCTGCAAAATGGCTCAGTATCCCTTCCAGTCCCAAGTCATTTATGAAGATGTTGAAGAGCACAGGGCCCAAGATGAAGCCCTACAGAACCCCATTAGTTACAGGTCACCAGAGTGATGTCACCCCATTCACTGTAACCCTTTTGTGCCTGACATTCGAGCCATCTGCTCACTTATCACGTTTATCCAGCTGTGCGCTTTGTCCAGAAGGAGACTGTGAGAGACAGTATTGAAAGCTTTACTGAAATCCAAAAAAGATGACATCAACGGGCTTCCCTTGATCAAGTAGGTGGGTTATTTCATCATAAAAGGAAATCAGTTTTCTAAGCAGGATTTTCCCCTCATAAAGACCTGCTGGCTGTGACCATTGACTGCATGGTCTTTCAGGTGTTTTTCAATACCTCCCAGAATAATCTTTTCTGTAACTTTATCAGGCACTGAAGTGAAACTGACAGGCTTGTAGTTTCCAGGGTCCTTTTCCTGCCCTTCTAGTAAATTGGGACAACATTTGCCAGCTTTCAGTCAGCTGGGAATTCTCCAGATTCCTAAGACTGCTCCTTCCAGGTGGGCTCTCACAAGAGCAGAGGAGGGGAATCACTTCCTTTGTCCAGCTGGCCACGCTCCCTTCGATGCGGCCCAGGATTCTCTTGGCTGTCCAGGCTGCAGGCATGTACTGCTGATTCATGTTGAGTTTTTCATCAATGCTCATCCCAAGTATTTCTCCACAGGGAGAAATACTATTATGCTTTTATTATGCCATGCAAATAATTTTTATTCAAGAGATAATTCATTTTTTTATATTTATAATTTTATTATATTTTCAGTATAAAATTCTAAACATTTTGTACTAATATGTCTTATGAGGTACTTAATCCATAAGACATTTCAGTTTGAATTTGAGCTTATTCATAATGGTTTTTATCATTTAATAGCTAATGTAGTAATTTTGATCCTAAAAAAATATTTGTTCCAGATTGCAATTGAATTTGAAGTTCACAATGATATTCTTAAAATGAGGAACACATCCCCAGCTTGTTCAAATTTAAACAATGAAGTATGCATTAAAGTCTCAGCTTAGGTTCTTTTTGTAATTGCATTATTCTATTGTATTGCCTGAAGATTGTGATAACTGAAAAAACTCCTAAAACCTGAATGTCATTCAGTGTTGCATACAATCCAGAGAAACCACAGAAATGTAACAAATACCTGTCCTAAGCCTACACTTTTTGATAAGTACCAAAGTCAAGGTTGGTTAGTATTGAACACAGAATAATATGTGTTCGTTTGGTCAACTGATCTCTAGCTACATTAAAGTCTACAGTAAAGGCATAGTCCAAAGTCAGTGGAAACCTTTCTAATTTCTTAAACAAATATAAGTCTTTCTGGTTTTTAAAATTTTGATACAATTGCTCAAATTGTAAAGAACTTTATTATATTAAGGGATTTAATATCTGAATATGGGAATGCTAGGTATTGATCCCAATTCAGCCTCACTAAAAGTCAATAAATGCTAATATAAACTATTTCCTTTAAAAAGGAATCAAGCATTACAACAATCAAAATAAATATCCAATTCTAATTACATAACAGAAATATATCAAAACAAGGCTTCAGGTAGCAGACCAAAATAATTTAACATAATTTTGCCACTTTTAAAAGTATATGTACTTACTTTTTGAAAATCAGAATATTATTGGAAAGCACATTTTCTATCAAGAGCACAGAAAAGACACTGGAGCAGATACATGATACATTAAACAATATATACAAATTGAAAGAAGAATAGTAACTTTAAAACACCTAAAACTTTAGATTCACAGTAGAAATGAGAATAATGGTATAATTCCATAGGAGTTCACTTTTGTAAATTAAAACAGAAGACCACATTTTCATCTCAAGATCTTTGTTTTACATACTGAAGTAAATCCCCATAACTCAAAAAAGAGCTCCGGCACCTATCAACCATCTTGAACCAAACCCAGGTCAGGTAAAATTTATCATTGGAAGTCTGTTGAGTATCATGAAATTGTAGCTAAGTTATTGGCAAAGTGCAGGCAATAACTGACTAATTTTAATAGAAAGATTAATGTATATGACAATAAATTAGAAATTACACATCACTTAATAGGACTGTCAACTATTAACCATGAATGGAGATTAAAAATCTCAGTATTTTATGACTTTTTAAAAAAACATCTGTTTCACTTGTAAATTCTACCTTCATTTTTTTTTGAGAATTAAAAAAGCTAAGTCTGAATTAAGCCAGAAACTGGAGAAGTATTCTTCTACACAATATTAAAAAGTGCATTATTATTGTTATCTGCTTTCTGTGCTATTCAGTAAGCCACAAGGGAAATGGAAATTTCGACAATTATTCTAAAATCCTGGAAATAAAGAATCTTTTGTTTCATGTAATTTTGTTTCTTTGTTCCATGCCATTCCAAATCAGTAATATTGAAAGATTAAGCATTTTGTACTACACAAATTTTCTTTCTTAGCTCAGTAAGTTTTATTTCAGACATGAATAATGTTGATGCAAATGAAACATATTCATCTCAATCACCATGTCTTTCAGTAGCCTTCCAATGGCACCATTTAGAAGAAAAAGCGAGAAAAACAGGCTCATTTACAAGCACCTTGCAAATCCAATCCAATTTCTTTTTTTTTTTTTAATATTTAAACATTTTTTGTTTTTCTAAATGAAAAAATAGCCTTTTTAATGTTGGATTGAGACTGACAAAAATCTCACTTCATATATAAGGCCCAAACTCCAGCCTTGCTCTTCAAGACATTATTGTCTCACTCATTGCTCAGCCTACAAATAAAATAGTCCTTTTCAAACTAGGTCAGCAATGAGGGAGCATCATTGAAGGCAATGGAAAAAAGAAAATAGTATCTTTAAGTCATGAAGTGATTTATTCCTTTGTGTAGCTTTATGTATTATGTTTTAGTATTTTATGTTTTCATTCTATATGAAGACTGACAGCTTTCAAGATTTCACTTCTAATCTATATGTGTGACTTTCTGTATTTCTTTTGTTATATTCAGGAAAAGAACCTCCCCAACTTAGGTTTTCTTTTCATCAGGACAGTGCTGGAATTATTTTCTTCTACCTATTTTCTAGTAAGTTTTCCCCCAATAGTTTACAATGTTCCCACACGTTTCAATAGCTAACTGTGATTAAATAGGTCATAGGAAACTCCATTTGACTATTTAATTCATCACATTATGTAGAACATTATTATCAGCATTAAAATTATCTGCCCACCCCCAAAACAGGATCATTTGTTTAGGTCCCTATTTTCTCAGTTAACAGAGCTTTCTCTCCAGCCCACTGGCTAATGCTGTACTGTAACTCTCCATCTCTCTTTCCTGAATCCATATACTGTTGAAAAGAAAAATTACCTTCTCTGCATGCTTGATTGATTGATTTTGCTTTTTTTTTTTGTTATGTTTGACTTTAAATCTTTGCAAACTATGCTGATGTTGTACTAAATAGAGAGCATAGATAGGTTTTGTCAACAGCTCACTGATCTGTGGTGATATTAGTTTCCCACAGAAAGCAGACATCACAAAGTTTACCTAGGACTCCTTAATTGTGCCTCTTTCAGAAACTGGTGGGAGATATTTTTGTTGACTAAGGAGAAAGTATCCCATACCAAATGCAGCCTCACTTTTTAGCTTCCTACTATTATCTTCCAGGTCTACTTCCAAAAATATAAAAACCCAGTTTGCTTTAAAATCAGGAATCAGTCTTGGTTTAAAATAGGGAATCAGTTAAAGTATTGGTGACTCAAAAGTCATAATTTGCTTCCAAAAACTTAGACTCTGAATAAGTCTTTAGTCATGAAATTAGATTAATGCATATGTGCTAGGCATTATCAGTTCAAGCAAATGGATGAATGTGTCACACACATGGCTTTTACAATCACTCCTGTGTATTATACTATGGATGAAAAGCAAGTGAAGAACATTGCTTGTCTTTTTAGAGATATTTATGACAAACAATAGTAATTTCTGCAACCTTGTGGTATTTTTCACATTTGTTCATATTCTTTTCATTTTGCGTGCATAATGACCATTTCTTAAATTCTGCTGTGTCATAGTTAAAGATTAAATATCAATCTTTATAACTTACTTTTGAAAGACCTTATTTTGATGTTTAAAGCTGGATAAATGCAGAAATTATTCCTTTCCACCAAAGGATAAGGTAATATACATTTAGAAATGCCAAGATAAGCTGAATGAACTTCAGAATGCTTCCAGAATGTTTCCAGAATGCTTCCAACCCACCTGCTTTTCTTATGCACTAATAGCTTCATCTTTACCTGCTAGTTTCCTAATACGTGCTTCTATATAAAGTGGCCTTTTAACACAAAATACATTTATGATTAAGGAAGGGTCCTTCACTGTTTTTCTTCTCAAAGACCTGAATTATTTTTCTTTGTGTATCTATATTTCTGCTATCCTAAGGGTCTCATTTGGAAAGATTGTTGCTTTGATTTTCATGACATATTTCTTCATTGTCTGATGCTGGTCCAAAGTTCTTCGTTGTACAAATAAAAACTAATGATAAAACCTACTGTCAGAAAAAATAGCACACTCTCAGAGAAATTAAAACTAAAAGCCAAACACAATGCATCCCTAGTGAGCTCAGCTCCATCCAAAGTCCTAATTTAACATGGAATTATTCTAAATCAGTGCCACTGTATCAGAGTTTGGGATAATAGAGTAAGGAAAATGCATGTAGAACTCAGTTCCTGGGTTAATTTAAAAAATATTCTGTCACATGGGTTTCCAGCTGCTTTTTTGCTCCAAACTGTCTGGTCCTGGCCTCTACTAGGAAAAGTTAAGAACCTCTCTAGGGTTCAGCTAATCTTTACATAATCAGACCTGTGATGCATAAACAAAAGCTGTGCTTTGCATAGAAATAAATTGTCATTTGACAGGAAATTTATTCTGGGTGAAATGCTTTGCATTTTGCAACTGCAGATATGCCAAATCTCTTAAGTGTAAAGCTCTAAGGCAGAAAATGACCTTATGAGGCTTTCTATTCAGAGCTCTATGACATCCTGAATGAGTTCAGGAACATGCAGATGGCATCTGCAAAAAGACATCTGATTGTAAAGCTCTTCAAGACTACCATGAAGAACAAATATACAGTCCATTTATTTCAAAAAGTTTGAGAGCATTTTCAATTTATTGGAATGCTTTTTTTATTGTGCCTCAAATAGAAGTGCTATTCCAAGTAAAATATCCTGTCAGGATACAGAGTAAAATGCTGAAGTAATATGTACTGACATTTTAAGTTCAATGTGCAAAGAAAATATGTGAGAATCATAGTAGTGAACATCATTATTTCACAGCTACTACTGCTTTGCTGTGATGGAAGTAATGGCTTTCCCTAGAAATTACTGATTGTGGTTATCTGCTGTCCCCTTGCACAAGAAAGTGAGAAAAGGTTGAAATCATCCAGGAGAAGAGAGGAATATGTACTTTGTAAAACCAAACTACTGCTGTAAGATTAATGAGACATTTTTTAAAATATGAATTTTTAATATTAATTTTTTCTTAGATTACAATTCCAATTACTTTTTCAATACAATGCAGGATTTTCTATTAAAATTTCATGCATTTTCTAACATGTATTTGAAGTGGAAGGAGTGTCAGTCTTTGGTTATTTTAAAGTGAATATGAAAGAATTTTCATAGCAAATGGTTTTTAAATATGTTATGATGACTTTTTACTCTGGAGGCCTCGTGGTAAAGGCACTTTACTGCATGCATGAGCTGATAAACCTGAGGATCAAATTCTAAATGAAAACTCAATAATCTTCCTTATTAGTAATCTTAACAATTCAAGAAATGAAGAATGGGAGGGCTATAAGAATGCTATTATTTTTTGTAATGGAGCCTACTAACAATGACTTTATTATTAGATAATTTTTCTTAATGAGGTTTTGTTTTGTTTTGTTTTGACATTGCAGTGTTTCAAGGCCCTCTTTGGAGATAATAGTTCATAAAAGAAACATTCTTTCTTGTCTTGAAATTTTTGTGAAAAAGGGTATCAACATGGCTTAAAGCAAAGATATAAAAGGAAATGACCCTTTTCCTCTACACAGTTATACAAAGATTATATAGGGAAAAACAGTACAAAAAAAACTGTGAGGTGAAGAGTAAAAAAGGAACTTGAGGGAAGTCAACAATTTACTGCCATTGCATAAAAAATGCAAAAGTGAAGCAGAAATTAGAAATTCAGACAATTCATTTAGAAGATTTTGCATCACAAAATCATTGCTTTTCATTAAGTTTACTTAAATTGTTAGAACAGCACCTTTTTGAAGAGACAATCTCAGGAAACAGAAAAATATAAGGACTGCTTTTTAGGTGAAATGAATATGCTACCAATTTCCCATTTCTAACACACTAACAATTGCTGATATAAATATTTAAGTAATACATATACTGTGTGTGGACATTTTAATGTCTATGTGTACTAACAAAACCCTCAAAAAATTAATTGGTGGGTTTTTTTTTTAAATAAATTGGTTATGTTATTTAGATAGTATGTGTGTATTGATAATTCTGATAAAAAATTATAATGTCTTTACATGTAGAAAAAATACTACAATAAGAAATTCATTAAAAAAAGTCAAGGGTTCATATTAGTCTAAGAAAAAATGCATATGTAATTATGTCATATCATCATATACCATATCAATTTCTGGATGCAAATAGTTTAAAGAAGTTGTGAGTTCTTGTATTTCTTCTCTACTAGCATTTATTTTGATCTGTGAATTGACAAGTCCAAAATGCATAACAGGTTTTGCTCATTATAATAACTCACTTAGAAAGGGAGAAATATTGATGGGGTTTTTAGGTTTCTTTTTGTATTATGAAACCCCTCATGGTACGTTCAATCTGGAAATTTTTAACTGGACATTTTTACTTCCATGACCATTTAATGAGATAACATTATATGGTTTCTTAATGAAACCATGTACTTCCATATTTTTCATGACATTTGAGGCTTTAAGAATAACTTTTATTTAATTTGTTATTTCTCACAGTGCTCAGCATAAGAAATGAGCATCTCTGAAGGAGACTCTGAAGTGTTCCCTTTTTTATTTTTTTTTCCATTGCTGCTTGTTGCATTTTCTCAATTTATTTGGCATTGATTCATGAATGAGCTTTTAAAAATCTTAGAACCATGGATTTAGATGCTTTTCAAACTGCAGTTTTAGCAAAGGAGTCAATGGGCCATATCTGAATAAAACACTTGGGGCCTTTTCTCTGAAATCAATCATCTAGGATCCATTTCAGTTCATGCAGAGTCAGACCTGTCAGAAGGATATTGAAATCTAACAGCTCACTGATCAGCAACAGAAAAACAAGGAAAACAGATTTAATTTTTCAGTCCCACTCCCAGAGTGACATCCATGCCTACAAAGATTACAACTCATTGACACAGGTGGAGAATTTTCCTTGGACTAGAAACTTTTTTTAGCAAAACACAGAAACACAGGAGCAGGCAGAGGACAGGTTTTTTGTATTACCTTGTGAAGAACTTGGAGGTGGACAGAGCTGTGCATCTAACCACCCATGCTGCAGTATCATGCTTCTCATTCTTCTTCATTCCATCACCTGAGTTAATTCTGTCCTGAGTGTTGGATATTCAGTTCTAAAAGAAACTACAGTGCCATAGCAAGGCAGAAGTTGTGATAAGGATGGTAAGATGAGATTTATACAGCCAGGATGAAATCTAGTTAGACTGAGCCTGATTTGGACTTCACCTATATTAGAAAAAACATTTGATAAGAGGGAATGTGCAAAGACAAAGACTTGGAACCGGAGGCACTACACCTACACTGTGTATGTTTTAAGACGATTACTTTAGATCAGCTCTCATTTGATACTGTAGACTGGATACTCACCAGTATTTCATAGTGAAAGAGTTTATTAAGAGTCTTATTCTAAAGAAATAAACCCTCCTTGTACATCCCCTGCTTAAGGTCCCTTACCAACACACTGTCAATCCATTAGATTCACGCCAGTTTCTTAACACTCCTCCAAAAATGGACACAAGTAACCTTATTAACACAGGGTAGAGGTCAAAAACCACTTAGCCCAGTTTCTCCTAAAGTCCAGTCTGTGGTTTGAAATGTGGACTCCAGTACAGCATCCAGTTTTGTTCTTGAAAGACTTCCTAAGTTTTATGCTTGCTTAATCAAGTTTATCAGAACTTGATTAAGCAAGAACTGCAGATCATTCTTTCATTGCATTATTTATTTTGCTTCATTGTTTCAGCAAATTTCCTGTGGGTACTCCCTGTCATTGTCCATGTTACTGATGAAAATAATGGACCAGATGGATTCCAGTGTCCCCCTGATACTATTATAGTCACCAACAGGACACCAGCTCATTGATTCACACCCTTTGGGCTTAGCAATCCATTCATTATCACCCAGTACTCTGTTCAAAACATCAGCTCCCACCTAAGAATGCAAGTGAGAGTTGGTGTCACAAGATCTACCTGCATCCAGGAGTGTCACAGTCACCACTCTCCCATCATCCATAAGGACAGCAATTCGTTTGCAGAAGGCAAGAAGACTGAATAAGCATCATCCTTGAAAAATTCATATTGACTGCCCCCGATTTCTGTCCTGGTTTTTTTACACCAAAAGAAACAGATCGATTCCAGTACTCCAAGATCTGCCTAGGGACACAGGTAAGGCTTACTGGTCACAATTTCCCTTCTTGCTCTTTTGAAGGAAATATACATTGCATTAACCTTGTTCTGGTTGTCATTAACCCCTCCCAGAAATTCAAGGTTTTCCACCAAGAGAATGTTTTGCTGCAGTTCTCTCTGTTTTCATTAAAACTCATCCAGTTTTTCTCTCCATAGCAACTTCCCAGGTATTCTGATTAGGTGAAATTAGCTGATGTCTGCTCTTCTAAAATCTTTTCTAGCATTTCTAAACTCATATCTAAAAATCTACAGAGTCCTCTTTTTTACTAGCTGCCAACTAGAAGTTGGGAGGTTGCCAAGCAGAAGGGAAGTGGAAACTGTACTTTCTGTAATGCAGTCAACAGTCCTTAATCAGCCACAGAACCCTGAGGGCTCTAAGGTAATTCATTCCACTCAACTAAATGGAAAATTATTAAAATAACATCACATACTTTTATAATGTCTTCTCTCCAGGGTTCTCAAAGTGCTTTGTAATAATTAATTAATTAACTAAGCCTTGTAACATGACTTTGGCATAAAATACTACTGTACTCCAATCTACAAATGAATCTGCTCATAATGAATATGTATGTCAGCTCAAGAAAGGTGGTGTGCCTGTAAGCTTGCCTATTCTTTCAGTTAATGTCTAAGAAAAATGAGATTAATTGCTTTTTGTGATGACAGCATTTCTTTATCACCCAGAGACTAGAGGCAAACCTTCAGCAAATCCCTTACATCCAGAAAGAAATATTTTGCTAAATATCCATTAATTCAAAATGTAACCACATATTGTAGCAGGTCTCTTCATTAATTTCAATGGTAAAGGATACAAAACAAGGGGAAATGAAGTGGTGTTGGGGTTTTTTTAAAGTATTATCTATAGTTATGGTGTCAACTCCCAATGGGAAATAAATTTAAAATTCTTTTTTTAAATTTGAAAGCAGCAGGAAGAATAAGCAGATGATTCTGGCACTCAAATGGGAATTGGAACGTAAAGATTCTAGGAACTATTCTTCTGAGCTGGAGCAAAATCCTGAGACACAATCCTCTATATTGGCCATAACAGAATATGTTGACTTTTTTCTCAATAACTATTTCAGTTCTGATTGCTGTAATAAAAAGAGTATTTGATGCAAAATTTCCTGTGATAAATCTACAAAACTCATAGATATGAAAAATCAGGAAAATTGAATGTTGACTATGAAACTAGGCCCTTCCCCTTGATACAAGTAATGAGTTAATCTATAAGATACAAAATTTGCCTTTTAAGAAAAGTATTATATATATTTGTAAAATCCACATTTAGCATTAATTTTGAAGATTTCATAAATTGAATTCTCCAGCACATATCTGCTCTAGTGATATGGAGTAGTGTAATGTCTAGACCTACAGAAAAATCAGATAAAGGATAAATATAAATGAAAATTCTTAATGCAAAAAATTTAATTGCAGAATAGTTACTTCTACTGAATGAATGTCAAACACATGAACAAAATCAGAGAAGACACCTCATTATCCAATTAATGTAGCATTAAATCTAGTATTACCATATAGATCAATTTCATTTTCATTTGTAAGGTTTCATTACCCCAACCATGACCTTAAGTTGAGATAAATCTACTCAGAGGTTGATTTTTTACTCTGTTTCAAATTTTATGTTTTAGAGAAGAACCTTACCTAGTTTTAATACTAATTTACCAATATTTCTTTTAGGCATAGAGGACAGAGACCATGATTATTCCAGTTCTTAATATCGCTGTTATATTCAGCCTGTCATCTGGGCAAGCAACTCATTCTATTAGCATGAAAATATTTTCAAAAATATAGTGCAGTATATAACTATGCTGTTTTAAATGCTTTTATAAACAATATCTGCGCACAGTATTGTACTGGTTCCAAAGTAACAGGAATTATCCTTAGAATAATACTTAATCTGGCAATTAACTAGCTAACCCATATAAAGAACATCTATATTAAAAATAAATTAGCAAATATTGAAAGGCAAATGAAAATAAATGGATATTTCTATTGAAGTGAAAGAAAGTAAAAGCAGCTGCACAATGGAAAAATCAGTGAATCAGTTTCCTTATTTAAAAATATAGTGTGAGTTTTAGTATTTTATTTTGTGTTCTGCTTTCTAGCCTTTAATGCTACTTCTTACTCATTTTGTTGTTGTTAAATCATGGAGTGGTTTTTTTGCAGAAGGACTACATTGCCAAACAATTTTTCTGTATTTCCCAGTATACATTGGATTTTAATCTCCTATTTGCAGACTTTTTACATTTCAGATTTGTGAACTATTCCAAGTTGTGTTTCAAAGACTGCTCGTTATAGCAAGCAGAGCTTTTCCTGTGGCCCTTATCTGAATTATTGCTGACAACATAATATCTGTATTTTCCTAGCCTGAATGAGCTCTCATTACTGGCATTTTTCTACAGAGTAGCGCATTTTTTTTTTCTACTTAAGAGAGTTGCAATGTCATATATTAAGCGTGTGGCTAGTGTTACTGTTGTCTACAAGTAATGTCAGAAACGTGTCATTTAATGGATAAGATTAAAGTAATAACATTTTTCAAAGTTATAATAATTCAGTTTTTATATATGTTGTTTAAGTATAAATTTTAAAGTAAAAAGAGCTACATACATAAATATTAAGGAAATCATTGATTTATTATCATAACATAAGGCAGATTTAAATTCTTATAGTTATTTTGAAGGAAAATATGTGCCACAGGACTCTCAATTATTTGCACAGATTTCCATTGTGATGAAAATTGTAGTTTGTGTTGTTTTTTGGGGGGTTTTTTTTGGTTTTTTTTTTGTTGTTGTTTTTTTTTTTTTTTTCCTGGAGTAAAGAAATTGCAAATAGAAGCAAAGCTGTGGAGAATATAGGAATTAAATTAGTGAAAAATTATAGTGTATGAAGTACAAAACATATTCTCTAGTGACAATTCCACCACCTTGAAAACCACTAAGAACTAGTTCCAACCCTCAGTTAGGAACAATGATGGGAGGTAATAGAGAATATATTAAAAAATGTCGTGCTTAATGTAAAAAAGAATCAATTAAAATCCGGCAGTTAGTTTTAAGTGACTAGCAGGAGGTAAATAAGAGGAGAGGAGAGCTGATGAGCTGATCAGGCAAGAGAAAGGACATAATTAAATAATAAGTAAAGGTTTTGTGGACTGACTTTCACATCCACGATTTTAGCTAGAATAAATTGCTTCATGCATCTCACCATCTGTCATAGGTGGGAACAATTCATATAGTTCACCCCCATTCCGTGCCTACAAAGGAATATGTGTGGGAACTTGAGAAGGGGAACGCAGCATGGTCTGGGAATAGTTTTTGAAAAAGGCTATCAACATGTTACCAGAAAATGTAGATGACTGCATTCAAAGTTCAAAACGTTGGTTGTGTTCTTCCGCTTGTAACAATAGGAGAAGTGAGACTGACTAGAGTGAGACCAAAGATATCTCTAGAACAGCATCATATCTACAAGAGTGGGTGAAAACACATATTTGAAGAAAAACCTAAATGCAAGGCAGTTATTGGGTGATCATTTTCCAAATACCCTCACACCTTGGATTTGTGCTGCAAGGACTTAATGAATCACACATCACTTCTGTAGTAAGTCATAGGAAGTTTTTTTCTTTTCCTGGAAGCTTACTATACTGCCTTAAGTCTCTACATTTTTATCCTACATCACAGACAGTGGGGGGAACTTCAATTTTTTATGATGATAATAAATACATTGCATGGTGTGTGCTCCATAGATGTCAGTGGTAGTAAAGTTCCTCATGTGCATCTTGGTAAACATCGCACACTGGGCATCAAGGTATGAAGGAAACCAAAGGAAACCAAAACTGTCAAAACATTTCTGAGGTCACAATTTACAGATGCAGAAATATGTTTGGAGGAATTTCAGTGCTCAAAATAAGAGGATATACCAATAAAAGACATAGTGTCTGACAAAGTGCAGCAGAATATACAACCTGCATCCTAGGATTGTACAAACCAGACCATAAAACTGCATTTGTATATGTGTTACAGATGGATAACCTCATGTCAAGGAACAAAATTCTGTTCCCATATCAATACATCACAGCAAAACAAAACAAAAGAAAACAAAACAAAAGAAAACAAAAAAAAACAAAAAAAAAACCACCAAAAAAACAACAACAAAAAAAAAAAAAACAACACCCTAACAACAAGTCTGTCTTCAGATCCACAAGACTAAGATTCTAAATTTAGCTGAGTTCCTTATCTAAAACCCAATCCACTTTTAAAATGAACTTGTATTCATTTTGTTTTTTTTTTTTTTTTACAAGGTGAGTAATTCATCAATGGATTTTTGACTGACTTAACTTCTGCACGGATACTGACTTCATCAACAAAAATGGGAACTGCAATTAAAGGATATTCAAATATTTAGCAGGAAACTTCTAGCAAGGGTAGAGCAGAAGCTAAAAAAAATGTATGGTAAGTCAGGAGCACTTACAGGGCAACTGTCAACTATATTGTTGACTCTGTGGCAGTGAGGATGGAATGGAACACTTTTTATGACAGTGATGAGTGCTTTATCAGAGCAGAATCATCCCACAAAAATATTGCCATTTAAACAGTGTTTTCTCTGCGTAGTTTTCTTTAGTCCAAGGTGGAGATTCCTGTAAAATTTCAGAAAGAAGTGAGAAGACAAGGAGGAAGAAACCCCAAAATTTATCATTTTCAGTGAAGCTTCTGACAGAGTACATTAAAAATTATTTGGGAAGATTTTATTTCATTTCAAGGCATTAAGGAAATATATTTTGAAACCTCACAAGTTAGTATAACATTCAGTTGTTTTCTGGATAGGTCTAATGACAAAGACGCTTCAAAGACTGAAGCAGATATGAACTACAGATGAAAGTAGAAATTCATACCTAATAATTCCATATGAACCAGACTAGTTTTCTGTCAGAGTGGTAAGACACTGAATGTATGTGGATAACAGAAGCTAATCAAGTGAAAACAAAATCTTGCAAAAGGCTGTTCATACCTTTCCTTAGTTGATTTGGTACTTTCTTAATGAAAATATTAGAGAGTAGGAATAGCATTAAGTGTGTCTAATTTAAAAAAAAAACATACCCAACACCAAAAGGCAATCCCAGGAGACCAGTACTCCCAGATTAATTTATTTACTACAGCCTGTGATCCATTTTACTATCCCTGACTCTTTTTGACCAGATTCTGATTTCAGAGATTGGATGTTGTTTTGTTATTTGCTGGTCTTTTGTTACTTATTGTCTTACTTTTAATCTTGCCTACTTCTGAAGACTGGTTTTGAAAACCTGTCAGACTTCACCTCATTTTTCGTCTTTCACTGTCTCTCCTCAGACTTTGCTTCACCAACTTTTCTTTCTCTAGAAAAAGAAAGTTGTGATGTTGTACATATTGTGTCACCACATACATAATATTGGTTGGTTATTTTTTTCCCTGCACTCTGTCTCCTGCTGAAGGTCACTTTTTCAGCAGGTTTCGCCTGTCACACAGTCAGAAAATAGTAAGTAGGTGGCATTTCATAGGTATAATATCCCAGCATGAATCTTTCAAAATGTAGCTTTTGAAAAAGGTCCTTACTTAAAGGGACAAGAGTCATAAAAAAGGTAATAACATTGAAGTAAGACACTCCTCTCATTTCACAGGTTTTTTAAAAGACCAGTTTAATATGCTTGGAAGCAATTAAGTTTAAAAAATAGTATGTTCTTTTGGCCTATTATAGTTAATGACCAATAATATTCAAAGTACACATGTCCTGAATTTATATATATACAGAACAGATCTCCCAAAAACTGCTGGCAACCAACACATGTTTAACAGGAAATGCTAATAGATTTCTTTTTTATTTTGATAAAAAAGTTTAAACAACAATATGAAATTGTTTTTTCCAACCAAAGATAAAAATGAAAGACACCAAAGATGTGTTCAGGTTTTCTTGTATGCTAACATTTTGTTTCATCTCCAGATAAACACAGTTTCCACATAATGCTGCTGACATGTTTATTAGAGTCTTCTGCCAGAGCAATTTCCTTTCTGATATATTCTTTCTCAGATTGCAGTATTAAAGATGGAAGAGGAATAAAGAAGAGGGAAACAAGATCAAATCTTGAACTGGATAACATATTTAAAAAATAGGAATATATGCAATATTTTTACAGCTATTCCGAGCAGTAATAGCTATATGAAGATGCTATAAATTCTGTTCACAGTAATAGACTCTCAATGGCAGACTTGAAAACATAAAGCTCTAGACAACTTCATCTGGATAAGACAAAGAGAGAAAAAAAATATTTGGCCCAAACTAAGCCAACACTTTACGTATGGCACCAGATCCAAATCAGCAGTAGGCTAAAGCTTCATCATTTAAGCTTTTATGCCTTTCTTCACCAAACGTAGATCCTTATTCTGACAGACTCTCACAAAAAGGTCAAAACACAGATCTGGAGAAATGGCCTCAAATGCACATTTGCAAAAGTTTTGTTAGAAGACCAAGAATCAAACCCTCTAAATTAAAAAATAAACACAATAAAACTTAATGTTTCATAGAAAGTAATTATCAACAACAATTCCTAAGAGCATTTTTAACACATAAAAAAATAACAGTTACTTGCATGGTCTCTGTACTAAGCATATTTTAGTGAAAATAAAAAGACCGCTTCAGATTAAATTATCAGAGTTCACAGAATATGTGTATTGTGTTTTATAACATTTTCAAGAACAGACAATTGATACAGGTATGGTGTTTCATTTTTACACTATTCACAACGGGTTGGCTAAGGGCCATGCAATACACTATCAAATAATCCATTTTGATTCTTGCATTTGTAGGATACCCCAAATTACGTTTAACTACATATATTAAGAATTAGTAGAAGTTATCCAAATATCAAAATTCCTGAAGAGCAATATCTCTCTCCTTTACTTTCCCTCTCAGCCCCCAAGTATGGTGCAAGGAACATTTCAGGGTGCATTTACAAAATACAAAGTGCAAGCAAGTAGTGTGTCATCTCACAGTACTTGGCAAAATTAGTGCTGTCTGGTACAACCCACTACTGAAAACAATGGACTCAAATGAATTAAAGATTATTTGACATTTGCAACAAAATATTTTTCAGAGAAGTTGCTTCTCAATTAGGACTAACAAAGCCTACTCCCTATAGGCTTCTTCTAAAATACTGCTGTTATAAGTCCATTAAGACACTTTCATACAATTCTCAATTTGGTTCCCTCTCTCAGTCTTTAATTGGCATCTATTGTCTTTCTTATTCCTTAAGTAATGCCAGTTACTTCTCCTGTTCCCTAATTACTGAGTGAGAGAGTGACAATTTTATGCCTGTTTCCAAACTATGCATGTACTACTAGCTGCCCTGCTATGAGGTGAAAAGAGTAAGAGGAAGAAGTTTCAGTCTTGCCTTGTAAAAAACAGTAATTTTCATTAAACTTACAAGACCTTCATATTTCAAGATGTGTTTTCTTCTGCTAGTGATGACTTCACAGATAATTGAACAGAGACTCAGCAGCTGCATGAGCTTGTTTCCTGAGGAACCAAAGCATAGACAGACCTCTTGTCTCCTAGCTTCAACTTTTAGTCTGGCTACCAGCTTTAATTTATAGGCTGATTTTAACAAGGGTTATACATATTTTTTAAAAAATCATAAATTTATTCCACATTTTAATTATATCCAGAACAGAGCCAGGTCCACAATATTCCATAATAATCCATAGATTGTGCTGTGTTTTATATGTCACCAGAGAAGTTTACCTTAAGTAAACTTAAAAACAAAACAAAACAAAAAACAAAACAAAAAAAAAAAAAAAAAAAAAAAAAAAAAAAAAAAAAAAAAAAAAACAAAAAAAAAAAAACAAACAAACCAAAAAAACCCCTATAGTTTAGGGCACTATATATTTTTGTAACATATATTTTCTGTAGATATGTTAGAGATTTCCAGTCTTGATTTTGCCACAAAACAAGAAATTATGGCTTGGTCTCTCCTATACACATCAGTTTTCCCTGCTAGCAATTATTTCACTGTAATCAATACTTAAACCTAATTCAACATAACATATATTTGCTGAATCAGATATCCAGACTGGGTCACAGATATTAGTGCTTACATACAGAAATATGACTGCTAGATTCTAGGGGTTTTTTCCCTCTCTTTTGCATAAGCAATCAGTTCTGTCTCCCCTCTAATGGGCACAGAGTTCAGCTGTCCCTCAGCAGCCAGCAGCATGGAACTGTGCTCTTCTGCTGCACAGCTGCAAGACAACAAGGTGGCAAGTGATTAGCATGAGTCAGATAAGGCTGTGAGCAAGAGATTGGCTTGCATGGCTCTGCACTGATTCCTGTCTCTGCTTGATACTCGGTTTCATTTTTCTCTCACCCTAGTTCTAACAGAAAACATCTTGATACCATGTCCTCAAGCCCTCATCTCAAGGAAAAGGTCTTGTTTTTACCAGAGGCTTATGGTACTGAAATCTGTTCTCTCATTTTCTCTTTGAATGCTTCCAAGATAAGAGGTCACATTACAAAAACACTCTGTCTGAGTCAGAATAAGCAGCATATCCTCTTATTATCTTAATAGTAGTTTCCTGAGTTCCAGGCTATGATACAGTCAGCTGACAAGAGAGAAGCTTATAGGTCTAATATATTCCATACAGCTAGAAGCATTTCTGATTTGAAATTAGGGAGGGGAAAATGACTACAAGACAGCCAATTTTTAAACAGAAAAAAAAAAAAGAAAAACAAAAAGTTATCAGCATGATATTACAGACTATGAGGGAACTATACTACCCTGGATGAGTGGGAACCCAAAAGGAGTATCTTTTCCCTATGTTTTTGTTGATGTCTAGTACTTTGCTATCCTAAGTTTTCCATTTCCACCTTTTCATCAATAACTGAGGGGTTTTTTATGTTTGGTTTGGTTTTGTCAGGTTCTGGGGGTTTTTTAGTTGGTTGGTTTGTTGGTTGGTGATTTTTTTGTTAATTTTTTGGGGATTTTTTTTTGCCAAAGAGAACTTAATTTTTCATTTCTAAGCAGGGACTTTCATGTTCCTTTAAGAGAGATACCTTTCAAAGAGAAAATGCATAAAATAATGGCTTACAGGTGAAAGTGATATTATTTACAACAAAACTACATTAAAGCTGCTAATATGTAATAACTTCTGCATTTAAAAATCAGTGAACTAAGGAATTGCAAAAAAAAATTAAAGCCATTCTAAATATCAGTGGGCATCTAGAAGGAAGTAAAAAGGTTTTCATTGATCCAACATTCAGAAATGTTTATATGTTCAACCCATAACAGAAAAACTGAAATCTGATTTTGTGCAACAGTGAGCAAACAAAATGACAGAAAAAAGAAAAAAGGTTTCATAAGGTCAATTTTTGAATAAGATAAAGTTTTCCATTTTTTATTCCAAATAAATTCATGGCTCCCTTTAGACATAAATTTAAAATTCATCTCTTTTAAAAAATACAACAATCATAGTTGATTAAATCAAGAAATCCAATGCTATAAAAGACAAGGACTCATGCATTGGGGGGTAATATTATCATGTGCCAGCAGGCTATTAAGTGTTTCTTATTTAATTAACTATGTCCAACTGAATCACATTTTAGCAGTTATGTTACTTTATATACAATGAGAATAGCAGTATGGGGTTTTTTCCAAGGTTTCTTTTGTAGATAATGATTTCTTTTAGATTAATTTAGATCTAGTATATTTGGTTTATAATTAATTATATAGATAATTTTTATAGTGAAAAATGTTTTAAAAAATGCAAATATGAATATGACTTAAAGCAGAAATCTTTTTATACTTTTTCTATTTTGCAAGTAAATTCAGCAAAATCCTGGATTAATGGTGATATCTTTCTCAATATTTCCTTAGAAGCAAGAGCAATGCATCTAATACAGTTTATTACATGTCCCTTTCAAACAAAGAATTTCTTCAAAGAATTTCTATTCCCATTTTCTCTTTCCTTCTGTTAATTATATATATTAACTATGTAATGGTGCATCTTACCTGTAAAGACAAATTTTTCAAACTGCAGTCTATTATTCTGCTCTGAGACAAAATCCATGAAGGAGAATCTGAATTTTATATTGCCATAAAGTTTCTTTCCCCTTTTCTACGATGAATATTTGCAGAATGGAATTAAGTTCCTGAAAGTGAAAGGTTTAACAAAATCCAATTGAGAGTATAAATGCAGTGTGTGAATTTTCCTATTTGCTTAAGTAGGAAAGCTTGTGTTGTAAGTAGACAGCTTAACTTTTTTTTCTTTTTCTCCAGAAGGAAGGTGATGGCAAGAAAGAAACCAGTTCTGCAGAGATTACGTCCCACAACTAAAGTTTGTCATGATCAATATATTCTATTAAAATTACCTGTTATACTACACTCTAAGGACTGAATGAAAATTATTAACTGGTAACACTAAGAAAAGATTTTTTTTTTTTTTTTGCTTCTTTGGTGGGTGGAAAGGTTGATGTCCTGTGCAAAATGTGAAAAAATCAAAGTGTAAAAGTATAAGCCCTGAGTACTTTCCTTGGAAATTCTCTGGACATTGCAGGAAATAGTGTTTTGTTAACCGGCATTCAATTTTCTTCCTTTCTGTTAACATACTCAATACTGTTGATATGGTTAAAATTGCTCAGTTCTTTTTCAGCCAAAGTGACCAACAGCTTTAAGAAGTGCAGATTGCAGCCACTCATCTACTCAGTAATGAACATGTTTACATGTGTCACAGGCTGACACCTACTCAGATGCACCCCTGAGAGAAAATGAGTCCTTATCTGCATCCACCCAGAAGACCATAAATTGCCTTTAGATATAGACAAAATAAGAGAGCTTGATCTGGGACTGCATGAGCAATGAAGCCATTGGCAACTGGTGCCACGCAAGAGAGTCAGAAAATGACAAATAATGAAAATGTTAACACCTTAGTGGGAACACATCCACATGCGTCCATCACTGCGGAAGATTGATCTCCAGCAGGCACTGCTAGGCCATTGGGCAGGGCCGGGACACACACAGAAAAGTGAGCAGACCAGGGCAGCAGCTGCCTGAGCTGGTGGTCAAGTGTGTTTTCACGGCAAATCCTGTTTAACATCATTCTGGTTTAACATTTGCAAGATCCTCAATATTAAAGTGTTTGATACTATAAAATTTGGAGTGAACTGCAATGTTTGTGAGAAAAGACTGCTCTCGAATGCATAATAGGAAGGACTGAAAGAGAGTCTAGCTTGACTGCTTTCAGAATAACTTCTTGGTGCATCAGGGACCTATGTTTTTGTGCTTATTAAAGTGTTAAGACTACTGGATGGAAATCGTTAAATAACTCTGATGCATCTATGAGGAATCTGCTAGTAATGGAAATTTAATGAATTTTATGTACCTGATTGTTTTCAGATCAGAACCATCCAGTATGGATTTAGGAAAAACAGGTCCTGCATAACCAGCATGATTTTCTTTTAAAACCAACCTGATTTTCTCTTATCACCAGGTGATTCTTTTAGTGGATGAGGGAAAGGTTTTAGTCCACCTGGACTTCAGTAAAGCCTTTGATACTGTCTCCCGCAGCACCCTCCTGGAAAAACCAGCAGTCCATTGCTTGAACTCTTTGCTGAGAAGGCTGGGCCGAGAGAGTGGTGGTAAGTGGTGACACATCCAGTGGGTAGCCAGTCACTAGTGGGGTCCCCAAAGCTCAGTATTGGGGCCAGTGCTGTTTAATAACTTTATCAGTGATTTGGATGAGGGAATGGAGTACATCCTCACTAAGTCTGCAGAAGACACTGAGTTGGACAGGAGCATTGATCTGCTGGAGAGTAGGAAGGCTCTGCAGAGAGATCTGGACAGGCTGGATCTCTGAGCTGAAGACAACAATATGAGATTCAACAAGGCCAAGTGCCAGGCCCCGCTCTTGGGTGACAAAAAGCCCCTGAAGCGCCCCAGGCTGGGGGCAGAGTGGCTGGAAAGCTGCCCAGTGGAAAAGGACCAGGAGTGCTGGTCAACAGCAGCTGAACACGAGCCAGTGTGTGCCCAGGTGGCCAAGAAGGCCAATGGCATCCTGGCCTGTATCAGAAATAGTGTGGCCAGCAGGATTAGAGAAGTGACTGTCCCCCTATACACTGGTGAGGCTGCACCTCATGTGCTGTGTCCAGGCAGGAGTACATGGTCTCAAGCTGTGCCAAGGGAGATTCAGGTCAGACATCAGGAAGAATTTCTCAATGGAAAGGGTTGTTAAGCATTGAAAGAGACTTCCCTGTGAGGTGGTAGAGTCACCATCCCTGGAAGTGTTCAAAAAAAGACTGGACATTGCACTTAGTACTGTAGTCTAATTGTAATGGTGGTGTTTGGTCATACTGGACTCTTGTAAGTCTTTTCAGTCTCCGTAATTTAACAATTCTGTTTCTGTGTTCTTGTAAGTACTATTCCTGTGCTTAAAAGAATAAGCAGAATGGTAGCAGGGTGAATGTATGCCCATGAATATGTGCTGAACTGTTGTTAGGGTTTACTGTTTTAGCATATATTTCTCTGATGATTCTGAGAACAGTACCTTTCCAATGTAATTTTTCAATTAATCTTGTATACAAAGACAATATATACCAGTATTTTAAATGGCATTAATAATTTGCAACGTGTAATAATAATAACTAACTTCGGGGGTTTTTTGACAGCACTGAATGGATTTTTTAATAAATTATTTGCAAATAATTCAGTAGTTTCTGGACAGAAAGGAGAAAAAAAGTTGATCCTAAATAAAGATCCTAAATAAAGATAATATTCCCTACAGATTTAATTGTACTGTGTGAAATGAGGCATGCATGAAAATCTGTTTGGGGAATATTTGACCTTTTTTTATCTACAAAAATATAATTTAAAATGAAATTTAATAGCTTACATTCTCAGAAATTTGGCTTAGAAGGCTTCTTGTCTGCACAAATGCACACAGAAATGGATACACACACAGAGAGTGGTCACCTCAGCTGTGAACAAGCATCTACGTCTGCATCTACATCTACAAAGTTCTTATGGAGCTGTACTGAGGTGTGATCGAGAGCAAAACTGCTTGTAGTGAAAACATTTCCTTGTCCTTACAGTGCAAGGTTGTTTGGAGACGACTTTGAACTTCCCACTAAACATCCCTTATAAATGGATTGAGGACAACTACATGCTCTATTCTCTGCTGAGCAGGAGTTATTAGGTTTGAACAGCTTTTGAATGCATCCATGTGTGTTTTAAAGATATATTCTTGATAGCTCATTGCTCTGGGAATACAGCTATGTTTTTGTGATAGTACTATTCTGCACAATCTTCAATACCTGTCTGTGCTATTAAGACATTATCCAAACACAACTTGCAATTAGAGAGTATCTAAGTGCATTGTATATCACATGGTTGCTATCTATTATACGCTATAAAAAAATAAGGCAATAAAAATACCTTATGATCAAAATGGAAAATATTGCTTGGATATAAACTTGAGTAAATGTAATTGTTTCTTTTGGGAAAGAAAGAAAGAAAGAAAGAAAGAAAGAAAGAAAGAAAGAAAGAAAGAAAGAAAGAAAGAAAGAAAGAAAGAAAGAAAGAAAGAAAGAAAGAAAGACGACTTTGAACTTCCCACTAAACATCCCTTATAAATGGATTGAGGACAACTACATGCTCTATTCTCTGCTGAGCAGGAGTTATTAGGTTTGAACAGCTTTTGAATGCATCCATGTGTGTTTTAAAGATATATTCTTGATAGCTCATTGCTCTGGGAATACAGCTATGTTTTTGTGATAGTACTATTCTGCACAATCTTCAATACCTGTCTGTGCTATTAAGACATTATCCAAACACAACTTGCAATTAGAGAGTATCTAAGTGCATTGTATATCACATGGTTGCTATCTATTATACGCTATAAAAAAATAAGGCAATAAAAATACTTTATGATCAAAATGGAAAATATTGCTTGGATATAAACTTGAGTAAATGTAATTGTTTCTTTGTTTCTTTTGGGAAAGAAAGAAAGAAAGAAAGAAAGAAAGAAAGAAAGAAAGAAAGAAAGAAAGAAAGAAAGAAAGAAAGAAAGAAAGAAAGAAAGAAAGAAAGAAGAAAGAAAAGAAAGAGAAAGAAAGAAAGAGAAAGAAAGAAAGAGAAAGAAAGAGGACAGAAACCTTTATAAGGAACAATACTGCTTTTTAACTACTGGAGCTAGTTTCTTCTCAATAGATCAAAAATATGTAGAATAATCTTCTAAGCTACAGATCTGGGCTAAATAAATTGCTTCTAAACAGGAATTCACAGGTAAGTAATTCACAGTGGAAAAACTTCCGAACTGGAAGTAAAATTTTTCCTTATAATGCTGGGACAATATTTTAAAAAGAGAGGTTGCGGTCAGCTTTTACAAAAGATTTTGAGGCATTTCCCCCTCAGTCTTGGCAAGCTCTCTTTAAAGGAAAAGAGCTTTAAAGGAATAAAGGAAAAAATCTGTAGAAAATCTTTGATGGCACTTTCTTCTATAAAAATTTTCTAAGCACTTAATAAGTTGTTTGGCTTTGTCTAGGTTTATCATTGTCCTTTTTGTATTTATCAGAAGTGGAAGTGTTAAAGGAATTTTCTATTAAGTATTTGTCATTCATTTGGTACTTAAAACATATGGCTGGAACTTTATTCATGTGCTTCTTTTTTGAGATTTCTTATATCACTTTGTAGAACGGCTTGTTAAGTGTCTATTTTTGGTAGGTGTGTCATAGGCTACCTAAAATTTAGTTTCACATCTTGAACCATTTTCTATGAAACTTGTGTATTTATAGGTACTATACTCTACCCTGATAAAGAAAGATGGCAATGAAGCCAACTGGAAACGTATCTTTCTTTGTTCACTGGCCTTTTCTTCAGTGATTCAGAACATCACAGGTGCAAAAGAAAAAAAAGTCTACTTGATCAACACAGCACCAAACTGCTCTAAGTGCAAAAAAATACTCATATCTGTGCAGTATTTATTAATTTTAATAAAATTTTATTATTTGTGTTATTAAAATACATATATCAATTGTCTATGACAGTGCAAAATGTTACAGACAATATTATTACATTGAAAGGGGAAAATATTGCTTTGGAATAAGAATTCAAGAATTCTTATTGTCATATTGTAAATTATGAAATATATATTTTTAAAAATCTGACATACACATTTTTATTATCCAGGCTCCACATATTCTGCCCTAAAGACTTAAAGACCAACATTTTGCCTGAAAGTAGTCTTTAGGTATAAGAGAATTCACATTAACTGATTGAAGCTGAAATGTTTTCTGAATCCAGTGCCAGCTTTGTAGTAATGAACTGAAGAATTTTTGTCACAAAGAGAATAGCATATGATATTTTCATCTTCTTCAACTTCGCTTCCCAGATTCCAAGATGCCTAAGAAACTTTAAGATTTTATGCTAAAGTTCGTCTGAATGTACTTTTCAATTAAATTTTATGTCTATTTATATAAAAGGCTATTGACATTTCTGGAAAAAACCTATAGTATCTGTAAGGTGATGAAGAAGCTACTCCTTTTCATTTGGATTATTTTGCCATTGATTACAAAAGAGAGCTGACGTCAATTTTACCTTGTTTCAATGGAGAAGACAAACTATGAAGATCACTTGCATATGACATTAAAAAAAATAATAATTTCTGGCACAGTACTGTGCAATCTTCTGGCCTTTGACAAAATATTAGCACTAGGAAGTGCTGAATTTTTTTAATGTTGGGTCTTTTAGCCGTGACAGGAATTTTTGTCTCCTTTGGCATTTTTTTTTTTAAGGAAGAAAATTCAAGGATTATTAAGAACAGCTGGATTTGGTTTGGATTGTTGTCATTTTGTTCGCAGCCTTGGTTTCTTCATCACTTCTGCACAACACAATTTTGCCTTGAGCAGATGATCATGTGAAACTACAAGGAACTTTTTTATTCAGCCACTGCAAGGAGTGGACAGAGACTTCACACTTTTGTCAGCTAAGACCTAGATGAAAGACCTGGCAGCTTTTTCAAAGCTCTGTTTTGATCATGCTTCTAAGAGTTGATGTATAACAGACTCAGATGCTGTATTGGATTAAAGTAGCTAGTACTGAGAGATTTAGGAAAAGGACTATTGCAAAGATGTACTAGACAGTAAAGACAGTAGTTGAGGGCAGCATAGCCTCCTATAAAGGACATTGTGTTATACTAGAACTGATGTTTTCCAGAGCTGATAAATGGGAAGAGATAAATCCACTAAAACCCACCAAGAGCTATGTTGGATATGTCTCAAATACAGAGAGAAGTATTAGGAAAAAAAAAAAAAAAAAAAAAGTCTGTGAGGACAAAGTATCAAAAGAGAAGGTGTGATTAATCAAGCTATGAATGAGTGTGTGAAAATTAAATTGCATTAAAAACCTATCCAGGAAGGAATCATTATACCTACAGTCTACTAAGATACATAAATATAAAAAAGGAGACAAAAACTAGAAAGCTCAAATAAATGCAAAAGTAAATATAAATATAATAACTATTTTTGAGATTTCTAACACAGTTTTTGTTTTTTTTTTATTTGATCAGTAATAAAATGAAAGATTTGACCTTTTAAACTGGAGGAATAGGCTAACTTCTACTTTCACCTCTTAGGAGAAATTTGCCATCCCCAAAAATCTGATTTAAATTGCATAAAATAAGCAAAGAGGAGAGACAAAGCTGTAGTATTTTTTAGAGAAAGTTTTTCATTAAATATAATATTTTTCTTGACTATAATAATTTTATGTAACCTCTTTTCTACTTTATTTCTGAGCAGTTTTAATAAAAGCAAATGAATATATTAATAATGTGAGTATATACTAGAGCAAATTTTTAAATAGTGAGGCAATAACTTTGCAGCTTGGTGACCAGAGCACTGAAATTATATCTGCTATAATACAGTTTTATACCAAATGGAGAAAATTAAACAGCAGAAACAGAGTACTCCAGAGTCCAGTAGCTCAGAGGTTGCAGTTAAGATCTTGACTTTTACAATTGTTATGATATCTTTGTTCATATGGAAAAAGAGATGCATATGACTCTTCCATGCATGTGATATAATACCTCTCAGAGCTTATAGAACTAGTTAGGAAGGAGGCTCTCTCTCAATGACTTCTCAAGGAGTTGCAAAATCCTCTTGTGAAACCACAAAAAAAAAATCATTTTACAAGTTTACCTAATTATCATTTTTCGCCTTCTCCATGAGGTGTTGGCTACAAAGTACCACACCTAAACTGTTTCTAACAACAATGCAAACAGCATGTGGAACGAACAAGGGGAGCTTAAAGTTTTGGCCCAGTGCCAGAGATTTGCTATCACTGGCCAAAATGAAACCTGGTTGGATGAGTCCTGTGTCTGGAGTGCCCAGATGAGTGGGTACACTTGATCACTGTGTCTCCTTTTCCCCCCATCATCCTGAGCTTTTAATTTATCTACCCCACCTAAACTTCCATACTTGATTTTTGAGGAGACTGTCTTCACCAGTTTGTTCAGTCTGTTGGGAAAGATGCCCCAGTTGACTGGGTCAGGATGGATCCATTCTCTCACAAGAAGGTTTGATCCTTTATAAGAGAGCCCCATGGTTGTAGAACCTGAAGCCCTATTCAAACATCAGCTATGCAAACTATTGTAGAGCCATAAAGTCTGCTGAGTCCTCCTAATGCCCTTTCTCCTCACTGGCAGGAGTCAAACATTATGTGTATGCTGTTGAACACTGTCCACAGAGATCCTACACATGTTTTGGCAATTCCCAGGTCACCCCAGTCTATAATATTGGTGCTATGTGGAAGAACTGTAGAGCCACTACGCTGGATGAGGCATTGGTCACCTCTCAGGGAAGTCATGAATGCAAGCCCCCAGCAAGAAGGAAACCTCTCCAGGGGACAAGTCTGGTCAGCAGGTGAGGGCCTCTGCCCCCTGCATAGTGATTCTCCTGCCACCACCACACATCACTTTCTTTTTGTGGTCCTGAGTGGCTCAGACTGAGCCACTAGGGATGCTGTTTAACAGTTTTCCCAGTTCCTCATCAGTTATAAGGGAGATGAGCTGATTCTGCAGCTGCAAGTCATCAGAAAAAATGATGGAACAATCCTGCCAAGACTCAGCTGTTAATCAAACTCACATACAATTGTTCTGCAGAGAATAATTGGGGTCCTTTCATAAATGGGAGGAGGGGAAAAGAATGAGAGAGATGTTAGCAGCTGATCTGGCTTGGGTTTTGAGCATTTTTTCTAGGATAGATTGAAACTAAAGTATACACACAAATCTGTCAGTGCATCAAATGGAGGAAAATGCTAAAAAAAATACATAGACCTTTACATAGATAAAGATACATAGAGGTTTCATTTCATGTTAATGATCCATTTGCAGATCATGCTACTGCTTGATTAATAGTAAATTTAAAAAAAAAATTACTACAAGGCCTTGCAGTTACCTTGTTAGTTACAGCCAGAACAAAGTAGGGACGCTTTGTTCTCTGTGATACTATATTCTACCAACTCCAAGTACTGTATTCCCATGGTGCTTATTGAACACAATCATGTCTGTCTTATATCTCTTAAAGACAAATGTCATTGAAAATTCTAAACATGAAATAGCAGAAGCTTCAGCTATCTAAATACTTAAGATACACTTCAGAAAATGAAAAGGAGGCAAAAAAATGTGTAAAGAGGAGGATTTCATTGCCTTCATCACAATGAAAAGAATTACTTGATTCATTATATTTTTTTAGGGTTTTTTTATCTATACTGGTGGCAACCTTAAATGCAAATATAGGGACTGATGAAGAAGGTGATAAAAGTAATACAATAACCAATATATTCTGGTTTACCATTTGCTTAGATGATGGCAATCCTAATGCTAGTGAATAAATACAGAAGTATGGGGAATTTTAATAAGTAGGGTATTGCAATCTGTTTCTTTTGCCCTATACCTTTTTCATCTGCTGTCAAAAATAAAGTATAAAGAATCTCATACTTCTTTCTGCAAGAGGGGCTTAACTACTGGCTTTGGTGAGATGCTTGCAATTCTGAAAGGTGTAAGAAAGAGCAAAATCACACATTTTGATGTGTTTACCACTGTTCTTGAATGGGATTGTATATTGCAGCCTTTTACAAATAAAGGTTTCAAATTCACTACCATTGTGACCTCAACACTGAAGGCTTGTGTGTCAGTTAGCAGTGTTTTAATATAGACCTGCAACTTAGAGGTTCTACTGACTGTATTAAACTGCACGTTTGATATATGATTTCATGACTCAATATGATGTTAATTTGCAATGGCAAGAAATTTTGGGGATTTTATATATTGAGAGCTTTGCACAATTTTATCCAGAAGTAAAACATTTCTACTTCTCTATTTAACTCCTGTGTTTTAAGCTCAACTTCTTATTTGATCAATTTCTTTACTTGTTTTTTGCTTGTAATTACGTAGCATCAAGTACATTGCTAATATTATTACATGTCGTTGAAACATGATTTTTAGAAATATAATATGTTCATTGCTGTTTAGGTTAGGATCTCAGTTTACCAGAGGAAAGTGGTCAGGATAAATTATAGTCTTTCCTGAATTTTGGACTTTAAAAAGTATTTGAAAGATTTTATGTGACATATTGTCCTCACGGGGAGATAAACACAATTATCTAGTTAGAGCTATGCATTCTGGTTTTCTGGATTATTTTTTCTTTTCTATTTTCTATCATGGAACAAGATTTTATTATTATCCAATGCCTTAAGATGCTTTTATTTGCTTATATATCTAATTCTATATGGTTTAAATTTAGGTCTAGAAATAAAGGGAAACAAAAATCTTTCAATTTTTCAAGATATTTTTAAAAAAAATGTACATAAGGTTTCCTAAGTTTCCTATCAAAGTTAATACCAACTGCATGTATATTTCCTGAGTAAAACTCATGGCTTTCTAAGGGTTTGGATGTTACATTTGTTCACATGGGAGATGCTGGCCAGTGGAACTCAAGCATCTGAAGTACCAAAGACTCCATTAAAATGCCCTACTAATTATTTTTAAAAAGGAAAATAAATTATTTATCCTCATCCTCTGGAAAATAGTCCTACTTTGTTACCAAGACTAACCCCAAGTAGTTATCCTTTGAGCATTATGGTTCTTTGCATTGTGTCTCCAGTTGGAGCACTTGGTTAATCAACTGTTATAGCAGAGACTGGTAGTGGTTCCATATCTGACCAAAGGCACCCAGCTGCAGAATTATTTGATTCATAAGTGGTATCAACTAGAGCTAAGAAAAAAAGAAGAAAAGGCAGGATATCTGGGACATAACCACAACTAGTATTGTGTAACTGAGCAGTTGCACAAGAGCTGCTGCAGCTGCAGTCTTTAGTATTATTTCTCTTTTCTCTCTGATATACCTACAATTCACCAGAGGTATGCAAAGCAATGCAGACACCAATGAAACCATGTGAGAAATTTACAGAATCAGCTTTTGTGAAATACCAATTGTGCTTTTAAACTTCTAGGAACTACAAATCAATATAGAATAAACCAAAGCAAAGTAAAGAAATTCTAACCAGAAATTCTAACCATGTTTTATGACAATTAGTTCATGCTCACTCCAAAACTGAATTCTGGAAGACACCAGAAAGCTGGTAAGATGGTAAGATACAGTCATGGTATTTACTTTGCTCAGAAGTTTCACCTAATCCAGTCCCCAGTGGTATCACAGCAATAATATCAGCCATTTCACTACTGTCTTCCATTCACTTCTGCATCTCTCATGCATGGCTTATTTCTGTGTCTCAGTCCTTTGTTGTCTACTTGCTCTGTCAGCTAATTTAGTGAAATCAGGAATATTTCTTCATTTCTGAAAATTGTGTTGTTTAGAAACCTCCACTCATTATTTCTGCTTTATTTTCTTCAACATAATCAAACAAAACTAGACTTTTCAATACAAATATATAAAAAATACATGTATCTTTCAATACAAAGGAGTTGGTTAGAAGTGGTATAATACAATTAAGACAAATATTAATCTGTACCTGCTGAAAATATATGTAAAGAATTTTGTCTACAGGTTAAAAGAAGAAGTCCACAATACGTACATCTAATACATTTTGAGTACCAGAAGATCTAATTCTGCTAACAAGCACTTTTGCATTAAAACAGATAAAGGGAACATTACTATGGAAGATGTGATGGCACAACTAAGAGCTATGTCTACTCATCTAATTAAGGATTGGATTATTTTTGTGCTAATGATTTACATACAATCACTCCTATAGGAATACAATATTAAACACAGCTTTCAAATTAATAAAACTTTGGAGAACAGTTGATGTTTCTAATGAAACTTTTGAGATTACAGAAAAATAGATTTTGCCTAAGAATTTAGGGTGATCTTTGCTCTCAGTGACATCCCTGCCTGTGGAAGCATTCTGTTGTTCTGGATATGGGTTTAAGGCTCAGCATGTGGAACCAGATCAGAGAACTCAGATAATATAGTGAAATTAAATGTAGCAATTTTATGAGATTCAGTAAGTCATAAATAAACCATTTTAGTAATAGTTATAATTTTCTCTTTTGCTAGATATTTGCACTCAAAAAGAAATTGAAGTATTAAATAGAAAATAATTGTAGAATTCTTTGCATTTAAATTTCCTTTCACCAAAAGGTCAGTATTTTAAAACATTATATCATGAGTAACACCTCTGTTAAGGATATATTACTTTTTAAAGAATGATAATAAAAGGTTTTTTGGAGAACAACAACAAGTTTGCTGAAAATTTAGGGAAATTATGACTATCAGATTTTTTTTACTGTTAAAACACTTTTTTAAAAAAAATTATTAACAGTATGGCAATGGTGATTCATCATATGTAGAAAATGGTGTTCAATGAAAAAAAAAATCCAAAAACAACCCATACAAAATTTAGAATTATCTGATGACTGTTCCGTGAGTGCCCAGTGCTTGACAATTACAGACTTTCTGAGCCAAACATTATATTTAGACTATTGTGTTTAGCAGATATTTAATTGTTCTTCAAACTTATTCATATTTTTAGTTTCTAGACCTCTGACAAGGACCTCCTCTGTTTAATTTCTACTTTATTTTGTCCTGGTGCTTATATTAAACCTATCAAAATGAAACATGAGTTCTCATTTTATATAAGGTTATTGAAAGATATTAAAAACTTTTTCATAGCTCAGGAAGAGCAGAATCAGTCAAAATTTTTTAAGATGCATACCTTTTAATCCACTGGAAAAAAAGTGTTCTAAAAAACAAAGTAAAACAATTGAGTTATATTTCTTTTATTTTTCTCTTGCCCACAAAAATTTTAAAATTAGTATATATAAAATCTTATTAAAAAATAACATGCTAGATAATATTCTTGATGAGTTTTCAACTGAAACAAACCACAGAAAAGAGGAAAGAGGTTTAGATTTAGGTCTTTTAAGCTCAAAAATTACCTAGAATTAAAAGAAATTCCCTCATTAAAAAATTCTGGTACATGATAAGGAAAATTTCGAACTGATAATTAAATGTTGTATAGACTTTTCTCATCCATTCTTATATTAAAAAACACCCATAACCAAACATTTCAAATGTTAGGATTATTCCCATCTATATTGTTTTAATCCTTTATAGGTTTTATACATCATCATATGTAAGTAATCATACAGCAACATAATAAAGGTTTCCCTACAGAAGTGTGCATTAACACTCACACTACGTAAAGGACATTGGTTTTTCTCATCATTTAAGGAGACTAATTGAAATATTTCTTTGAAATTCACAGCATAAACATTGTTATAAATATAATTCAGGGGATCATTTCTTTTAGAAGTTGAGGGTTTTTTTCTATATGAAACCTAGATGACAATAAATATATATACAAAATTGAAATATAACTGGTATATGACATGATAGTTCATCTGCACTGGGATTTCACTTTAGGTGGGAATTGCTGCTGGGTAGTAAAAATACAATGTAAGGATGGGTACATACTGTGCACCTCTAGAGAAGAATAGGTAATTAGCACAATTTGATTCTTGGAAATTTTGTTTTGTTCAAGTGTCTCATTGAGGTGGTGCCGAGGATTTTAATTATTATTGTAGGTGCGCCTTTTGATCTAATAATTCTCCTAGTTTGGATAATTCCAAAAATATCTTGCACAATGCCATGGTGGCACACAAATTAAATTGACCTTTGCAAGTGCAGTGGAGATCTATAGAGACAGCTGGACAAAAGTTGAGGTATGGAAGAAGAAACATATTGATACATGAAGATATGTACATTCTAAAATTAGGGTATTATAGTCAGTCTGGACCTTCTCTTATAGGCTGTAATTTCGCTTTCCTCAATTTTCCCTAAGGTAGTGTTAGTTTCAAATACTGAGCAGCATTGTGCTCCTGTTTATAAGATCCTTATTTGACAAAAACTCATTTTTCCTTTAAACAATGTTTTGATTCTAATAACATTGCAATCATTAGAGGTGTTTGCATACATTGCTTTTAGATTCTTTTATAGAAAAAAAATATATATATAGGAAGTTTTGTTGCTTGCAGAGATCAAATACCATCTATATTTCAATTTTGCTGCATACATTCAATGAAAACAGAAGCACAAGTCTACAGCACTTGTCTTCTATAATTTTCTTATGCTGCACTGTCTTATTTTTCTCATTTGAATTCATAAGCGTTCGCTATGAGGCCAACACAATAACATAATTATTTATTAAATAATGCAGAACCCTACCAGAGAAGATACTTGGTACAGGATGACTATTAAATTAACCCATTTAAAGTGACCTTTTATTTGGCAGGCAATGCCTTCCAAGAAAATTAAGAAAAGGAAACCAGGAACAGCACAGTTTCTAGAGCCAACAATGTGGCTTGGGAGCAATAGTAAAAATAGATATTGCAACTGCTTCAATGAAGTACATCTGAAATACACCTGACCTTGCACAGGATATTAGTGCTGGTATCTGTACTAAAGTTAATTCAAGTGAGAAAAAATTTACAGTGTTATTGCATAATCCTTTCTGATCCACCAAAAAAACCCAGCAATTTCATCCTAAGGCTACATCTCACATGTACTTTGTCATTCCTGTACCAAAATGCAGGGGTAAATCTTCAGCCATTTTCAATCATAGCACTCCACGTAATTAATGAAACTGATGTGGCAGGACTGTTATATTGATGGTAAGAGCATTTAATTTGCCACAAAAAATAGACATGTACCTTGCTAGTCATGCCCACTTTGGAGACCCTTGAAGTAATGCAATCTGATGTCATCACTATGCATCAGAAAGGTGTGGTGCTGTGCTCTTTCTTGTTTAGTGGAATTTCACCAGATACATTAATGAACAGTAAATTCTTTCCTGTGGCCATTGCATCAAAGAGTTACAAGTCTGCCAGTTTATGACTGTTACAGTGCCAAGAACATCCATTCAAAGCAAAAATATGCACTATATCATGATTATGCATTGTCTCTCTTGGCATATTTTTTAATATCTCATCCTGCACAATGTCCTAGTAATAACACACTTTTATCAGCTCTAACCAAATTAGCTTTTGCTGAGGAATAAAAGTACAAAATTGGTTATTCAAAGGAAAGGGCTTTGTCTTATTATTCTGGGAGACAGGCAACTGCTAGGGATTTTGCTGATATCCTTGATATGATTTGAAGACTTCCACCTAGAGTACACTCTGACTTTGAAGACACTGTGAGGGCGCAAACATGGGATTCATTCCTGACTTAACAGAAATTCTTTATTAGTGTGCAGTTTGATACATTTCTGAAAAACACATTAATATCAGAGCCAACAAATATTGATAATACTGATATAATTACCTGTGATATAATTTTTAGTTAGGTAACAACTTGATTTAGAGTCAAATCTACTTTTAAAAATGCTTTATGAGTTTTATGTGATATCATTTTCCTACATTTAAGGTTAAAAAAATTATTCCTTTGGTATATTTATTAGTCTTGGTTTTTTGATTTTTGGGTTTTTTTGGTAAGGAAACAGTCTGAGAAAATTGCTTCTAGAAATTGTTCAGTTTCAAATATTTTTTGATCATATATTCACAATTATGTGTAACTAATACCTTTGGTTAAGTATAGCAATATCTTTGCAGAAGTATTTGATGTTGAGGGTGAAATAAAGCTCTACTCAGTCTTCCAAAATTAGAAATGTATATTTCTACAGAGCAGTTTATTTTAGATAATTGAGGCAGGTTTCCTAGCACGTTTCCTAAAATGATATTGAGTATTTCTATTAAAAAGATATTAAATAGATTTATGTTCAGCAAGAGCACATTTTTGAACAAACCCCACAATTTGTCCCCCATATAGATATAAGCAAAACTAGCTGACTCTTATTCCAGAATTTGAAACTCCTTTGCTAACATGTGAAAGATTTAAAAGCCATTGTAACACGGATTAATTGTATTGTAGGTAACAAAATTTATGCCATCTCCACTGTTAATTAGCAGCCCACCTTGAGTTCACCTACTTTGCTCAGGTGCTATAAAGAAGCCACTTTCCTGACTTACTGAATGCCTGAAGCTCACTGAGAGAGCTACATTCCCTGCTCTGACATGAGCATGGGTGAGATGCCTGATCTCTTGGACACTGGAACCTTTAAGCTGCCAACTGCTGACAAATCACTCAGAACTCACCTGACAACAAAAGGGATACTGAGTCATCCATCATCTCTTAAATAAAGCAATTACAACTGTTCTATACTAATTATTCATTTCTGTCCAACTTCAAATATTTGATATTTTCATCCTCCTGTCACTCTCTCCTGGCAGATTTTTCCTCAGCAGAAGGCACACATTACCTGTGTTGTGTTGATGTTCACATTGTTCAGTCTGTATTGATTGCAGGCCATTATGTACCCGGTGTTATTTGTCACAGGGTGTCACAAAGGGCACAGATAGCTTATGAGACAAAAAACCCAGATCTATTAGTGATGAATCCTTGACAGAACATTCATATTTCAGCAACTAAGAATGTAAATGCAGTCAAGAAATCAGAGTAGTTCAAGAGTAGTTTTTGCTAATTGTGGATTATACATGAATAAACTAGAGCCTTGAACAATTTCATTCAATAGAATTGTTCAAATTATATTTAGAGGAACAAAAAACCCAAATTAAATATTGAAGAAAAAAAAAAGTAGTCACATTGAATGTATTTTCCCACCAAGGAAAGAAAACTAAACTTGCACTTGAGAAATTCACAGGCTAGAATGGACTTCAAGATAGCACAGAAAAAGTTGAACTAGTTGAAATTACTAGTTTGGGTAGTGGAAGCAGTATTTCTGCTTCCAGTACCCAAAGTACAATACTCTTACATACCAATAATAGGCAGATGAGAGAGCACTGGAGTGAACCAGACAAGATAACCTACCCTGTGCTCCAAGCCCCTCAAAGGTCTCTGGTTCCTGGCTCAGACAGAGTCAGCTCAGGGTCGCCAGCCTCCAGACAAACTGCAGCACACAGCAGGTAGGGGTTCCTTAGCTACTATTCACAGGTCTCTGCCTTAGTGTAATCACTAGCTCTCCCAGGATCCAAGATGTGGAATGATAAACCAGGAACCATGGACAGACTGTGACAAAAAGCCCCCATTTTATAATACTGCCAGGGCTCCCCCCTCCTTCTATCTTGGCTTTGCAGTTTCTTTCTGTAACTACTGGCATTTATATAAAATGAAGAATAATAGAGAATGAGGACTGGAAAACATTTTTTGCTGCATCTATTTATTTAGCATGTGTTGATTTGTCTCCCTAGTATCTGCTTGTATTAAAAACTAGATATTATAGAGAGCTTGAGGAGAAAAGGTTATGTGTAACTTAGTGTTGCTATGCAGTAAACTATCCTTGTGGTCTGCTTTGAATATAATGCAACCACAGATTTAGTATTTCTGAACATAAACAGCTATTTCATTCTCTGTATGAACATGAGTCACTCCTTCATGATCACATGCATCGGTGCAAATGAGCTGGCATTAACAAACACTGCTGAGGTGCGTTTTGAGGTGGGGGCACCCCGGGGAGGTCCCCGGAGGGCCCCCTAGGCTGTGAGTTGGCTGGCAGCAGCAGGCAGGCAAGGAGACTCCACACGGCTTCTGAGGGTGCTGAGCAGATGAAGGTTTATTTGGGGTCCCAACCCCGGGAACAGCATATTTACTGAGGAAAAGGGGGGAAGGGGGAGGGAGGGGGCAAGAGGGGGGAAGAGGCTGAGAGAGAGGAAGGGCTAAGACCCAGACTGATCCCCTAGCACAGTTTAAGAGGGGAATTGAAGTGGGCGTGGAATCAGACCTGGGCCAATGGGATTGCAGATACAGGAGGGTTCAGGGCAGGACCACAGGCTTAGAATATGCCATACATTTCGGAGGGGTGAGACAGAGCATACCATTTAAATAAAATGGAATACAACAAAACACAATATTGATAAAAATGCAGTAACTCAAATTCTGATTGTATTTATGAAAGATTTGTTGCATCAATTAGCAAGGTAAACTAAAGGAAAACTAAATCCAAAGTCTAAGGTGTATTGACCTTGGTTGGATGCAAGATGCTCACCATGCTATTTTATCCCTCCTCAGCAGAATGGAGCAGGTAAAAAATAAGTTTGAAGAAAATTCATGGGTGAAGTTAAAATCAGTTCAATAAAACAATAGCAAAAGCAAAAGTCATATGGAGAAGCAAAGAAAAACAAAAAAAAAGTTCTTATAATCAAATCAAAATAATTATTCTCATAAAGCCCATCCCCCTTTCTCCTCGTTTTTGTTAGCTTTTATTGCAGATCAGATGTCATGGTACGGAACAACTCTGCAGTCAGTTTGGGTCATGTGTTCTGGCTATGTTCCCTTCCAAGATGTTGCCCACCCCCCCACCTACTGGCAAGGAGGAATGTTGGAAAACTGACCTTTGTGCTGTGTGAGCACTGCTCAGCAGTATCCAAAACACTGGTGTCTAATCAGCACCTTTCTAGCTACCAAAGCACACCTCCAAGGGTACTGCTGTGAGGAAAATTAGCTTCATCTCAGCCAGACCAGATTTACAACTTATTATTGAAGAATTATAGTAGCACATTTCACTCTGCACATGGTGAAAAAAAAAAAAAAAACAAAACAAAAAAAAACCCCAAACCAACCCTTTTTTTAAATAGACCAGAAGGTATTTAGTTAAAGAAGAAATGCTTTCACTTTTCCCTATTGCCTTCATTATGTATGAATATAGAAAAACAATAATCTATAGTCTCCCTTTAAAGTATACACATCAATTTTACTTAATTTCACTTGGGGATAATATGAAAATAGAATGTTGATGCAGTGAAGATTTAGCTAGACGCCCAATTTTCAAGATAGATAACTAGTGTTGAGTCTATACCCAGACATGTGAAATTAAAAAGGATTTCTTTAAAGACACAAATGATAGTTCCTAGGCTGGCTAAAGTCAAGCAATCAGAAATAAGGTGAAAATAATATCCTTATCAGGTCTCATTATGTCTGGTCATTGTGTTTCTTATGGTACCTGGGAAGACCCACTGCTCTGAGAGACCCTGTGGAACTCTGTAGCAAATTCAGATACACTGCTTTAAATTGAAATTATATTTAAATACTGTATTCCTTTACAAGTTTATATTTAAACTATAAATTCAGGGGGTTTTTTTGTTTTTTTTTTTTAGATAAGAGTGGTATTCTCTGGCCTGTGGGACAGACAGGATGGATATCAAAGTGCTAAGACACAACAGATGTCATTGTGACACTTCTTTCTATTACACTTAAGATATTTTGGAGAGAAGGAGATGTCCATAATAACAGAAGAAAATATTTTACCTGTCTTCAAAATAGGGCAAGAAGTATTAGTGAGGAATGAAGCTACAACAAGATTGATTAGCTGAATTTCGGCTGAATTTTCCATAGAAAAGTCCAGTTCAGTCTATCGTAGCCACATGATGGATAGGTAGATTACTAGGACCAACCATCATGGGTTTATCAAGAATAAATCTGCCAAGAAGGCAGAGAGGGGTTCTTTACTGAGATAAATTATGAGTAAGAGGCAGTATTATGAAGAAGAAATAGTATACTATAAGAATGACTTGGGAAAGATCTTTTTTTACAATGAGAACAGACAACGCATTGGTCAAGCTGCACAGAGATGTTCCACTGTCTTCATGCTTGGGGTTTCAGGACCCTATAGGCTACAACCTTGTGCACCCTGGTCTGAATTGCATGTTGTACTTACTTTCATCAGGAGGTTCAGCTAAAGACCTCCTTAGACCACTTCCAAGCAGAATGATTTGATGATTCATGCCCACAGCTTCCATCCTATTAAGAAGAGGTTTATATAGAGGTATTCAGGTAGTCTGCACAGGCAGAAGGTCAGTACCTTCAAAACTGGTAACTCATAATTGATAAAGTGTTAAATTCACCATACCTAAACAGACGCGGGTAAAAAGTTATGTTCTCAGTTTATTTTCTAGTTTTCTAGTTTTTTTCTAGTTAACAGAAGAAATGCAGTATTTCCAAAAGATATTGCATCCCACTTTTAGATATATATTTAAATTAAGTGAGAATGTATCATTCTCTGAATGTCCCTGTATGTCTTCATTTCCTGTAAAGAGAACAGATTTAGCTAAATTCCTCTGTGTGCTTCACTTAAAAATTTCTATTATCAAAAGCAGGAATTACTGCCTAAGTTCACTGTCTTTTGTATGCAGTTTCTAAATCAAAGTAAGCTCTTCCTTAATACATTTGAATAACACACATTACCAAAGAAACACAACAATACCAGCAAGTTATTTTACTTATTTACAGAAGAAAATATAATAGAATTTAAATACTTTTATTTTCAACATGAGCTTACTGGAGCTGCAATTAAATACATCAATTTTCATGATAAACCATGTTGAGGCTTATATTTTCCAAGTTATGAAGTGATTTGGGAGGAATCTGCTGCCTATCTTACTGTTTCCACATCAGACATTCTGATGTTGCAGATATAAATCTAAAGTAGATGAGAACCTTGATATTAGAAATTAAGTTGGTCCTTTGCCTCATCTCCATGTTCCTCAGCATTAGTAGCCTAACACCTAGATTTGTCTGACTTGTCGTCTCTGGTCCACTGACACAACTGAGCTTGTGTGATGGAACTCAAACTGAAGAACTGCACCACCTTGTGCAGTCCTCAGAATAATACAACAGATTCCTTTTCCTGGAGTAAAGAGGTGAAGATAGATCATATAATGTCCTGAGTTGGAAGGGACCCACAAGGATTGTTGAGTACAACTCCTGGTCCTGCACAGGACAGCCAAAGGGTCACACCATGTATGTGAAGGCATTGTCAAAACACTGCTTGAATTCTTCTCAGTCTGGTGCTGTGACCACTTCCCTGTGGAGGTGTTCCAGTGCCCAACCACTCTCTAAGTGAAGAACATTTTCCTGATATCCAGCCTAAACCTCCCCTGACACAACCTCAGACCATTTTGTTGTCTTCTCACTGGTCACCACAGTGAAGAGATCAGTGTCTGCTCCTCCTTGTCCCCTCATGAGGAAGCTGCAGGCTGCAACAAGCTCCTTCCTCCCTCAGTCTCCTCCTTTCTAGGCTGAACTGACCAAGTTACCTCAGCCACTCCTCTTATGGCTTCCCTTGCAGGCATTTCACTATGTTCACAGACCTCTTTGGGATGGTCCCTAATAGGTTTATATCCTACATTGCAGTGACCAAAATTGCACGCAATATTCGAGGTGATCCTGCCACAGAACAGAGCAGAGCAGGACAATCCCCTTCCTTGCCCAGCTGGTGATGCTGTGCCTGATGCCCCCCAGGACACACTTGACCCTCCTGGCTGCCAGGGCACTGCTGGCTCATGCTCAGCTTGCCATCAATAAAGACCCCCAGGTCCTTTCCATAGCATTGCTCTCCAGCCTCCTGTTCCCCAGTCCACACATCCAGGGTTGCCCCATCCCAGGTGCAGAATTGGACACTTGTGCTTGTTGAACTCCATATGTTTGGTGTAAGTGGCATCGATTGTACATTTGCAACACAGCAATCAAGACTAGTGGCAAGGCCAAAGTTTGAACTCCCATATCCAATAAATATCAGCATAGTTCTGCAAACAAATAATACTATTTTATTTTCATGTGGAAAAGTGACTTAAAAATTAGCATTCAAGTTTGTCTAAGGGGGAGTTCAGTCTTATATCTCCAGACTTTACCCTGTTGGATCTTGGTCCAGAAACTGCAGCGATAAGCCAGGATATCTTGGTTTGGGATGGGGAGGCAGGGAATATGCTGTGGCATAAAATGAGTGTTGGTAGGTCTGGGGTCTCCAAGGATGTGAAAAGGTAACTTTTGTGCTCAGATTTCCTGGAGCCATGAGCAGGAATAGCTACCCAGTTACAGACACCATGGCTGCTAAATATAGACTTTTCCTGAAACTGTAAGCATTATCATTTTGTAACAATTTCTTGCAACCTTTAATGCCTTCATGAAATAAAATATTATCATGGATATCAATGTCTCTCAACATTCTGTAAACCTTTACTCTAAAAAGGAACAACTGAGTGAATGGAATTATTTCTGAATAAAGCCTGTAGCATCAGGATTACACTAAGTATTATGAATCTGTTTAAAAGAGGCCAGTACAAAAGGGGCAAAAGGATATTCAACTGAAATTATTTAGTTTTAAAATAAACTAAATTAGTGTAATTTAATTTAGTATAAACTTAATTTAATTTAGTATAAACTAAATTAAATTAAGTACACTCAGAAAAATCTTGAAATCAAGATTTCTCAAAGTTGACTTATTAACACTCAACAGTTAGAAGTAGTAATTAAAAACCTCTATAGATCATGTTTCAATTTAAGCTATAATGCTGAAAACGTAGGAAGTAGTGCATTTTAATGTCTATTCGGTGCTAGTTTCCTCCTCTATCTCAGTAGAAGCAACATTAAAAAAAATATGCAGGTGAATTTCTTAAGGATTCTATTAATTCACACTTTGTTTCATGCATTTAATCATTTGAAGCTCTGGTTTGAAAAGTTTCCCTATTAAAAGTTCATATAATTTCTCTAGGTATTGCCATTTTGGTCTTCCAGCAAGTTATCTACTCTTATCAACGTCCTTCACCACTTTTTAGTCCTTGTTTCCAGAATGGCGTATATGTCTCTTGTCCCTCTAGCTTCTAATGACCAAAAGTAAAATGAAAAGCAGTTTGTACTTTTAAAGTGCAGCATTGGACTTTTTCCCCCCGGACTAAGGTGCAAAAATTTATAAAAGCAAAACCAGTGAAAGCAAATGGTAGTATTTTTTCTATATATTCAACCACTGAAATGGAAACATTATTACACAGTGCATTTTTAATTCGCCTGTTAATGAAGTGAAGAACAAGTGTAAAAAATGGGACAGTGATCTCTTGCTCTCAGACCTGGTGCTATACTACTTAAAGGTCTTATGTTCCATTTATTTCTCACTAGCTTTACCTTGAGCAGCTTTCCTACAAAAGGCAGTCTGTGCAGGTATACTGGTGGGAATTGGTTCCACTGGGATGAGAGCAAAGCTTAAGTTAGCTTTTAAACAAAGAGAGGAAGCAGGGGAAAAAAAAGAAAAAAAAAAAAAGAAAGAAAAAAAACAACAACAACAACCAAAAAAAAAAAAAAAACAAAAACCAGAACTGTGTATAAACATAGTAATAACATTGAATTTCTTATTAATGTGATTGTGGAACCTGACAGAACTCTGGTACTAAACAAATAATATCAATCAGCATCATTATTACCAATGCCTTAACACTTTATATTGAGTTATGTGTGTTCATGAAGAAATACATTTAATGTAAAAATAATTGCTAGCAGTAGATTAAGAGATCACACTGAACCTGCAAAGTCTGTGAAAATCAGTTTTTCTCCTATAAATTAGCTCACTTGTGAGGTTCTTCCCTAATAATATGCTAGGTGCATATGGTGTGCAGTATGAAGTGTTTATTTGGGTTCTTACCAGGTTTGAAACAAAGTGCAAAACAACCAAAGGTAACATATTTTATGCATGGAGCTAAGAACTTATTGTTAGCCAAATTAAAATCTTGATCTGATCAAAATCTAGCAAAAATCTATCTTTATTCCTGTTAGAATGATACATGTAGTCCAAATATAGAAAAGCTTCATTGGTAATAATATGCATGCAAACTGTTACTCCTGAGAGCATACTCTGAGCTGCCCTGTTACTCTGGTGCTGTTCTTGCACTCCCAATATCCCTCTGCTCAACAGCACCAGACTTCCTCACCAGAGAGACAATGAGGTGTCCAAGTGAATTAGAATCCCAAGCTCTGCGCTGGGTGGGGAGTGGTGTTCAAGGCGGATTGGGGACATTTCTTTCTTTCCATGATAAGTGCTGTTTTTTCCAGTGTTCTCACACCTGTTTGCCTCTGACTATCCTCCAGCCCCTTTTGGATCACAACCTCCCCCAGCCCAGGGAGACACCACAGGCAACTGCCTGTGCCATCGTGGATGTCTGGCTTGGCCAGCTTCCTCCACCTCTGGCTGTCACAGAAGTTGGATTCAGGTCAAGCAATGCTCTTTGTCAGAGCAGCCTGCCACCAGCTCAGGCTCAAGCAAGCCCTCCCAAGCACCTAGCCCTGCCCAGCTAGGCACCTGTTGACATTTCAATATAATGTGTCAGAAATCCTCAAGGTTAGGTTACATTTGACTACAGTAAGTAAAATGAGATAGATTGCATTAGTATAATCTGCTAATAGATCATTAAAACTATTTTTCACAGTTTTTGCCTGGCAAATACCTCCCACAACAAGAATAATAGTCCTACTGTGCAGTGGGATTTCTGTTTGTAGGAGGTTTGTACTAATGTAATCTATTCATATCATCTGCACAGTCAATATTCTCCTTCTTCAATTATTTTTAGTTGAACAATAATGCCAGTCCTATAACAGACAAGCAAAGAAGCATCCCAGGCACAATTACCAGCTTGGCAGATGTAGCTGGACTCTAACTACACAAGAGTGGGGGGGCACACTTACTAATGGATATTGAAAGTAGAAATTAAGATTTCTGACACTAAAAAAAAGTCATAAGGTTTAAACTTTATATTCTTTCTTAAAGAAAAGTGAATCTATTATTTGTAAATTATCATCAGTAGTTTGACTTAATTCTATAATTTTTATCTTCCTGTCGTTTTCAAAAGTTAACCCTTGGGGATTTTTTATTTCTCTGTATTGTTGTGGGCTGGCTATATTTACAGAAAAAAAACATAAATTTCCTTCCTGTTTTTAACACACAAAAATGCCTTCTCTTCCATTTTTCTGTATGAGTTACCAATTTTATATGTTTTTTTTTAATTTTTAAATCATTAATAATTATAAAATGGCAACAACCACCAAAAAATAAGGGTTTTTACATCTTTCTAAAAAATAAAATCATTATAGAAATCTGTTAAAACATTTGTTTGTGGATCCCAAAATCTAAGAATGAACAAAACATGAGTTTACTGGTTTTTATAAGTTAAATTCTAAGACATATATACTATAAATATTAATAGAAATTAAAATTCAGCATAGTATTAAGCACTATTAGATGTTATTTATACCAAGGCATTGTTGGTTTATCGTCTTTATCATGATCAGTTTAAATTGTATAAAGCCCAAAACAAGGGAGGGAACAGAGAAATTTACAATTAATGTGACTTTCCCAAAAAAAAAAAAATTGTAACAGTGAATTGCTTAACTGATTTTACTGTATAAATCCCTACAAATAGTCACCTTTTACATGAAAGAAAAAAAGTCACACAATGCAATGATTTGCAGTGCTGCCTACAGCTACACCAAAGCCAACAGATTTTCAAAGGGAGAACAGAAAAGTGAGAATCACTCCCATGAGTAATGGACAGCTAAAGGGAAGAACTATAAACACTTTCTGTCTGCCACTGTGTTTAGATCTTGAAAGAAATAATCGAGCCTCGAACTATCTTTCAGATGTCTGCAAAGTCTGCCTTGCAGTCAATTCCATTTTTCCCAAGAGCAAAAATCTTTCTTTAGAAGTGGAATGTCTACACTGCCACAAGCAGACTGAGCAAGCAGTAAATTATTTTAGAAGTGAAATTGAATAACATAGGCATTTATGTATTATGCCTCTTAAGAACTTTATCTCCATCACAGGAGTGCTGCAGACCTATGTGGTGTTGTAGACCTTTGTTTGACAGGCACAAAACATCCAACACAGCTCCTTGGCACTTTGTGGCCACAGCTGTACAAATGGTCTGTCTGACAGCATACACAGCATACACAGAAGTGATATTTATTGATAGCTTAATGCCTACTGCACATTTGAAAAAGATTTGTTTTACTACGTGTGGTTCCATCAGACTGTTAAGTCTACAGTGTAGCACCTACAATTTTTGGTGAAAGAAATCCCTAGAATAGCAAGGTTACATTAAGGGCTGAAGGTGACATGAAGAATAATATTCATTGTAGCAGATCAGTGTGATTCTTATTTCCTGCACCCCAGTTTCTGAAGACCAGAGAGTCAGAACCACTCAGAAATGCAGTGGAGGCATATAATCCAAATAAAATCTTCTGTAAACTCCTAGTGATTTTGGTGAGCTCCAGAATACCATCATGGACCTTCTCTGTGTGTAAATGCCTTTCTTACAATGTTCCTGTAATTTATTTAAAGACAAGTGTCGATTAGGGGGAAAAGGTGCATATTTGCTTAGGATCATGAGGACACTTTAGTCACAATCATTGAATTAAAAGAAATTTATGGATATACTTAGTAGTAAAAGATCTTATGAGAAACCATGTTACTTCATGGGCTGGAAAAGTTTTTAAGATATGATATTCATGCTCTCAAAGGCTAGTGATCAATTGAAATTTAAGAGTTTTTAAATCCACTGGTGTTTTAGGTCTTGCATGATTAACAATATGTTTGTAAGACAAATTTTTATGAAAGCTTACTGGGGAGATGTTATCCATTATTATACACATATAGATATTAAATGCTTCTTTTATATTTATGCAATATTCACACTTGAGCAAAATACTTTTTAAATTTAGTACATATGTTATAAATGAGAAGCTTGACTAGGCCAATATTCAAGCAACAATCAATTTATTAATTAATATGGTAAAATATGAGCAAAACAGCGCTGGGTACAGTGGGGGAAGTTTTCCCTCCAACTGCACAACAATGGTTGAGGCTTACAGGTATTTATAGGGGTACACATAGCTTTCTCAGCAGTTTCGATTCCCGGCAGTTTCTATTCCCAATTTTTACGTCACAATTCTATACACTATTGTGAGTTAGTTTTTCTCAGGATGTACCCCAGGAAGGAGTATCCTCAGATGGTGGGGTTTGACTTCCTAAAGAAGAAAGAGGTCTTCCAGCTGGTGTGGTCCAGACTCCCGATGTGTGTCCACCTTTTACTTGCAAAGACTATAAATCTCATGATGGTGATGTCCAGCTTCCCTTGGTGAAGCTATCAATCCTTGAGTTGATGTTCAACTTCCTTTCTCAAGCTGCTTTTTACTGTTTTGCTAAGGTGTTGAGATAAGCATATTTCCTTTACATACATTCTAAACCTATATTTTTAAAGCTCCTTATTGCAAGCAATATTCTAAAAAAAACCGGCTATTATTGCAAAGCTGTTTAAATGCTTAGCTACCTGCAGAAAGTTCCTGTCCAGCAGCAACATAATGAAAACTTTAATTCAGATGCTATTTGCAAACACAGGATAATTTCCAAGGCCTTTTTCCATGCTTTACTCCCACAGTTATTTTTTAGAATTCATCTTTTAATTGTCCCATGATCAGTTTCCACACAAATCACAATCACAAGTACACACACTACCAGTATGTACCTGACATGAAACACAACTTTGTATCTCACACATAATAAAAATTCAGATTGAGGATTCTGTAGACTGAAGAGTTTTGTATCTGAACCACTGAAGAAAGTGAAGGTTGTTCCATTAAAATCTTTAATTTCATTGTTTCTGTTTAGAGAAAAATCTCCTCTGGTAGAGTAGATCAACTTTTTTCAATGACATGGTTTGAAACTTTGCTAGCAGAGGGAAACAAAAATTAACAGTATTATTCTAATTTTTTGAGAATATCACTTCCATCTTGGATTTCTTTTTGTTGAAAGAGGATGAGTGGAAACCAGGATAACAGACCTTTTAAAAGTCTTTGATGTATTGTTTACATTGGTAGAACTATAGTTTACATGCTTCTTCTCTTTGTTTCTTCTGAAACATACCTACTAAAATCAGCAAGTTGATGTAAAGGGATCATTCTATCAGGCTGAATTATTTAGTGGTATGATTAGTTCTGGAAATTGTTATATATTGCTACATGAGAAACTACCTTCTATGTTATATGTAATAGAAAACAGGACAAAAGCTGCTGGGAGAATATATTTAGTGTATTTAATTTACAGCCTCATTTGCAAGGGTAAGAAAGGGTAAATTGGGGCAATGACAAGTACACAAGGATCAGATGGGGAAAGAACTCCAAATACACTTTTTATGTCTTAATTTCATGATCTAATGCATTTTTTCTAAAAATTCCTACAGGTGTTTAATTTACAATTTACCACAATCTCTACAGAGACCCAAATAGGTATCAGATTTCATTATTGTCTATTGCTGTTATAATGCTGTTATAAGCTGTTATAATGCTTTTGCCATATGAGAGATTAATTTCATACTTTCCAACCAAAGCTTGTTGCTTGTGTCACTCAATGAAAACATGATGAAGCTTTTAGGAAGTAATATCAGGTAGTATAAAATGTCCTGAATTACTGTTATATTTCTCTTAAAGTAATCTTTCCACGTCCCTGTTTTTCCTGCTTTTTTTCTTTTTTCATGAAACTAAAAATATGTTAGTGAAAAATAGTACTAGCTGCATGTTCAAGCTCTGTGCACAACTAGAATTTGTGGATTCTTCTATTTTTCTTTCTATGCATGATAACCAAGAAGTAGTTCTAGCTCAGTATTCTGTGATTCTGTGAATCCAGCAGTCTCTAATGGCTACTGCACAGTTCTGTCTAAATGCTACACGTTATTTTCTCAGTGTCTATGAAGCAAAATCACTTTAGCCCACAACATTTTTTTATATAGAGCTGAATTGCTATGGCAAACTTACAAACCGATACTCCACAGTGCTTCTTCTCTGCTAGTATAAAGAACATGCTCCCTTTGACATTACTCCTAGTAATGAAAATGTTTGGCAAAAAAAAACAAGGCGTCATTTAGACTGAAGAAATGCAGAAAACAAGGCTTCATTTAAAAGGTTTGCAAATGTCTTCTCCAAATCAAAACACTTGTGATCTTAAAAACATTGTCAATGAAATCACACCCATCATAATAGAGTACACTTGAAAACTGATTTCAGTAAGCCAGGAAATTATTGTGATGATCTAAATCTATAGTTACTTTACCCTTCAGTCTTTCAATAATATTTTTAAAAAATCTACCGTATAAATACATAATGGAAAGACAAGTAAGGAAATCACAGCTACTGTTCTTGTGACCTGAAATGCTCTCAAAATCAGCCATTTCAGTTGATAAATTAATGTTTTCTGGATTATTAGGAGCAATCTATTTAGTTTCAAATGTCCAATCATATACTAAATACTAATAGTAGTAATAATAATAAGAATAATTATAGTAACAATAATAATAATGCGGGAATAATGGGGGAATAGTTATTAATGTTTGAAGTAAGCAGTACAGAATGTATATTTTAATTATAACAAGGAATTATTTGCTTAGGTGAATCATACTGATGAATTAATTGATACTGCCAGGAAGTGATCACTTTTTATAGAGAAAAAGCCAAAATTATGAAAAAACTCTGATATACTAATGAAAGTCTTCAGCCTCATAGTAAAAGATAAACACCTGAATATCCGTACACAGACTCAGTTCTTATATCCTGAGTTTTATAAAGGATATGTTGTATTTTAAATAGACCTGATGACTGTATGGATTTTTTTTCTTTTTGTCGTAATGTAAGACTTCAGGTAGTTCTGCAGAAGAGAAAATATAAACTAAAGAAAACATTAAGCTTGTGTTACTCTTACAACAAAGGGAAAAGTGCTGGACTGAAATGTACATTTTGTGTAAATACAAAAAGTGCCATAATTCTTCAAGAAAACGCATGGGAAATCTGCCCTTTAACTCAACAAAAAATGTCATGATATTTGCAGGTTGGAGAAAATAACCCTTTGAAAATAGCTCTTTGACGAGAGCTGTTTGACACATTGCTGAAACATATTGTTTTAATGTTTTTTGCAGTGTCATTTCAATCTCAAGCCATTATTCATCTACGGAGAATGCCAGTTAAAGCACTGACTTTCTGGGAACAAGGATTCCATGACAACAGTGATGGCACAAACAGCACGATCTCACTTACCTGAAGTCCAGCTATCACCTGGTACTAGCCTTTAAAGGATCTGTCCATCTTCCAAAATCTTCAGTGCAGATCTTTTATCCTTATGTGCCATAAAATAAATCTTTTGGCCTGAAATAAGAAACTTCCATGAGAAAACTGTCAATGTTTGGAGAAGACTATAATGATAAAAACAGATAGCCTATTTTTTAACTCCTTTGACAGTTAAAACCATATATGGTGTGATTTAACATCTGATGGAATATACCTACCAATAGCTCTTTTATACCTGTGTCAATTTTTTTCTCCTGTCTTCTATTTCAATCCAAAATTATTTACTGGATAGATATAATTCCCTCACACACACACTGCTCTTATATGATACAAGGTTCACCAGATTTTACTTGTCTAAAAAGGGTTTGGTTTCAAGGTTTGCAAAATACTTGGGCCATTCATGCAGAGAAATAAAGAAGTATTAGAATTTATGAAACGATAATAAGACAAAAAATATAATGTCTTCCTCTCAGGACAGAATTTCATTTGCATCACAGCTGAAAGATATTTAGCCAATCTGTTTCCAAAGGATGCCCATCTGGAGGCTGCACAACCTCTCTGCATTTTTTTACTCCCCTCACTGTCAAAAGTTCTCCCATTTCTACAATGTTTTCCATTACATCCTGTTGTGGTCACCAATAATATGCAGAGTATTTCCTGTTGTAAGAAACTTTTTATGGACTTGAAGACCATATTATCTCAATTTTTCTCTCTCTCACACAGATATACATATGTATATATATATATACAATTCATTCTACCTTTCCTCATGAACCTCATTTTTTGCTACCTTTAGGCATTCTTGTTAATATCCATTAGGCTTCTCCTAACTGCTTTATATGATTCTTTACCTGGAATGCCCAGAATTACACAGATTGCTCTTACTGGAATCTTACAGCTCCCAAGCATCACTGAAGCATTATTCACATATTTTTTTGGCATTTACTGCTGCTAACACAATGCGTGTGACACAACATTGATTCTTGCTTCATTTCATGATCAATTCAACATTTCTGAAGCCTCACCTATGTGGTAAATTATTTCTATGTATTGGGGTAACTAAATATTCTAAATATGCTACACATGCAGATATGGTTATTGACTATTTCATCTTTGGGACATTTATTCAAGATTGTTTAAAGTCTTGGGCTTTTTCTGGTTTCCTTCCTGTAACTGTATACCTTTCCAGTTTCTTCTTTTATAAATTTTAATTAGCATACTTATGTGGTGTCCTTTTGTGTAACTGAATAATGAACAGGACTAGACCCAAGACAGTCACTTACAGAACTCTGTTCAACATATCCTTCTCTTCTGAAGCTGTGAAGATATAATTCTTCAGTCCCATGGATGTAAACAGGAACAGAGAGATTTTAAATAGAGGCTATATACTTATCATCTGAGTAATCTGCCTCACAGCATCTAGAATCTGACATACTGAAAGAGTGAGGGTAATTTGAATTAGGACACGCTTTGTTCCCAAAGAGACATGGCAAATTGCAAGATTTAGCAAGGCTACATCATATCAGGCTTCACTGAAATGTCAGATATGGTTAATACAGTGTGTCACAAACATACTGAATTCTATTCTCCTTCAAACAAATAAATCATAAATCATTCCTCTGTCACTCCACATTCTTACTGCCTATAAGCTGCAAAAGCAAAACTCTGTACATGTCAAATCTGTTTTTTGGTTGGCAGTCAGGGGACAAGAACTGCAGTGCATGAGTCTGGCTGAAGTCATATTAGATCATGGTGTCATACCCACAGGAGTAGCAGAGACATGGTCTGACCACTTGAAAAGGAAAGAGTGTAACTCAGACTTAGTGGCCTGGAATAAGGTGTCAGAGAAACATCCATTCCAGACAAAATACTGCTTGAGTGTGCAGCAGGTGTAAAATGATTTTGAATCAAAATGACAATATTCTGCTTTTACAGATTCCCATGTAAGACAGTTCTGCTCTGGCAATATGCTAAGAATAATGTAATAATATAAAGACAAGTAGGAACTGCTGTGGAGTAGAAAAGAAAAAAACACATTCATTTAGCCGTCAGCAATGGAAAAGATGGAGATGAAAAGAGAAGAGGTGTATGGCTCTAAACAGAAGCATGACAGGTGCAAGTGCAGCCAAGGGTCAAATATTTCCATGCAGGATAGCAAAGTGAAAGCAACAAGGGTAAGTGTCGTAAATACCTTAGTCCTATCACGGTATTCATGCTGAGTGTTGCAGAGAATCAGGCCTATTATTGCAATTTTTCTGTCATAACCACGACTATACTGACATTAATAAAAGGAAAACATTTTATTTTTGAGATTAGATATAATCCTCACTGAAGCTATTTTCATAAATAAGAAACCTAATATCAGGAGCACTCTGGCAGTTCCAGGAACAGAGCAAGACAATGACATAGCAGCAGCTGCTGAATATAACAGAAGGAATCACATGGTGTTTTGCTATCTGAATATTGCTTATTAGCACGTATTGACTGATCAAAGCAATTTGTGCACAAATTTTCATAGGAGTGGAGAAGCAATTGCAAACCATCAATTTCATCATCTAGACTTTATCAGTAGATGAAAGTGTCACATATATTGCAACTGCCTAGAAATTCTAGAATTCAGTTTAAAAACAACTCCTTACTGAGAATTTAGCAGTAACTTATATTATGATAATGAAAAACCAGCATGCTACCTTTGATGGTCACAGGGGTTTAATAACTCAGACCTCATCTGAAGTCCCAGCATGAGCCTGAGACAGGTCTGAAACAGCCTTACAGAAAATAGTGCTAAAGTTATACCGACATTTTATGAACTTTGTTTTGTTCCCCTGGAGGTGATATTGTACCTTCATATATTCTGTTAAAAATATTCAAACTTATTATCTTAGCGGATTTAATATCTACTATGCTAATTTAAAAATTACCAGGTTGTAAGAAACTTCCTGATGTCTTCAGCTGTTCTCTTCACCAACTGTTTAAAAAGCATGTCACAGTTCAGGAATGGCACTCCCCAGTTTAGTGCTCCCACTGGGACCCTTCAATCCTTGCTGCCACTCACTTTCCCCCTCTCTCCCTTTCCCCTGTGGCAGGCTGCATAGGAGACCTGGAGGCACAAAGGGTAAAGATCAAGGGCTGAGAAAAGAACGATTTACTGGAAGCAGCAATTAAATAAGAAAACTAACAGCAACAGCAAAAATATTAATAACAAAAGTATACAAGAGAGAAGCAAGGGATTCACATGCAAAATGCTCGGCACTGGTGTTACCCTACCCCTCCCTCTGTCACACTTTCTCAAATGGAAGGGACCCCCTTTGCCCAGAAGTGTCTTCCTTCCCTCTACCCCCAGCAATGACACCAGGTGGTACAGAATAACCTCCAGGGCCTGGCCAAGACCCCTCCTGGCTGGAACCAGGACAAGCAAAAATTGACATAGATCATAACATAACATTGCATGCCTGCTATACCAGCTTGATCAAAAATTAGTAGCAGAGTGCCCCTGAAAAACTCTAGCGTCTCTAAGACTAAGTTCTATACTAGAACAATTTTATTATCAATTTTTCCCACCTGAGATACAGATTAATTTTAACTACATTTCCTTAGCTTCTCAAAGATTTGGTGTTTCTTTTTATTGGGATTGTGTTGATTAATGTATGAGGGGCTCTGGAAAAACCATGTAACTGTTAGTACATTTAAACAGGAAACAGATGGCTCCTAACTGGGCATGCAGGTGAGGAAATTTGTGTCATTGCTTCTCTGAAGGCTAATTTTTCATCTGCAATATCCCTTTTTGGTGAAAAAAAAAGAAGGGAAGGAGAGGCAGAAGGAAGGAAGTGGTGGAAGGAAGTGGCGGAAGGAAGGGAGGGAGGGAGGGAGAGAGGGAGGGAGGAAGAAAGGATGTGCCTAAGCAGTACAGAGAACATTTAAGTGGAAAACAAACAAACAGAACAAACAAACAAAATTAACAAACAACCAACCAAAAACCAACCAACCAACCAAAAAAAAAGCAAAAAACAAAAACCAAAAAAGCCCCAAAAGCAACATTGAACCAAGTACCAAATAAGAAAAGAGTGAATGCAGGCATTTCATTGAAAGGAGGAATTTAGCTGGAACTGATAAAATGATCAGATCCTGATACATAACTGCATGCAACTCCCTTAAAAAAATATGTTCCACTTTTGTTATCTTTTTCTTAATTTACCCTCCTGAAAGAAAAAGAAGCTGTTGCTTTATGATGTGTTGATAGAGGAAGACTATAGAAAATATATCAGAGTAATAATCCAAATTCTCAGATTTTACTATCAAAACCCTGTGTTTTTCCTTAGTTTCCATAAACCAGAGAAATTCACTTCAAAGATGTAAGAAGGAATTCGACATATTTCTGTGTTAACACAAGGTACTGAAAACGATACAAAAGTAAGTAGGGATAAAGGCAACATCACACAAACTTCTTAGAAAGAATGTTAATATATTCAAAATCTCCCAAAACCCTAAAATCAGTCACATTTTCCCTTGCAACTAAATGGCAGAAGTGCTCAACCCTTTGTAATTGAACTGTCAGTGTCATTGAGCTAATCATCTTTTAAAAAGGTGTGCAGTGCACTAAGAAAAGTTTTTTCAATGTTTGAGATCCAAAAATGATATTTTTTTAGAATGTCTCATCTACACCAAAATAAGAAATGGAAAATCCATCCATGTGAAAAATTCTTCAGTATGTAGAATTAGTGATCCAAAAAGTCAATGGATTTGAATTCCTATCTATATTTCATTGAGATGGTACAAAAATTAAATCAGTTCTTTCCACATGTACATTAATACTTCAGGAGATCATATCAATGTCTATCTGTGTGACAGACCTTAACCAACTTGCATACCTAAAAATGTCTTATTCTGTAGTAGGGCAACACAGGACAATCCCTATCCTCAGTCACATCAAGTAGCAGTCATGTACCATGTAGTGAACTTCTTTCAGTCAAAAGTTCACATCTGTTACAGCTTTGAAATTTTTGTTCCTTCTGCCACTCTCTCCCTAGGGATTTAGAAAGATGCTAGGGCAAGAGCCAGGAGGGACTTTTTTGTTCTCTTTCAAAAGAAAAATGAACCCTTATATATATATACCCTTATATGTATATAAAATAAATATCCGTTCTGTCCTCCAAATTGTCCATACCTGAAAGCTCCTTTGCTCCTCTTGGGCAATCATACTCCAATGCTCACATCTCTCTCCTGCTTGCAGGTTCCTTCAAAGGAAGAGAGCAGTGGGGCCAGGTTACCAAACAGCTACTTTCCTACTCAACCAGCACTGACTTGTTGAGCAGCAAGAAAAACACAATCATTCTCTTCCAAGAAAAGTATCACTTCAGATTTTTGTCTTGAAGAGTGCATTACCTATAGGAATTTTGTAGAAAATGGTCAATCCCTGCATTCTTTTTTTTTTTTTTTTTTTTTGACAACAGAGGAAGATTTTTATACTTTTAGATCTAAATGTTTTTCTACACCATACTGCATTTTTACTGTGTGATGTACTCAAGCTGCTTTTAAACCAGCTCATCAGAGGGGTATATGCGCATAAACATCTGACAGCAGATGGTAGTCCAAGAGCAGCACATACTGACATTTTGTGAAACATCTCCTTCCAAAAACAACTGCTTTTCTAAAACACGTTGATTGCTTTAAAATCCGCAGACAGCAGGGAAAACTGTTTACTTTATATGATCCAAATTTCGAGGCAGTTTTAGACACAATTACCCTTTTTAGAAAGATAAAGCCCTACAAAGAACAGCAAAACCCAGTATTTCACTAGTCTCTATTCATCTTCTCTAAAACCTGCAATTTATATGGCTTACCAAATAATCAGTATATTTGCTTTTGGAAGGTATTGTTGGCTATGTTGGCTACTGCCACTTTTGAGAAATCACTGCTTAAGACATTGTTAAAAGAAGACTTTAAACCAATAGAGTAGCAAGTGCCAGCTACATATCAAAGAGAATCAAGAAAACTTTAATTAAGTGTAGGAACCCAACAGGCACTGTGGGCCTGCAGTGCAAGGCCCTGCTGTGGATACTACATTTTATAAAAGTAACTCTTCTGTTCTGCTCTGTGCACCCTTTCCAAATATTTCAGATTTGGTCTACCTGCTCAGACTGACTTTATATCATGCCTTCTTATCCATGCAGAAAATATAGTATTTCTGTCCAAAAATCAAACATTCAACCTGAGTAAAGCATTTTGTGCCTGAAAGTTAATGTATTCTACTGAACATTTTATCTCAAGCAAATAGTAACTTAAAAACTTCAAAAGCTTTGGTTCTATATCTATTAGGAAAAATTCCTGATAATAGAAAATAAAATTATTAGTTTTTAATGCAATTTCTAAACCATCTACACATGATTCCTGTAGACATGGCAAAAATATTTTCATAGAGATTCATTATATTGTTTCATCCCACTTAGCCTTTTGACTTTTCTCCCATGCAATTGTCCTGCTAAACAGTGCAAGGCAGAAAGTAAAGGCTCACCACCTGCTTGAATGAAAAATTTCCTCAAATGTCAAATAAACTCAAACAGATAAACAAAGAGGAAATACACATATCTAAGCTGAAACTGGAGACTTTAACAGTGAAGAAAACCCTTCCATGTTAGACCTAAAATCTCACTATGCCCAGAAAGAGAACACACCATACAATGAGCCAAGAGTTTAGTGTTTGACTAATTAATTCTTCACAGAAGAGTTCAAATGCAAAGATTAGTTATAATTTATCCAGTGTTAATGGTGGGAGCACAGCCCAAATTACATAATTATTTTTAAAAATAATAAAAACCCACCTTGAATTAATAATTTAGTTAATGAGTAGACTGCTCATTTTTGCTAGACCTTTATCATATAACGTTTAACAATATGTTGCAGAACCTATAGCAGTTTCACTGAAAAATTAGAGCTGAGTTCTTTTTGAACTCCAGGCGTTTTTACAGTTTTAGCGGTTTCACTTCTAACTTCTTTTCAGTTATAACATTTTTGAAATATTTTTCAAATCCAGCAATTTTGGATTAAGGAAAATATAGAGGAGGAATAATGGAGCAATTAGGCTTACTAAATTACTGTGATAGCCCTTTAGAGAAGAAACTTCTTTGATTCCCACTCCACATCCTGAATAACATCAGTCTGAACTTGACCCTTCATTTCCTTAACTAATGCCACAAGACCCACCCAACTGGACAACATAATCTCTCCATTTATGTCCATAACATATTAAGAAAATCTCTTTTTTTAAAATTTCAAATGTGATTAATGACAGAACTAATTACAGTTGAAAACTACGGCAAAAGAAAACCAAAGAATGTTGTGAATTACACGTTAGTATCTTTCCTCATTTAGTTGTAAAAGTCAGTGTATCAAACCAAGAGAAGAGACTCCCAAAAAAGGACAGAGGTCTTCTGAAATGGGTGGGGTTTTCCAATGAAACTGCAAGTGCACAGTATCTAAGTGACTGTAACATTCTAGGAGTGAAGGAGCTTAGGAAATTTATTGCAGCAAAAATAATCAAGTTCCACTTTATATCCCCATACCGCTCACTTCCCAGAACTGGGCTTCCGTTGCCATAATGAAATTTCTCTATCTGAGTATTACAATGAAATTACTAACATTGATCACACTGATAAAAAAGCAGGAGCAAAACTATATTGTTAGTCAATAATATCACTGTCTTACTTTTTTAAAATAAGTTTTAAAATAACTAACATGTAGTTTATTTTCAGAGCGAGTTCAGAATTTTATTTCTTTGTAATATTTCCTTTATTTCATTTTCATCTCTGGAGAAATTAGGTATTTTAAAATCTGTAGGAGCAGTGTTCCAACTTTAGGTATAAAAAAATAAAACTGTAGTAGTAAATTCTTACATGGAATTAAAGAAAATAGCAGTTTCTACTACATGTAATTACATAAAGTTAAGATTACTGTATTTTAACAATGGTCTAGAACTATGAAAACAGTGTTGCTTATTGTAATGATGAATTAGCATTTAGTAACTTTATTAAACTATAAGACAGTCATCCAATGATAAAATTAAACAATATTTTATTTTTTATTCACACATAAGATGGAACAAGTTTTCTGTACCTCAGAATACTCAGGCACCTTTAGAAATCCTGATTTAATTGTTTACAGAGAAATGGGAATTTAAAATCAGCTTACCTTGACAGATATGCAAATCTTGGAAAGCTAGGGAGATTATCTATTCCTCTATGCCTGTGTTACATCTATTTCAATGTTCAGGTCTGTACATTAAGAATGGATTAATTTAAATTATTTTAAATCCCATACAGTCTCACACTAATTTCCAGTGAGAACTGGGAAGAAAAAAGTGTTTATTATATAATACCTCTTTTTATAAGGAAAGGTAAATGCCACTTTACTATCTCCTTCCTTTGCAAATGTGTCTTTAAAACAGAAAATTTCTTAAATACTATACTCTTTTTGCTCCTTCTGGCCTCCTACCCACAAATGAACAGTACAGATTTAATATTTTATATTCACAGCACACTTTCCACTCTAGTAGGGCAGGAAACATAATTCTGAAGACATATTTTAATATTTAACTTGAGCTGAAAGTAAACATAAGAATATAATTAAGTTACCTGCAAAAAAGTCATGCCCCAGCACCCTCTTTATTGGCTTGGAGACAATTGGCATTGCCTTGCCACACAGAAACTGAATAGGTTTCTGTGTCTCGATTCAGGACAGCCCTACAAGACTCAGGGAAACTAATCCAGAATACAAAGAGGGTGCAAACTCCCAAAGAATGCAGTGTGCAAACATGTTGGATAAAGCCCTCAGTAACTAAGTTGATGGCTTCTCAGACACTGACTGCTGAGTGCTTTCTGCTAAACTTGGGATACACTCTTATGATACTTCATCCTTTTCCTTCTGCTGTTAGGAGACAAAACTGACTTTGGGGTAGTTTAGAAGGTGCACTCCAAGAGATGATACTCATTCTTCATCAGTCCATAAAATGAACTGTTGTTATAAATTACTCTGATTCTTTCCTTACCCAGAAGCTTTACCAGAAGTTTGCTGAAATACACTGAAAGTAACGTAGAAAAGGTTTCAGCAGCCAGTTCTGTCTTTGTTTTCATAATGCCATGACATATCAGCAGAGTGGAAGAAAGGACAGAATGTCACACAACAAACCTTAACACCGTGAAAAAAGAGAATATTCAGGAAGCAAAGGGATATGAGTGGGAGGAATGAAACATGAGTTAACAGTTAGCATGACTCAGATTCACAATAAAATGTATTTGACTTTAAAAAGAAACCAAAATTTTGGTTCTAGTATTCCTTAAATAAGATTAAAAATCTGCTTTTTTACTCTATCTTTCTCTTGTACATGGTCATACATGATGCAGCTGGCTTACACCATGTGCTCCATACAAAGTGCAAACATACTTCTGTATTTTGTCCTTGATACTATGTTTAACTGCTTGATGCTGTATTTTTCAGAAGACTAGAAAATATGCTAAGCTTTTCCCAAAAAGGATACTGGCCACTAATATATTTGCCACAAAATCTTTTAATTCTGTATACTATTGTTCCAAATATCCCTAGTGAATTAATTTCAAATAAGACACTTCTAAAAGACCATTTGCAGTCCCAAAAGGATTGGCAATCTTACTTGGTTTTGTATCTGATCAACTTTTCATAGGAATTCTGGGTTATAAAGAAAAAAAAAAAAAAGAAAATAAAAAGACAAATAAATTAGAGTGCAGATTACAAAAAATAAATAAACAAATGTATAAAAATAGAAACAGATTTCTTGCTAAGAATATTCTCTCTTTCATAAAGAAAAATTTAATAACATACAATCTTAACTAGCTCTTGAGCAAGGAATATTTTCTTTCTCCAAAATAAAGAAGATAATGATAAGACATTCTCTCCAGCCATGCTGCCCTTTCAGGATGAAAAGAAGAAAATAAGTCTTTGGTAAGTCTTATGCCACCAGTTATAATTTAAGCATAAATCATGTGCTTTATTTCTTGAAAAGAAAAGATAATACAAACTTATCCAGACATCATCAGAACTATATCCTTAGCATATACTCATCACTTTGAAATGAGTTTATTTTAGAATTTAGGCTTCAAGGTAAATAATACTGAATACACACATAGGGACTTGCAGAGGTTTACAGACACCTTCTTTCCCACTTTCTGGTGAGATTTGCCAAGGCTGCACATGCCTCAAGGCACAGGAGACTAGTTGAGTGCCTTCCTAAAGAATTACTGGAACAGACACGGGATTCTACTGAATCACTGGTTGTACCTAAAATTCCAGACAGCATTCAAACATGGGTATTTTTGAATATAGTAGTAGGTGAATACAAGGATTTAATTTCTCTCAGAATTACAGGTTTTGCAACCACAAACTACAATTAAGAAACATCTGAAAATGCAATAGTATTTTTTTGAGACATAACATTAGAATGTTTGCAAACTAATACCACTTTGCTCACAGTGAAAATCAAAGGCTCCTGTATATTGTAACTTCTTTTGGAGAAAGAAATTACTTGCATTTGAATTGTACAATGCTACAGGAACATTTGTGAGATGTATAGGTAGCCCATGGTGCAAATAATTTTCTAGTTTTGGTTAGCAGCTATCAGACCTTAAAAGCACCATTATGGTCAGATAGTATCACAGTAAGAGCACATGAAACAAATTAGAATAAGACCACAGAGGCATTAGATTTTGACCATGCTAATGCATAGCACATGTTTTGTAAGTGCTGTTTAGTATTCTGGGGTTAAGAATACCCAGGGAGAGATTCTATTGGCAAATAATTACAGTACTAAAATTAATGTTTTAGACAAGCTTTTTCTTGCAGACTAAGTCCTTCAGAGTTCTGCAAAAGAAAAACCATTACATGATGACACTAGTTTTGTTTCTAAGTCATGTTCTACCCTCCAGCTGGATGTAGTAATACTCCCAAAGACATTCACTTTCCTCAGGGGAGGAGAGATGTGCATAAGAAATCTTATTACATGCAATATTTTATTTCTATACTATTCTATTCTATTCTATTCTATTCTATTCCTATTTATTTTTTTTAAATAAAGAGTGAATATTCAAATTTAGTACTGTAAGATCAATCACCGGAAAGTTATGAGAAATATTCTATCAAAAATGCAGTTCTTACCTCTGCATGTGGAAGACTATCTTAGTGCAAAATATCTAAAGAAAGTCACAGTCCTTTTACAAAAGAATAATTATTCATATACATTTTAAGGCTGTTTACATTCAAAAATTTCATGCTGGAATGAATAGAGAACAGTATTTAATGGCATTTGTTGTGTATTAGTTATTTTCCAGAATAAGAAACTAGATAAGTGATATAATTAATTTTACCCAAAACATGAATGGTCATATATTTTTATCTAGATATTTTGAATCTAAAATGAAGATTAGGTCAAGGAATTACCTTTTTTGGGCTGGCACATCTATATAACACAAAGTTAGGAGTCCACATCAATAGACAATTATATTAGCAATATGATGAACAATATCACTAAAAGAAGCTCTGTTGGGAAAACCACAGCACATCCATACATTTCCATTAACTCAGTCCTAAAGTGCATCCTATATCATCATAATGGTGAAACTGCAGCCCTGGAGGTACAAATACATCACTGTGAATGTGTCAGATTTGCTTCAGAGGCAGTTCTACCAACCATTCTTGCCCTTTACCTCATATACAGCCCACAGTTTCTCTTGTATAGCTCCAATAATACTAAAATTTAAATTCACTTTGGGGTGTCTCTCCTTTATGCATATGGACATGTAGTTATAACGCTGATTAATCACTGGTATTGTAAACAGTATTTATCAGAAGCACACATTAAAAATTATGTGAAATATGCTCAACTTCACAGTTAAACATTAATTATTATAATAGATTTTGAGACCTTGGTAGGTCATTTGGAGAAAAGTTATTAAATCTTTTCTAGCTTGACTTGGAGTTATCAAAAGAACCACATTAATTATTAAAGAGATTTATTAAAGAAAATTATGAAGAAGTGTTTGTAATGACTAATATTACTGCTTAGATGGCAATATGGCAATACTAATGTGCTCAGCTGAAATTTGACCCCAAAAAAAAGCACTACAGCACCAAGTCAGCATAGCTTCCCATAAATACTGGACTACAAGCACTTGTAGGGCAATAGAATAGAGAGTATTAAAGGTCAGCATAAAGAGACTTCTCTAGTTGCTGAATCAAATATCACCTGTCAAACAAGCTAAAGAAATTATTCATCAACATCTCACTTAACTGTAGAATTTACAAGCCCAAAGACAAACTTCTGAAGGTGAATTACACCCCAAAGTACTGAACAAAGGAGATTTTTCAGATGTTTACTGAAGTTGTCCATCTGAAGAGAAAGTACAGTAAGGCCTTGTACTCACGAGATCAAAAAAGCCTAATGTGTAAGAAATATTGTGGAAGCCAAGGGAAGAGTGCCCTTCCTGTAACCAGACAAAACTGTGCATATACTGCCCTAAAGCACAAGCCCCAAACATCCATCTGGGGATGTTTCTGGATAATGACAACCCCAAAGGCTGTGATACATTTTACAACGATAGTGGGATTGTGTCAGAATTTCAGCAGGTAGACATCCAGGATAGAGCTACACAGGCTTCCTCTTGCACCAGTGGCATTCACACAAAGAAACCATCTGGGCTTCACTAATAAGTGTTCTTGAAAATTCTTTACCGTTGAGGTAATGCCTCAGCATATACTTCATTTCTACCACCTGCATCTATTCCAAAAAATAAGTGGACTATAAGAGGCCAATTAAAGATGTTGTTTGCATGTTATCATCGTTCTGATCTACTTCAGTCCATGTCACTCCCTTTACTTGACTAAGTTTGTTAAAGACGTAGATTGGAAGCATGAGGGGTTCTGAAAGAGGGAAGCCAAATTCCTCTCTTCTCATCCACAGAGAAGTTTATCAGGTTCAAGAGCACTTACTTTGTTTCATTAGAGATTTCAGTCTTAGTAAGAAACATTTAAACTCTGTCCTATCCATTTCTACTGAAAGCTTTCTCTTAAATAAATAAGTAGCACAGAGTACCTTACCTAGTTTCAACACAAGGACCTCAAAGACTTTATTAAAAAAAAAAAAAAGGAATGATTTCCCAAGTTTGGAAATTAATATGTAACTAATATCCTATATTTTCTTTTTTATTTTCCTTTTTTCCTTTTCAGAATTGGAAATTTTGTATCTAAACACAATCCAAGTTTGAAAAGACTTGATAAATAACAATTGCATTGTTATAATAATTAACACTGTATATCTAACCAAAGGAGATAAACTAAGTCACAACTGAGTAAAGATACTTTCAGTCTTTTCATTGTCCTCATTCAAATTTTATTAAAGTACTTTGGAACTTCATTATTACATTTTTTTTTAAAGAGAGTGAGCGTGACAGTGAGCAGCCTAAAAGCATGAATTTTTGAAATAATGAAACACAACTGTGTACCTAATACTAAAAAAAGTAAAAATATTTTTCTATTAATCTTTACCTCAACAACCAAATCTTCTTTTGAGTATAAAGCATACATCTAACATGGAAAAGGGACAGCTGTCAGTAACAACTACTTCTACACATTTCTAGATATCCATGCAAAGCAGGTACATTATTAACCTAATGGGGAAAATCAGAAGTCATTACTTAGTTGAAGAATATGAAGCTGTTTGAAAGTAAGCTTGATGTAACTTGTCTGTCAAGGACAAGAGGAAAATCTTCTAACACTGCACTTGTTTAGTGTAGGTTGAACACAAGTCCAGATGGGTTGTTTCCACTGATGCTTAGAGAGCAGGCTAATGGGTTTGCAAGACCATCCTCTCATTTTTAGAAACTTGTGGATATAAGAGGAAAATACTAAGGATTTAAAAGGAGCACTGTGTAGAGAGGATAAAGAGAGAGGGTTTGTTTAACCTGAAGGAGAAACAAGTTTAGAGCCAACAAGCAGTACGTGCCAGCATCTATGACGAGGTCACTTAGAAGGTGGAAGCAGAATCTTCACAGTGGCAGGAAGAAAATAAATAAATAAAAGTTGAAACAAGAAAGGCTTAGACTGTGTGTAAGGACAACTTGCTTTCAGTATGAGAACAGTCAAACACTGGAACAGGTTGCCCTGAGAAGCTGCGCAGTCTCCCTCTTTGGACGTCTTCAAGACATAACTGGATAAAGCCTTGAGCAATCTGATCTGATGTCTCAGCTGACTTGCCTTGTCTAGGAATTTCAACATCCTGGGGCCCCTTCCAGCTTGAACTCTCCTACAACACTCTGATAGTAAGCATTCATTAAGTATCCAGAACCAGTAGAGAGGAAGCGAGAGAATATTTTTGTTGCACGTTTCTAAATAAGCCTTACAGGAAAGGAGATGGACTGAACTTTTTATAGCTATTCCTAAAGTCACAGTATATCTTGAGAAGTATGTTAGGAAATCAATTGCTTTGCTTTATATTTATGAAAATAAATTTAGAAACCACAAGAACAAATTGTTCTCCATTGGAAAGCAAAAAGGCCCACACTGTTAAAACAAAGATGGCTCTCCAGAAGTCACTGTACATGCTCTTGCATTAAAAGGAGTGTTTGATGAGAACGATTATGTATTAAGTTTACTTAGCATGATGGACAGTACATGAGTATTATATCACTTTCTCTAAACTTAAAATTCCAATGTACTTAGAAGATAATTCAGTATTCACATTTCTTAGCACAGACTAATCTCAAACAAACACTGCTGATTTCTAACTGACATTCAGAATGTGCACTTGACAAATGGGAAAGGAAAAAATTAAGCAAGTAGAGGAAAATGGGAAAAAATCAATATGTGACTATGTGAGTTGGAAAGAAAAAGACCCTCTCCTTCTCATTTTTCCCATCTTAATCACATTTTTAAGATGCTTAAGACTCCACAAAATTGTTTGTCTGTGTTTCTCCATGCTTATTTTTAACTTCCTGATACTTAAAAATAGTAATTTTCTGCTGTGTTATGTGTCATCTTTTTCAATTAAAGTAAAAGGTTTGCAAATGCAGGCTGTAGAATTAGAAGTGACTATAATCCAGGAATATATTAAGTATCTTATGACCCACAAATATTAATGAAAGCAATATTATTAGTATGGGAATATTCCAGGGAAGGTGATTCACAGAAAGTAAGAGAGAATTCAGGAGCTGAGAGATCTGGGGGTTGACTGAAATTATTACATCAACTTTATGGTACTATTTTTTCACTGTTAATCTTCACAGTAACTTCACACCATCAGAAGGAACCCTTTCTACTATCACAAAATAGTGTTTGCTTTAGCATGCAAGCCTATTCTGCACATGCTTTTTGTGACATTAAGGCAATTGCAAGTCAAAAAACATGAAGTTTATGATTTCAATACAATAAGAAAGCAATTGTAAACATATGTTTTTTCCCTCAAGCTCATATATTAGCAATATTTTGTCCTTGCTTAGCTAAAAGCATAAGTTCCAATTTTCAGTTCAACAAGCTCAACATAAACTGTCATTTTTTATTCACATATGCACAAGCAAAAACCCCCCTAATCCTCACCATAATTCTACTTAATCCCCTCTATGAATTTTATTTATTATAAATTTGACAGAATTACACCTATACAAGATAAACAGATTCATATAATTCCACTGATTCCTATGAGAACATTGTACACCCACAAAGCAGATGTATCATAGGTTCTTTGTAGGTTTAAGATATACATTCTGAAACCATACAAATTATAAATAATTTGTATAAAATACAGTAGTAAATGGAACTGAATGATTAAGCTGAAGAGATATGCAATCTTTACCATATAGAATAACCATGAGTGCAAGAGAGAAATGAAGGCGAAAGAAAGTAAAGCTTAGGTCAGCAAAAGCATATTACAAGTAAGACAATTTCTGGAAAAGAAGTTTCAAGGCTCAGAAATTCAATTGTATTTAAGTTTTGAATTTGGTACATAATAAAATAATTCTTTAAAATTGTTTTAAAGGTGACTCCCAAAAAAGCCTGTCTTTAAGTCTAGAGGTTGAAATATTCTACTCTTTACTAAAAAATTTCCTTTGATATAAGAGATGGTGGAGATTTTTCAGGCTCAATAGGCAACACAGCATCTCAAAGAATTTGTCACAGTTCTGGTTTCCCATAACAGACAAAAAAAGTGGTGTCATGGAGGAGAAATAAGATACAGCCAGGCCTTTTTATATCTCTACACACATGCACATTACCCATTCAGTGTAATCTCTCATTGTTCTTTAAGATTGGATTGACTGTTATGTTCATTGTTCATGAAGATTCATAACATTTCTAATTTACCTTCCTCTTACAGTTCTTCAAAGAAAAATAAAGCTCCTGTATCATTTTGTAGGAATTTTTTTTTCTTTTTAGATATTCCATGAAAATTATGAATCTTGGATTATCAAGAAATTAAAAAGAATTTTTTTCTTATAATGGACAAAGAAATTTGGTCCCTTCAAAAAATTTAATATAATAGCCTGACTCACAAAAGCAGAAATATATTTGTTTCCTTAATAGTTGTCTTTATAGATAAATAATCAAAGCAAATGTTAAATGCTTGTACATTTGAGAGGAAAATCTGCTTTGTTGCATAGTGAATGTATAATAACTTTGTTTATATCCATGCTCCCAGTTAAAGTGAAAATACTTCAAATTTATTAAAACCAAACAAAAAACAAAGCCCAACAAACAAAAGAACTCCACAAAACAAACAAATCAAAACCATCTATTTGGGGTCAGAGATTGGAATAAATAGTGACCTCTTTTTTTAAATACCTAAATACCTAAAATAACCCCAAATACAATTTCATTTTCCTAAGCTCATTTCACCATAAAATTTCTATAATCCGTTTCAGTCCAAGAAAATTCAGGGATGCCAAACAATGAGTAATAACCCTCTGAAATCTATCAATAAATGTTTAGCAGAAACGCTAACAATTTTCTGTTGTTATTTTAATCTAACATCTCCCCTGAAACAGAAACAAAAGTCTTAACAGCAAGGCACTCCTGAAATCGTCCATATATTTCCTATGTCAATATGCAGCTCAAATCAAAGGCCATTCAGAGTCCAAGATGGTATTGCATTCACATCACAAGGAAAACAAGGCCATAAGAAATATGAGTATTAGGGAAATCTGCCCAACAGAGTTATAAATGCTTTTCTAAAATTTATATTTAAGCCTCTCTGGCTCTCACAACACAACTACAACTCTACTTACATATAAAAATTGTTTCATAACTTTCAATCAAAATAAATATTTTCTATCTGATTTTAAGACAATACAAGGTGACCTGATATTTTTAAAATCTCATTAATTTCTCATTTTCTGCAATACAGGAAGCTAAATACAGAGACACCAGAGGCATTTTTTTCTTGTCTTCAAAATCTAAAATTATGATGATAGCATCACAGAACAATGCACTGGCATAGAAAGGGCCAGAATCTCTCATGCATATCTAAGACTTCTGAACAGCCAAAAAGATGCAGGAGAAAAAAAGTTGGTGACTTCTAAAGTTTCTCAATTTTAGCTTTAGCTCAGCATCTTTAGATGTGCAGTCTGAAGTACAACAGCTTCACAGATGGTGTTACTGTGTCCCTCCAATGCAGCTTCTTACTGCACAACCAATTTCACACTGACATTGACTGCACACCTGCACAGACATCTGGTTACATATATTTAAAACATATTTAAGAACTAGTATTTGACTTTAAAACAAAATGAACTTTTTTTTCAGTCTTTGCACAAACCAAATATGATTTAAATTGATAAGCAGTTTTCAGTGAAAATGGTAACATGATGAAAAGTGTCCAAAGTTGGTTTTGGGGTTTGGTTTTTTTTAATTACTGTTAGCAATAATGAAGAGTTTTATCATTTATGAAATCTAGAAAGAAACATGAAAAAAAATTATGCTTTTTCTTCACTAAATGGAAGTATCCTGTCCTGGCGGCATGATTATTCATCTCATCTGTGCAATGCAGAACAATGTCAATGTGTAAAATAACCTGGTACAAAGAGTTCCCTCAAGGCACAAGTACTCCAAGTACTCAATTTTCCAGTAACCAGGAGGTCTCAAAAAAGGTTTCCCTTACCTGGCAAGAGTGACACAAACTCAGAAGTATTCAACTGAGTTTCCATCCAGCCTCTTTTGCAAATTCAGAGATGCTTCTCTGAACACTTCATATTAGATATATTTCAATTTTAAAAAAATACTATTAAAAATAACACTAAATAATAGAGAAATTTAACTCTGCAGTTCAGATTCCTGTATATATTTATGAGTCACAAAATAAAATTACAATTGTTAGCATTTATTTATAAATTTTCATCTGTACTAACCTCTGCTTATAATAGTGTCTTAAATGTTTGTTTTCCTTTACTGTGGAACTGCAGGATGTCATAGCGAGAGCTGAGCCTGAATCAGTTTTGGTTTTGTGAGGTGTTAAATAGAATCTACATCATTTTCAACTGAAACTTTTTGATATCTTTGAATGGAAACATTTCATTTGATGTGGTGGAACTGACATGCTTAGCTTTGACACAACATGAAAAACTGTCAGGAATCTGCCACCCTGAACCAGCAGTTCAGCAGCTCAGTATACAGGATAGCTAAACTTTTAGCTCCTCTTAGGCCAGAAAACACCACTGCTGATCACCACCCTTGAAGGACAGGAGTCGCAGGTTCACTGGGATATAATCTGTCTGTAAACTTTCCCTTAGGAAGTAATGATAAAATAAAGCATCTCAGCTGTAACTCTTACTCCTAATTCCTAAACAGATGAAATTTTCTGATTAAAAAGCTTGGAGTTTGACTGATAGTTTTCCCATTTAGTTCATTCAGTTTTGTGACAAGTGCAACAATAATTCTTCTCTCTGAAGCTCAGAAATTTTCTCTTAGAGAAATCTAGACTTAGAAAATGAAAATATTAAGTGGAAAATTTTTTTTAAAAAGAGGGAGAGAATAAAATCTTACAAATTCCATCACTTATTTCAAAAGCATTGTGAAAATCTGGGAGCTTTTCTAAGATATTTGCTTTCTATCACGTAGGCCTTACTTTACAAAATGCAGAATAGCTCTCTTGCCCAGTGAAAAAAGCCTAGTCAGGACATTTTGTGACAAGAGCCATTCAACCCACAACCAGTGATTAGAAAATTTCCTTGTACCAGAATACCACCTGGACATAAACAATACCCTTGACACCCTAAACTCTTGTTACTGTGGAGAAAAAGTCTTGAGACATGCAAGATAGCTGAGGGTTACTTGGCAAACTTTATATATAAAAAAGGAATTTTAAAGACTTATGACTTTTTATATTGTAGGCTACAGTGATTGTGGATTGTCATCATCCAAGCAGACTCCAAACACAACATTTGAGTTGCAAGAGTAAGGACATTAAAACTTTTAAGCTTAATACATTTGCAGGATTGATATTTCCCAGCATGGATATATTCTGCAGCTGTACAAAAAAGCTTCAGTCATGAACTACTTATTCTACTGAAATAATAAAATGGGCTTCACTAGGAGATGCCCTTTAGGCAAAGGGATGAAGAAATTCATCATCCTTTAAGCAAACTCTGTTCTCTCTCTCTCTCCTATTTCTTGATGAACTGTGATCAATAGTGGATCAATACCAGATCCTCAGCTTGAGGATTGACTATGGAAAGTAAGATTTCTTGTGCACTGTAGGAACTGCATACTGATGATCCTTGCTGATTTCAGTAAATAAATTAATAAAATATTTTTCTCTATTGTGGTGATGTGTGAATTTATGTACCATAAAATACATTGCAATAAGTATTCCAGTAAATGCTTTCAGGTTAGTTACTCCTTTCAGGGCTTCAGATGGTAAAAGACTTCCATTACATGCTCACTGATGATTGCAAATCTTGATATATAGTCCTGCAATGCCTTCATTTTCTAATGCCTAGCATTATTCCAGAATATTTTATTGATTAATACTAGTTCTTGCCACACAGTTCCATGTGTTTCTGATTAACTCAGTCTATAAAGTCTAATTTGATATATGCTTTTTTTAACATTACTAATTAATGGGCAAAGCAAAATGTTGTGCTTCCCCAATACTCTTTCCCAGCCATGATATACACTCTGCAGCTGGCTTTATCTTGTTAATGCCCTTTATCTATCATTCACTGAATACAAGATAAAACATTTTAACTGTTCTAATTACAAGTTATTTTGCCTTTCCAGTGTCTTGTGCACTATTTTTCAGTTATTAGCATCAGCTCCTAAACATTTTCATATCCTATATTTGTTGTAGGCTGTAGCCATCCTGACAAAATTTCAGAAATTTCAGCAAATCCAACAGTTTAATAGAAATACTGGGCAAACTTAAATGCATGAATTAAGTTTCCAAGCATGGATTAGGTAGCACTGAGGTCCTCAAATGAATTTCTTCAATAGCAAAAGCTCCTGCTTAACTGTGTTGTATAATACAGGATGTGTCTAAGTAGATGGATGCCTCCCTGCTTGAAATCATTGCTCCCTGGTGTTTTAACTATGGACTGCCTCAGAATTACTCCAGCCTGAGCAGCCCGGTGATTATTGCCTCTCTCTAAATGTCACTGGTTCCAGAGTAACCCAGGCAATTCTCAGAAGGTGCTCAAAACTGACATGTACTCACCTACATATGTAGAAAATTAAATCTCTTACAAAATATAGCTATGACTTCTGTTTGTTCTGAAATTACTAGAGGAGGACAGCTGTCACTCATCTTTCTGAAGTGGTAACTTAGTAATTATTAGCCTTTCCCATTAAATGCCACAGTAATTTCCAAATCCTTCTACACTTATATTTTCAAAACACATTTTCCAAACTGGGAGTAAGAAAACAGATTAAAGGAAAAGCACGTGGTAGGAGAGGGAGATGAGAAAGTCAACCTGCTATTTCTGCACGTCATCCTGATACCATCCAACACAACTAGAGAATTAAGCCTATGAGCTTTGAACAATCAGTGTCTAAAACACCAGACTAAAGAGTCAATCGATCTAACAACCTATCCTTGCCCTGTAAACCTTGAATTGTTATCTGCAAAACTTCAGCAAATAAGCAGACTGCAACTCCAGCATAATTTAAAGCCTTTGAGATCAGGGCTTGCATCTTGCTGGCAATATATGTGGAATTTAACTCCCTCATGCTGAATGAAACTTCTGTCTGCTGAGGATTTGTACCAGTGGCCATTATCTAAAATGTAATAACTTTACTGCCTGTTTTAAAAGAAAACATTCCTGCTTTGAAATACACATCTCAGGAGAGGCTGCTGGGGTCTCATTATCAAAGATACATAGCCGTGCAGCATGCGACCATGCACAGGACAGAGATGGCATTTCAACACAGTATGCCAGACAGTAGTTTTTGTGGGAACATGGTGGAAATATAGTGCACCACATCCCTCACAGAAATTTTTATCTTACTTAAAAAAAAAACCAAAGAAACAAATGGTAGCTTCTGATCAGCAATGTGAAAGAAATCTACAAGAGGAAAGGCAGTTTTTTGCATCCCGTACTTAAACTGCATCTGGAATCATTCTATTTGCATTAAACCTAGGGGTACAGTAATATTTAATATACCTTATACAGAAGATCATGGGGTTGCACAGTTGGGCTATAAGCACTTTATTTGACCTCTGCTCAGGTACTGGCTGAGGGTATGCTTATTCTGCAGGATGGAGAAGACAACTGGACATGACAGGTAACACACACAAACAGCACCACAAAGGACATCAGGATCTCCCTGTCATCTGGGGTCTCCTGTCCTGGCTGTGTTCCCTCACAACTTGAGGGAACTTGAGGCATCACCAGCCTCCCCCCTGGTATAGTGGAGTGAGAAGCAGAAAAGACCTTGACACTGTGCAATAACTCAGCAATAACAAAAACATCCCTGTGCTATCAATGCTGTTCCAAGTACAAATCCGAAGCATAGCCCATTTTTCAACTACTGTGAAAAAAATTACATTTGTCCCAGCCAAAATCAACAGACAGTATCAGAAAACCCTGCCTGAGTACAGGTGAAGCATATCTGGGATGAAAGGCAAAGGAGTAAATGAGAGCATGTTTTATGCTCATGAGAGAGAAAGGGACAGATTCAAGTGTGGGAGAAAAAGTGCTAGGGATCCAGAAAGGGGATACTGAGGCAGACAGTGATGTTACAATTTGCTTAATGTTGAGGATAACTGATCTCCTTAATGTCTCAGGACATTAAGGAGATCAGTTATCCTCAACATTAAGCAAATCAGTTATCCTCAACATCCACCAAATTGTCCTTTGGTGCAGGACAAAAGGACAAAAAACAAAAACCCAATCACACAACACAAGTTAAACCCATCCTTCATTCTAGAGGATGGTATAGGGGAGATGCAGAAGGGACAGGTGAAACATCCACATACCATCAGACTTGTAGCTGCCCCAGGTCTGTTGACATCATCATCTTAAAATTGCACAAAAGCAGCTGGCAAAGCTGCATCCTGGTCCTATAATGAGCTCATCACCTTCAGGAGGGTGCTTAAACACTCCTAGATCATGTGCTATCAGCAGCACCCTGCAGTTAGTTTCATCAGTATCAATTGAATTGACCTTGTGTAAGTGTGGAACAGAAAAGGCATGGATTAAATCTATGATAGGATTTAATTTAGCCATCATGAGCAGAGATGGTTGTCAGCCTAGTCTTTCACAGCTGTGACTAATATTAATCTCATAAACAACACTGGAACAATATCAAAACTTTCATATAATAGAAAGGTAAAACCTTTCTGATGTAAGTGAAGCAAAACACTTACTTGTGTATATTTTGATCAAATAGAAATCTTAGTAATTGAATTGTGTCCTGTAAAATGGAACATTTTCACAGGCCTGAAACTTTTTTGAGGATAATGAATGAAAACTATTGAATTCCATAGATATTGTTTCCAAATATCTTTCTCCTACTTTCAAAAAGTTCCTTACAAGATATGCACCCTTTCTCCAACAGAAGCTCTAACTCTATTGTTGCACAAAAATTTTATAGTCCGCTGACATCAGAACACAGTTATTGAGAGTTATCTGTAAAACCATTATATGGTGTGATTACAGATGGTCCTACAAGTGGAATTTGAAATTGCAGAAAACAAACAAAAAAAAACCCTCAATGCACACAGAAATTATTTTCTGGAATATCCCTGAAATAATTTTGTGTGAACACACTGTTATAACTTCATAAGGATAAAAGATGCATTTTTCAAGGCCTTTTTAGTTTCTTTGCTTTAATTTTAGAAATTTAATCACTAACACACTTCTGAAAATGTTTTCCTAATGGTTAGATTAAACCTCTTATGCACTGCTGAACTATTTTAACAATGGTTTTTAGCACCTCTTCATTATTCAGATTTAGGGGTTTTTTTTCAATTGTATTCATATTTTAATTAATTTTTGGACTTTCTATGCTGTAGTCTGTTGGCACAAGAAGTAAACTCCATGGGGAAGTTAGCAAAATCAGAGAGCCAAAATCCTTAGAGAGGACTGGGCTCTTCTCATATTATGTTGGTGGTTTTTTGCTAGTAAACCTTTACCAACAAAGTTATTCTGACCAGAATTTATGAATACTTATAACACATAGCATTTGCCTGCTTCAATGTGTTAGCTTAAAATTGTTTTTTGTATGTATCACCATATTAATTTTATTACTCATTGGAGAATATAAAATGAATAAATTAAGGTATACATACTTAAAGTGACTGTAATATAAATAAATTTAGCTCTAAATATTTTGTGATACAGTTTTGCAAGTTTTTGCTCAGATGATTTTAAAATATGTATTTTTTGTTATAAGTGGACTTTGGATATTGTGTTTATCTTTCTAAATGTAATACAAATTAGAAAAAATAGAGGCTAACAGTTGTAATTCAACAATATATATGTTCTAATTTTCTTCAGCAGAGCTTTTTACTGCAGGGAGAAACAATTCACTGGATGTATAAAAATATATACCTCAGTAAAAGACCATTGCTGTTGTAGCCACAGTGACATAGCACAAAATGTGCAAAGCCTCAGGAAAGGTATTTGCAAACACATTTATGCGTTCACTCAATCTTCTGTTATATTTTTGATGGATTAAAAACATATGCACTCAACATCAAAAGGATGACATCTGTATATTCATCTGGGTTTTTTTTCAAAGTAGGAGCTCATCAGAAAAAGAACCTAGTTTTGAATAAAATTGTGGTATATTACAGCTGTAAATCATATTACGGACACAGTATGTAGAATATGCAATGTATGTACAACAAAGACAAAGCTATCTCTGGAAATTATAGTCTAAAAATCACTCCCAACATGTGAAATTTGTTCCATTAAAGATCTTAAAATTGGACTGAACTTGGCCCTTACCTTGCCCAAAAAGTCACAATGACAGTTCTTTAAGTATTCCTTTACTGAACTTAAATCTGCCAGATAGGTGATGGAAAAATTGCTAGTGAAAATTTGCTTAAATTTGCTTTTACTTGATGCATGTGAAAAGAGTCTTGGTGGATGTGGCTCATTATGAAGTGCTGGGAAGAGAATTCTGGGATTGTGCAATGTTTGTTATTTAATGCTTGAAGGAGAAATTAAGATGGGGAAAGGGAAGAGTTTGAGGAGGAGGAAGCGTGGTAAACTAGAGGGAGCAGTAGGCAATCTGTGTTTGCCTTCCTATAAAATTCCATTCCTAACTTGCTGAGGGCTGTCAGTTGTCTGTACATTTGTTCAGTTGAGGTCTGAGTGCAGCTGCTGGGGTCAGGCCCAGGGTCAGCCCACGTGCCATAGTGCAGCACCTGGAGAGAGCAGAATGTGCATGTAGAGTGTGTGTGCCTTTATGCAGCAATTTCAGAGTGATCATCAGAACAGACTAGCCATAGTAGAATAAGCTTGGGATCCAGGTATCAGAGAGGTCAAAGTTTTCTGAAGGACCAAAGAATATGAGAGTTGGCTTCAGGAGGGAGTGACTGGAGAAGCCAGGACTCTGCCAGTCAGCTCTGGGGTGTCCATAGCTCTGTGACATCTGCTGGAAAGGTCCATTTGCTTGTTATTACATGAGGCAACCTCGTGAATCCGGGGACCAGCTGCTGGGCAAAAGCCTAAGGCCAGCTACTGGATGAAACCATATTATCTATACTTCTATATTTTCCATGTCTGATTTTTATCTTGATCATTTACAGCAGGAACAAGATTTTTCTGCTTTTATTTTATCAGTGTTTCTCTGTGTGGCACATCCACTATGTGTAATTGTCTGTCTGTATGCATGGGTACCTAGAGGGAGCAAGTGTTCACCCTCCCTACCAGCTGGACTTGGAGGAATTGTGCTGCAGCAGGCTGACCTCTGATGAACCACCTGATTTGGCAACCTAACAGTTCCTACTAATGAGACTACCACACTTTCCTCCTTCATGTAATTAAAGATAAGACTCACAGGACTTAACATTTATTTGGAGAAAAAAGAGAAACATTTTGAAGAGCTAGAAGTAGATGCTACTGATTTCTTTAGGAGACCAATAACAGTTGTCTGGACAGCTCAGGACAAAGCCTAGACACAAAAGACTTTGCAACATAAAATGGAAAAAACAAAGCAGTGAGAAATTAGCAGAAGAAGTTGTATTGAATTAGAAAAAGCAAGAGAGAGGTTTTACTAATTAGTAAAATTTAAATACTAATTACTAATACTAACACTAGGATAGTCTTAATTACAAAGAGAAGATGATAAGCTAAGGATAAAGCTACCATAGAAGAGCTGGGAAATGGCTGTGATATGTCAGTGAGCTAAAATGGAGCAAGGCATATATAAAGTGAGATATTGTCAGAAATTTGATCTTTTTATAGAATAAGACTAATAATCTAAAGAAAAAAGTAATGAGTATTAGTCTGTACATCTGAATTTCTAAGTAATGAAACAAAAGCATCATCTAAAGCACTGGAGTTTCTTTCCTAACTCTTAAATCAACAAGCAAAGTATTCATGATCCTTTCAATGGAAAAAAAGGAAGGAAAACAAACAAAAAACCAAACAAACAGAACCCTAAAGCGATGCAAATTCTTCCAAAAGTATCTGTTGAAATCGTAACTTATTTCAAAATATCAAATATCAAAATAATATATTCGATATCAAAATTTATATGGAATTCATATTCAATATCAAAAGAATTCATTCCTTCAAATACCCAGTGAATTAATATATTAGAATGGCTCAAAAGTATTTATACTCTACAATTTCCATCTGAATTCTGCAAACTCACAGCTAAAGTCCACCAATTAGAATGAATAAACAATCAATCAATAGGCTGGACTACAAAACAATTAAAGAGAAGAACCTGGAAAATTACAAGCTGTTTCAAAGGAGATGTTAAAGATTTATTTCAATAAAATAATGGGGCCTTAGAAAATGCTGCATTTAATGACCAAGGCATTTTCATGTAAGTTGATTATTTGGGTTCCACACTCTGGCAATATGAAAAGATGCAAAGGCTTCTGGGACTTTCAAAGATGTATAATAAATTGTTGTGAAAAATGGAGAAAGTTGTTGTTGAGGCTGTAACTGGCAGAGTTGTGTTAGCAGAGTGTTTTGCATAGTCTGAAAATTCCTACAATATCGTTGGTGTCTGTTAATCACCCATCTAGAAAGGGACAAGCAATTGCCAGTGATGGATGATGACTGAAAATATCTCACCACATCCCAAAGGAAAGATGCAGCATCAAGAAACAGCCTGTAATATATTATCCTTATTCTGGAAAACTTGGGGCCAATTATTGTTCCTTTGACAGATACTGCACCCAGCCTTTTATACTGGGTACCATGGTATGAGACAGGACAGCCAAGAGCTTTGCTGATGTAATGCTAACAATTGCACACTAATAGGCTTCCTTGCAAATTGTGTATAACTCAGTGCTGGATTGCTGTTCAAGAAAAATAGATTAGTATAGGTAGATGTATAACATTTGGACAAATTTTACAATAAAACTGGGACAGTAATTGAGCTGAGATACTAAGCTCCATCAAGTCCCTATTTTCCTAAGTTTAGGAAGAGTTTAGGTTGCACATAAAAATATGCAATATTACTGATATTTTCAAATTGTATAGAAGTGATTGCTAAAAGAATTGTGTCTGACTTTTATTTTAATTTTTTTTCCTAAAATGCAAAGTGAAGCTGTTGACCAAGTAAACAAAAACAACAATAAAAAAGCCCCATTAAATACTAGTCAGATTTCTGCAGTCTCTCAAAGTACTACATACAAAAAAAATCTCTATTTTTGTGTTTAAAATGGGGGGAGAACAAATGAAATTATATACATTCTATGAAGAAAATTTAATTTGGAGGTCATATAACATTTAAATTTTAATATGAGTTCTATTTTTCTATTTACAGCACTCAGCAGAATGCAAAAATTCTTCTGTCTGTCTTATTATACTTTCAGTATAGCATCTTCAGAGCAGTAGTAATAATTCACATACAGAAAATTTTTGTATGCATACTGAGAAATTGAAACAGTACTCAACAGAGGGTTAAATTTAATAAAATTTCTGTCCTTATACCAAAGGTTACTGCATAAGTTATCCAATTTAAAGAAAATCACTGTACAAGTGAAAGTTCATATAGTGTGTGTGCTGCTGTGATGGCAGACTAAAATGTCCACAAAAAAGGTGAATATAAGGAAACATTTTTCAGAATAGCACTACATTTCACTGTAAATGTCAAGTAGAGCTATTCGGAAAAAATGTCACAGCAATAATTACATGGAAATGGTTCCAGCTAGGGTATACTATGTGGTCACATTTAGTGTATCAATCAAGAGAAGTTAATATTATCACCAGTTGCTCAGAGAGCATCTAACTATCTTCTAGAGTAACAGCTCCTGTAAAGAAATGTATGCAGTTCTAAAATAGCCAAATATTAAAATTTGATTTATAAAACCTGGACTAAAATGCAATTTCTTTTACATTAACTTCAAAATTAAAAAAATACAAGTGTACTTGGGAACTTAAGACTATGAGATTTCTGGGTCAGTGATTTGAGCTCCTGTTATTGAAAGAAGACATAGTGTATAAGCCTTCTTGTACATTTCTTTATCTTTATCTTAGGAGGTTTTTGAATTTTTTTGTCCTTCACTGCTGTGAACAAAATGATGCTTCAATACTTGATGCTTCTCATGGTTTGAAATTACTAATTAGCAACATAAATTTATTCGTGCTCACATTATATTTTTCTCTTCTTTTGACAGCTTTATCCTTTACCTTTAATAGGTCTCCTCTTGCCTGATTTTTCACTGTCTAAACAAAGTGTATTGATATTCTCTCTCTTCTTCCTTCTACTTAAGTAAGCCAAAGCATTTTTTTTTTATTTCAACAGGACATGCTATACATTTTTATTTTTATGTTCCTTTTAGCTGTCCTTCCCTATATCAGCTGGAGAATTTTTTTTTCAGTGCAATATTCCAACAAGATTTCAGCTTAGACCTGTGCAATACCATTCTTAGCTCTACTGGAAATAATTCATGTGTAAAATCTTTATTTCATTTACTTTTCCCATTCTGCTGTCATATGCTGGAGAGGTTTATAGGCATCCTGTGGTAAGTAATACAACCAAGTTTTAATGGGCTGCCTGCAGCTCATCAGATGAAAACGTTTCAGTACACAGGATAACTCTGTTTTTCCCAATTTACGAGGTTAACTAAGATTCTCTGTGTCACTCTCTGACTCCTTTATATTGTCTGTACTTTCCCATGATTTCTAATCCATCAGTCTCCTGGTTTATCATGCAGTTACCTTCAAAATGATGTCACTAATATTAAGGAGGAGACAATAAAAAACAATCAAGCAAAAATCTTTTTAAAGTCAGGCATAGCTTCATAAAAAAATTTGAGTCCATGCCAAAGTTCTTTTCTGTTTCCCTGGCTTGTTGTGCTGTGCCACAAAAGAGTTATTGCCTCTCTAAACCAATACAGAAGTTCCTAAAATGGATTAGTACAAGTAAAAGCTTTTTTAAAATCTGTCTGACCTATCACAGGTTACTATTTTATAGTAAAAATATTTGTATTTAAAAAATGAACAAAAAGGTGAGAGAGAGAGGAAGAAAGGGAGAAGTATGAAGAGCAACAAAATAATTAGGTATATACGTTTTAATGTGATATGGGCTGATGAAGCTGCAGCCCAAATTTAAATATAAAAGTAGAAAAGCAGAAACTGACATATCCATAATCAAACCCAAAGATATTGGAATATTATGTTGAAAGTACATGCAGTCAATCCAAGAAATAGAACTTGAGCTTTGGTAGAGTAATTCTGTATTGCAATGAGGAGAATGTATGGATAATTTCAAATTTTAAGAGAAGTGATCCCAGGAACAACTTTATCAGTAGTGCTTGCAGCTGAATGAAATGTAACAATGCAGGCAGGATTTAAATCTGGACCGAGGACTAAACTGAGAATTGTAAGAGTCAGTCAAAACATCAGCTTAGCCATACTGCTATTTGGAAAACAATTTTATGCTCCAAAACCTCTCTGCAGTGCAGGGAAACAGTAGCACCTTGCAGTAAGATCTACAAGACAGCAACAGTCACAGGGAGTTGATAAAACACACTGAGAATGACTGGCTTTTGAGGAGAACTTTCCAAGGTTAAATATAGTCCTTCTATCCAAGTCTAAAACTGACATGAAAGCAGGATTTTAAAACTCTATTTTTTAAGTATCTGATAAAAACTCATTCTTTGCCTTTGAAATACAACACGATAGATAATGAAACTATGGATTTGGTTTTCAGTTTCTGTATAAATACTAGGTATCCTTTTAAAAAAAAAATTAAGGTACGCTCATGAAAAGAGCTTTTTGCAACAAGTAAGCACACTCAGTGGAGGAAGTTTGCCATCTACAGGATCTATAAAGACTAAGAGATAATCAATTCTAAAGTCTTAGGCGCAGGATAAAAATGTATGGAATTTGTTTTGGGTTGTTCCAATATATCTTCACCAGAGGAAAAGATTAATATGTAGAGATGAAGAAAGTAGAATTTTTTTTCTGTTTCTGCTTGCAGATTCCTTTTTCCAGTTAAATATCTGTGCACTTCTATTTTAAAGTGAAACCTTGGGATTTGGAGACATTTTTGTAATCATTTCCTTTCAAGAATGGGGGGTGATAATTCCACCAGTTGATTGGGTGATTGAGACCATCATGGTGTTACGCCCCACCTCTGAGGCACCTCTGAGGTTCTGGATAAGACATCCCTTGGGGTAGATTAGAGTGAAACAACCTGAATGACAGGTGCGTATACATATACATATGTATTATCTATATCAATATAGATATAGATAAGTATAAAATATGATCTAGGAAAATTTATAATGAAAATAAATAAAGACAAAGAAAGCATAAGAGTACACAGTGACGATAAAGATATCAACACCTGTGAGTTCAACAATGCGAAAGGTTGGTGTCTGTTGGTCAAAGTCATGGTCACAGGCTTTGATCCATTTGGGGTGGGGGATGCCCATGAAACAAAGAATTCAACAGGCTGATGTACATTTAGGTTCATGTGGGAATGCCCAGGTACTGCCCCTGGGGAGTGGGTTTTAACTCTGTGAGTCATGCACAGTCTTCTGATGGAAGGCCCCAGAAATGAAGCAACTGGAAATTATTCAGTGGTCACTGCAGATTATATCTCTTCCATAACTTGGGGTGATAAGTGTATGAGAGGTTGCTTCCTTTCCCAAGGTGGGAATTTTGTCCAGATGCACTACCCAGGATGTGCTAACCAGATCATGCCTCTGCCAGGCCTGTCTGTCATGAATTCCTCCTTTCTGTGCGCACCTTAGGCCCATTGTGTTCATTCTGTGATCTTGACAGTGTTTGAGACAAGCAACTGTGCTCTTTAGGTCCTTACATGTGGGGTCACACAAAATCACAGAACCCCAGAGTGGTTAAGTGGTTAAGGTTGGAAGGGACCACAGTGGGTCATCTGGTCCAACCACTCTTCTCAAGCAGGGTTGTCCCATGGCACAGGATTGCATCCAGAAAGTTTGTTAGTATCTTCAGTAAGGGATACTCCCCAACCTCCCAGACAATGTGCTCTAGTTCATGCTCACCCAGTGAAGCTCTTCCTCATGTTCAGTTGGAACTTCCTGTCATCAGTTTCTGCCTGTTGCCTCTTGTTTTATTGGCTGGCACCACCAAGAAGGGTCTGTCTCCATCCTCTTGGCACCCTCCCGTCAAATACTTGTTTATATTCATAAGGTTAAACAGGCCCAGATCCCTCAACCTCTCCTCTTAAGGGGGAGTAGCTCCAGTCCCCTAATTGTATTCACTGCGCACTGCTGGACTCACTCCAGGAGCTCCATGCCCGTCTTGTGCTGTGGAGCCCAGACCTGGACAACAGTCTTGAGTCCTGTGACAGCACATGAAAACGGCACACCAGTGCATTAGTTGCTGCACCCTGTTGCTCTGGATGACTTAGTCTTTCATTTGACACTTTAAAGTCCTTCTTTTTCCATCTCCATCTGTAGGGTCTTTCACAACTCTAGAGAAGCTTAACTCCCTGTGCAGCAAGGATTTGAGGGCCAGCTCTTCCATGGCCAAGATTTGCAACACTAGTAAAGACTTCTGAGAAAACTGAGGAAGGTAAATGTACAGTCAGAGTTAGGAATTATAAGACGGGAGTCAATAGCAGATAAATAAGTACAGGTCCCTAAAGGAAGAAAATAAAGAAGCTCATCAGGTTAGCTCCGCTATAAGTATATGAGAATATTATACAGCTAAATTTAACTCCACATTTTCAAAAGACATACTGTGAAAAATCCAACTTTTTATTAAAATGTGGTCTAAGAGGCACAAGGAGGAATTAGAAGTTTAATTTGCTGAAGTGCTAATTTAAACACCAGACCTGTCAAAGCTGGAATATCTCTAATGATGTGCTGAGGCACCATATAATATTTTAAGATTAAAATAAAGAAATGAAATAATGGAGGCATCAGTAGGATTGCATGACCATGTAAAAGGGAATATTTTGGATTAGAATTTCCAGGTCATTTTCAAAGATGTCATATTAATTCAGTATCAAGATGGGCTGGCAGAAATGCTTAACCAGCTTCTTCAATGCAGATGGAAATACTCAAAGTAGACTAAGCTAATGAACAAAAGTATTATACCAAGCGATAAAGAGGAACTTGGCAATACTAGTACTTCCATGTTGATTCTGTTTGCAGTATTGAGCTTTCAGGATGAGGTTTCCTGATAGTTTGAACCAAGCTTAACATGGGTTTATGCAAATTTACTTCACTAATTTGTGCTAGGATGTGTGGGAATGTGCAGTTTTCCAGGTCAGGGAGGTAATCTGGCTAAAACATTGTAACTGTATCTATGGAGGGGAAGAAGAAGAGACAAGGAGTTAGTTTCCTGCTGAATCAATCAATGGAAGGAGAAAGAAGAGGCTGACCATAGAACTCTACCCCTGTAATACATTGAAATATTATCAGTGTTATAAAACTCTATTCATAAATTGTTGGTAATCTCTTCCTTAATATGGTTTAAACAATTTAATATGCTCATAAACAACTATGAAATTGCTTATCTAACTTGAGACTTTTTATTTTTCACACTAAGATATCATAGACAATTAATTTAAATAACTCCTACTACTTTTTTTTTCTATTCTGTATTCTCAGGTGTGTTTCCAGGGTCATAAACACAAAAGTGTCTGGCAACACTGTTCTTGCCAGCTGGAGCAATACAAATAAATTACAGAGTATAAAAAGTAAACCAAAAACCAATCAAAACATATTCTGCAATTTTGTTAAGCAAATATGCCTGTTCTGATTACTGCTAGTGCTTAACAATGTTCATTATCAAGGACATAAATCTCCAGATTTATGTTTCCTTACTGTGATTGCATAGTTTCTCTGTTGTAAACTTTTTCTTCTATGTTTTCTCATAAAGCTGAGGAGAGTGGGTACTCTATTTCTAGAATTCTGTCCTTGTCCAGAGTAAGAATACTTTATTAATTTATTTGTTTGTTTGTCTGTTATCAAAGGTAGCAAGTTGTGTGAGTTCATGTGATTTGTTTTGTTTACTTGCTGTGTTGTTATTTACATAAATGCTTTCTTACCTCCTGTTTATGTTTTCCTGTCTGATAAGTTATTTAGTTATTTCCATTATATTTTTGTTATTAGATAGATAGACATGCTTTTCTGAGTATTTGCAACACTAGCAACATCATGTGTTGGTTGTTTTACCTATAATTTTTTCCTCATTTTTATATTTGTATTTTGATTTTGATATAATTGTTTCTCTGTTTCTCTCTTTTGTTCTCTTAAACATAAATATTAATGCAGAGCATATGTTGACAAAAAACAATGTCATAAAACTTTATTAAAGACTTTTATGAATATGAAAGTGCATCAGAAAACAAGATTCTTCTGGGGTTTTATATGGCATTGTTGTATGGGGCTCCAGATGTTTTCAGCATCGTTGTTACTTATTGAAATGCACATAAAAGCACAGTTACAAGTAACTTGTTTCTTCTGTACAATGCATGTGACAATACTGCCATTGGGAATGCGCAGGAATTCACTCTTCTCCCCATAAGCCAGTGGGTGGCCATCCTGTCACATAGTCCCACCAAACATCACGTTCACACACTCCTTAGTACAACTGAACTTGCTTTGAGCAGAAGATTGGAAAATAGGAGATTTGAAGGTACCTTCCAATCTAAATTATTCTGTGATTGCACAATTCAAATTCAAGCAGTGTTCTGACAGTCAATGAATAATTAACAGAGATAGTTTTCAAACAGGTATAAAGCTTCCTCCTTACAAAAGTAAACACATATATCTACTTTCCCTTGTGTATGTCAAGTAAAAATTCTGAAAACATGTTTTGTTTTCAATCTGTTGCATTCCAGAACAGTACATGCAAAAGGGAAAATACTAGATAGGAGACAAAAAGTTGTTGGCAGCCTGTTTAAAATTGGTTTCATTATGAGTTGTGCTGCTTCTGAAGGGAGAACTAGGGTGAATAGAACTGCATAAACTTTAAAGGGGTGTTCCAAAATCTGGGAGAAAAACAGCTTGCAATGAAAACTGTTTTATCATTGGATACACCAAATAAACACTCAGGAGGCTGAGGTATTCAATAAATGTGTTTAATTAACACAATTATCTAGATCCTGATTCAGTTATTCCTGTGCTGCATCATTCATTCCCTTGGCATCACATAACAAAACAAAGCTCGAGTATAATTTTTTTTTCAACTGAAACAGAGCTTGTTCCCCATTTGTTTTCTTTTTATATAAAGACAAGGATATCATAAACCTGTGTAAAATTACATCTACAAATAGTTGCTGTATACTCCTGTTTAAGCATTATTTGGGAATGTAAGTCCCATATCAGTGCCCAGGTGTTTTGGTTTTGTTTTGTTGTATTAGGCAATATGGGACCATAGCAATATCCCCATGGTAATCTTATGCATCACAAAATGGGGAAAAATTGTCTTCAGTCAGTTTCTTTCTAGTTCTATTTCTTTTCTACGGCTGTTATGACTCTCCTACTCATTCTGGCTTTGTATTTGTTTTTACTGTAATTCTTAGTAGGTCTCTATAGCCTTTATTTGTGCTGGCTTTGCCAACTAGATGCAACCTTATATTCTCTAATGGCTATATTGAAAGGACGTAATTCTTCTAAGTTATCCAAGCAAAAAATACACAAATCCAAAAATATATGGCTGATTTACCCATTAAAAATCAATTCATTTCATATAATGGATAATAAATTTCCAGTCATTTGAACACTTGACTATTCCTTGGAGTAACATGACACTCGCTGTCAACAGACCATAAATCTCTTTACAAAGGGGAGTAACAAAATTATTGCCCTTTTTAATGGTCCCAACTGGAAGATTTAGTATGTGGTAGAAGAACCTTCCTTTTTGTCTAATTCATGATTATTTAAATATACCATCATGCAAAAGTAACCTCTAGTTCAAGAATGGCCCATTATGCTGAATTGCCTCATAAATACAATGCATTTTGGAAAAAAATAAACATATATGTGCTCAGTAAAATGCCAGAAGCTTTCATACACTTCATCAGTCTTGCTAGACAATTACACTTCCTTTTGGTTATTTGATTTTTATTTGATTTTTGTAGTTTCAGACCCAGCTGCTTCTTTGCACACCAGTCCAGTTCTTTCTGAATATCTTCAACCTGAGAAAAGCGTATACTCTAATTTTATATTGGCAGCAATTTTTTCTGTATTCACAAGCTATTTTTCCTGTCATTTACCATCAACAAAGCTTCTGCAATAACAGAGTACCATAGCATCTTCTGTAGCCCACTATGCTCCATGGCCCATCATGTCCTTTAAAGCCAATTCTCATAAAAAACTTTGTGTGAAGATTTTATGTGAAGGTGAAATTACATTATCTCTCTCTGTTTCATAACATTTTTGCAGGTACAGAGTTAGATCACATTAGAGGTAAAATTTCATTCCCTGGCTTTGACATATTTCACTGCAGTTCTATGTAGCATCTAAAAAAATCACAATTTTGTATTTGAGATAACATAAATGTTTAAATATTTGTGCATCTATATACAAATATGTTGCAGCTTATATTAGATTTTTCTAGATCTCATTGCTTTTCATAGATAGTGATGTGACCTTACTACAGTCTTCTGTTTACATGCCTTTCACAATGGACAATTTAGTAATTACATCTCAATCTGGGTATAATTTATTCAGAAATTGTCTTGCATATGAGATGATGGCTGTTTCCAGACAAGCTCTAAAAATTTCTCTGGATGCATATACTGTCCATGGTGGTGTCAGAGAGTCCAAGTACTGATGCTTTACAGAGTAGTGCTTCAGTGTCATGAGCATTGCCAAGTAATGTTCTTAGGTAGCAGTTATCCCAATATATCAGTGAAAGGTGTTTCAAAAAACATGTTGTGCACAGAATTAAATTAATTTTAACTGTAACCTTCTGTAATACATCTTGTTCTGTGGTGCTTATACTGATGATAAAGACTTCTGTCATCTGACTTGAATCCATGAAACAAGTATATATCCTTCACATTTTTCTTTACTCATTAATCAGATTATATCTGGACTGATTTTGATATTTTGTGCTTCAGTAATTATAACCCTTTTAGTGACCAGTCAAATTTTCTCTGAGCTGATGTTCTTTCTGGTCTTCAGATATTTGACTAGCACACATTCCATTCCATTGATTCCACTCTTGGGTTGCAATTCTTTCCTGACCTTGTGTGAAAATGGAGATAGATCATTAGGCTTTTAATTTGCCTTGCAGTGTCCCGAAAATTCATGTTCAAATGGGTTCTCATCAACTCTGCTGAGAGTTTTCTGAAAACTTTTGGGTTTTTTTTCTAGAATAACTCTATTTATCTAGAATAACTCTGCTGTCCTAATAATCTACTAAACCCTCTATAAATCAGAGAAATCTAAATTTCAATTCCATCTCTGCTAATGAGTCAAATCCACTTTAGGTAAATTCTTTTTTTTTTTAATATCTGGGTAAAACTCTGAATCTGTCACTGAAGGCAGCATGCTACATTCATTATGCTGTCACGCTCGTGTGGAGCTGTCACCTCTCACTCCTGCGCTAAAGGGAGCACCCAGAATTTGTAGGTCCTCATGGGTAAAAACGAATGGCAAAAGTCAAGAGTCCAAAGAAGCCCACAAAATTTTACTATCATACTACACAGTCAACATGGAAATTGATATATGCTTTACCCCTATCTTCTATTAGTAAGAGTTAAAAAAAGAATAAAAGAAACGAGGGAAGAAAGTGAATAGGAAAACAGATAGAAGTGAAACAGAGATCACCAGTCGTGGGTCCAACATCCGCACACTGGAGCAGTTTATTAAATACTGCAGCCCATGGGAAGGACTCACTTTGGAAAAGTTTACAGAGAGCTGTCTCCTGTGGGAGGGATCCCACACTGGAGCAGGGGACAATAGTCAGGAGCAAGGAGAGGCAGAGACAATGTGTAATAAACTGACCACAGCCCCCATTTCCTGTCACTCTGTGCTGCTGGGGGAAGGAGGTAGAGAATTGGAAATAACTTTACACTGGGAAGAAGGGAAGAGTTGGGAAAGCTATCCCTAAGATTTGAATTTGCTTCTTTGCTTCTTATTACCCTGCTCGGATTTGTTTGGTAATAAAATCAATAATTTCCCCAAGTCAAGTCTGTTTGTCAGTAAATGGTGAGTGATCTCTCCCTGCCCTTACTCAACCCACAAACTTTTCACTGTATTTTCTCTCCCTGTCCAATTTGAGGATGGGCTGTGGTACAGTGTCTTTTGTCAGCACCTTGTGTGCAAGCAAGAGTAGCCCACCACAATATGCAATATTAAGACTCTATTAGACTGCAGATTATTGTTTATTTTATTTTTTGATACTGCCTGTGGGTTTACTGAGTTGATCGTATTCATGTTAAGGAAGAAATCTGTGACAGCATTTAAATGACAGCTTGCAAACCAATTTTTTATTTCATTCTCTTCTTTTTATATGTGGTTTCCTATTCAAACATTTTGTCTCTACTTGTCTCATTTGTATAATTTTGCTTATTTGCATGAAGTGAACACTTTTGCATATGCTGATTGCTTGGATAGACCATATTTACTATGTTTTTGGTGTTAACAGCAGCTACCTTCTGTGTGTCAGGCGCTTGGCATAAGACTGGGATCCTCTGAGAAGTGAGTAGCTTGTGTACAGCTCTTCTTTGACAGTTCAACACACTTCACTGGGAGCCACTCATCACACAGAACAGTAATCACAGAACTTTTGAACACTTGCCTTGCAGGACTGCCCAAGCCCAAGGAAAACAAATAAGAATCAACATTGATGGAACATTCTTATTGATATAGATCATTTTATTTTTTTTTTGTTCCTTTAAAATAGACTTTCAGATCAGGCGCTTTTAACAGAAAGGTATTGCAGTGGAAGACTTTCAACCACTTCTGCTTTACAACTTTTAGATGGTTAATGACAGGGTGATCAAGCTATAATCTCTTTTGGACAGATGGCATCCCCAGAGGTTGTTCTGGGACTTGTGAAGGGATTAGACAGTTGATTAGTTATTTTCCTTGCTCCTAGCAGCTGAAATGGTTTCCAACAGTAAGCACAGAGATCTGGCAGTTTCTTTGACCTCATCCAGTCCTCTGTTCTTCTCTCAGGCTCCCTACTGCTTGACATGCTCCTCCTCTCACCTTGTAAATTAATGAGTTGCAGAGTTCAAAGTCTTTTCTCCTGCTATAACAGCTGTTCTGAGAGGACATTGTTGTTTGTGCACCCTCAATCATTTCCCAAGCAAAACTGTTTACATTTGGATGAACAACTTTAAAAAAAAAAAAAAAAAAAAAAAAAAAAAAAAAAAAAAAAAAAAAAAAACTCCTGACTAATAGTGTCAGATCATTAATTGGGACCACCTGATGGTGTCATGATGTTATGTGTTAGTCCACCATTTAGGCCAAGGCCAAAAAACACCAAAAGACTTCCAAGCCCTTGTAGTTATGATAACTAAAAAGCTAACTCAGACTGTCGTGCTTAAACTTTGTTAGATTTTTTTATCTGTTTGCATTTTTTGTTTGTGGGTTCTACATCTTGTCTGCAATTTTTAGAGGGGCTATAGATCAGTGAGCTATAGATTTGTTCTATTTTTAACCTGCATTCTTCCATGATGGCCTCTTCATTTCTCTGTTGAGTAGATGAGAAGCAATGGCCTATATAAGATCTTTTAACCTAAGCCTCTGTTTCTGGAAAGAGTAGCATGTTTTAAAGATAATCATTCTCACTGAAGAATTATGTTTTTGGTGTCTCCAAGATGCATCTCAATTTCCTTTTGACTGTTAGGCCAGAAAAATGTAATATAATTTCTAAATTCCCGGCCTAAGGGTTAATTTAGTTGTGAAAAACCATTGGCACTTGCAGGAATCACTGAAATAGATTTTTATTTTTTAATGATGACATTCATATTTCAGGTAAAGAATATGATTTTTAACTGAAAACTTGGATTAGACAGGGTGAACATATTCAAAGTGGTATGGCCATGCTGTAGATTTTGGAGTGGGATCATAAATGTGGATTTATGATCACGGGCTGTCTCTAAGAACAGTTCTCAGGAGATAAATTGGTAGATCTGTGGCACTTAGGGATAGGGGAAAGACATCTTCCCTCAGGTGAATATATCTTTGCTTTAACTTACCACATGCTAGAACTGGATCAAAAATTGTATATCATTCATGGGAGGATACAGAGCAGTACCTTGCACCCCTTTAATCAAAGCAAAAATTGTAAAACTGCTTTTCCATGTAACACCAGCCTCCATGCCAATGTTATTTAGACAGAGGATACACATCTGCTCATCAAAAACTTTCCTGGAAGGCAATAGACTTCTCAAAGTTATTATTTCATGGCAAAGAAATTACCAAAAAATGAGTGCAACAGCTGTATACTCTTTCCAATATACAGCATTAAAATATATAGGAAAGAGGTGAAAAAAAACCAAGCTTTAGAACTTACCTAATCTTATCAACCCTCTTATTTCTAGGTGAGCTGTGAACTTATGTTCTAGTTTCCTGTCCATTCATTTGAAAAGTTTCAATTACTGTTTCTTTCTACAGTGTGGTTCAGGTTTGAAAATAATCTCTTTTGTTTTGGTTTGCTTTTCATTCCATTTCAGCACCATATTCTATACATTAACAATATGCTTCTTCTTTTTCTCTGAACTTGTAAAAATCTCTGTTGGTGCTAATTGATGCTCCTGACAATTTTTTCCTGTGTCTTTTATTTCACTCTGAAGAAGCATATGTAATAGGAAAATGCTACTGATATTATTTGGAGAAGTGGCTGGTTATTCTTAGTATATTTTCCATTGTGGTCTATTATGATCTTTTTGATTGGCAAGCAGATTCACAATGAGTGTTATCATGAACAGGAGGAAAAAACTGCATCAATTAACACAAATTAGCATCCCTGATGGAAGTTTGCAAAAAACACAGGCGTGAATGGAAAGGAACACAGCAAACTGAATCCCCAAACTTCATTTCAATTTGTACTGGTAGAATTAAACCTTACATAGCCTAGAAATTTACACCATGATCAGCTGCTGCACAGACTTGGTCTTTGATTTTGTAACAGATAAACAATAAACTAAGGATGCACTGATCTGTGTCTCACCTGTACAAAGCGCTGCATGGTCCCTTGCTTTCACGCATTTTTCTGAATTCGGGGATCATACCACTGAGGAGAGAGGCATGAAATTGATTACAAGCTGAATCCAAACTATTTACTTCAGAGGATACAAACGAGTTTGTCCAGATAGACATCCTTATAGGTTTTCAGACACCTTTCTCTGTACAGGTCTCTATTTTCCCCCATAACTGTCAGTGTAAATGGTCTCCAATATAATTTCCTTTATTCTAAAAAAGTAACGTTAAAAAAACCACTTTAAGGGTCAGAGATACATTTACTGGTGCCACTGTCACATGTCGTTCAAAGAACTATTTTGTGCTAATCACTTCCCAGGATTACTACTCTCCTCCTCACACTGGATGTCAAAAGAAGCAGGCATAGCTAAGAGTCTCTCACATGAAGAGAGGAGGAAGTTTCAATATCTTTTCCAAATGCGTTTTAAGGCAAAAGCCACCTGTGTTTAGAACTTGGAACCTCAAAGGAGAAAAAGGAAAACAGGTACTTTAAGAGAAGAAGCTGGGAAGACTCAGCCTATGTCCAGTACTGGGGGGTGTTTCAATATACGGAACTGATCTCCTTGGCTGCTTAATTGATGAAATGGGTGGACAATAAACACAATCTGGAATATTGCAATTGCTAGAATGAAGGTCCAAGCCAAGGCACACTAGGAGAAACCTTTCATTTATCTCCCTCTGTAGATACCACAGAGGGTCACACAGTAATTTAAATGCTGGATGGACAGTGGTAGCAATAAAGCAACCATGCATTTATCAGAGGCTATAATTTGTCAAATAAGAAGTGAAAGTTTCTCTTTCTGTAAATTAAAGTTATACTTATTTCTAATTTTAGTAATTTCAAGTAGGTATAAGTACTTGCTGAACCCAACTGTTCACCATTAAATAAAGCACCATGCAACATTAATTTAACCCTCTGTTTTTAAAGTTTGTATGCATCTATTTATTAGTATTGATATGTGAACACTTTACATGTTAACTAAGACCTGTCAAAAAATGCATCAACCTTTCCTCTGATCTCAGATTCTGCTCTTTCAGGATTGATGTAATTTGTATGGAATTCAGATATGCTTAGTTTCTTGTTACTAGTAGTGCAGACTCCACTCAAATTCTCATCTCTATTTTCTAAGCTGTTCAAAGTTTCTGTATTGTTTATTTTCTGTACAAGAAGTATTCTTACAGAAAATATGGAGACAGTTAGTTGCACAAATTGTTTTAATTCTGGATAATAAAATAATGAAAACCAGTTGAACATAATGAAAATCAGAGTCTGTTTCTTGAATACTGTCTATTCATATAATCCTCTTATCAGAAAAAAGAAAAACCCAATCAAATTTGAAAAATAAAATGACAGACAGGATAATCAAACATCCAGCTTTTTCTCAGAAACAGATGATCAGACTATGATCCTTCCACATTGCAAAGTGGCATAAGGAGAAAGTCGTGCTGGTATGTATAAAACATTGTCTGACGTGGGGACACAAAGCAATTAGTGAGCAATCAAATATCACTAAGAGGTGACAAGTTCAAAGCAAGAAACATGAAATAATTTTTTGCATATTTTGGGGATATTTTTGCATACATTTTTTGGGAATTATGCCACAGAACTCTGAAGATTTGAAGACTATCAGAAGTTTTAAAGAAATCAGAAAAAATAATGGACAAAAATCCACGAAGGGCCATTTATCTCAAAGCTAAAATAGCTGAATGAAGATGCTGATCTGGGAAATTTAAAATGCTTTTCTTTAAATGCTGTGAATTTGTGGAAAGTAGAAAACAACCAAAATTTATGAAAATAGATACACAACTGGGAGACAAAAAAAAAAAAAAATCTGGTTTGTTTTATTATTTCTGTCTTGCATTCTCTAGATTGTGCTAAAAAAACATACTCATCAAAGTCATTTCATTAGAGTATCTTTAGAGTCATTTTCTTTAGAGTATCATCTGAACTATAGGAAAATACCTGATTTCCTGAAGGACTGAAAGGCACTATTTGCTTCCCAACAAGCTGAGCAAAGTGGCTTTGGGTAAGGGATGAATTTCACTGCATCATCCAGCCCCTCCAAAGTGTGCCAGTCAATGTGCTGCAGCTGGCAGATTAACCCTGCTCAACAGCTCCTAGAAGGAGAATCAGGCAGCCCCTCCACTCCTCTTTCACTGAGCAGTGCAAGGAAATTGCATCTATTCCATATACTGGGCACATTTTTCATTGGTTTCTGTTTTGATGAAAAAAAGGATAAGTCAGAGAATTTTGCAAGTGGGAAGAGAAATGCTGCTGTACAAAGGCAGAATTCAGGAAAAAGTGTACTGCTTTGAGGGTGTAAAAAGAAAGGTTGGTTGAGGGACTACTATCATAGGATAAAGAATATGTTTGACTTTTTGATATTGTGCTGCTTTATTGAATTACATGGCCCTTATAAAATATTTTCAAACTGTTGAAAAATTAAAATATCTTTCAGAAAAAAGTATATTCAATATAGAATTTAAATAGTTGCATTGAAGAACAGAAAAACCTTTCCTTAGTTTTTTTATTATCTCTATATATATATTTTTCATTTTCCTCTCAATTAAAATTACTAGAGGTGTAAAAACTTTTCACAAACATTTCAGTGAACTAGGTGGCCTTTTATGTCATCAGTTTGTTTCTCATCAATAATTTATGAGGCCTATGTCTTGCTATGTTCATAGAAAATCCTTTTTAGGCTAGTAGTACATTTAAATCTTTTCATGAAACAAGTTTAGTTGATTAAGTTATATTTCAACAGTGAATTATATATAAGAAAGGTCATCCTGTCAACCAATAGATAAAATTACTTAGATAACAATTGGCTACACGAACAGTAGATTTTGGCAGCAAGCAACAGAATGCATTCTTCTTGCAATGAGTTTGCAGACATGTAATTATTGAAATGCTTAGATTCATAGAAAAACTGTAAGGAAAGTGTAAGTAGGAAAAAACAGTGAAGAGAATAATCTGTTCAAAAGAAATTAATGAATTGTAAATGAGAATTTTTACTCACAATAGTTCAGCTTCTTAGTTGAATCTCAGTCTCTTACATTGCTATATTGGTCTTCAATTTGCAAATAAGTATTACATATTCACAAATGAAAAATTACAATGTAAAAGTATTGTAAAGAAGAAATTATTGTCACATTCACTAACTAATATTTGCGTTAGCCAAAATAATAAAATGCTTTTGGAAAAAATGCAGTGTTGGAACAAACGTATAAATAAAAGCTAAGACTTTAATTATGAAGCCTACAAGTCAATAATTCTTCCTTGTGGTTCATGTAAAACCAATTTTCTAGAAAATCAAAACTCTATATTTTTTCTTGTTTCTAAAAGTACTTAGCCCCTTTGAGGTCACAACTCAAATTTTATCAATGTAGCTAAGTGTTTTAGTAAAATCATATGCAAAACTTACATGCAAGCAATATAATTTTTTATATAGTCACGACAAATGCTAATTTGCAATGTTGATCATGCAAGGAGTGCAAACAGAGGTTAAAATTATTAACTTGTCAAGTGGCATAACAAATCCTATGCTATCTTTAATAACTAGGTAGTGCTGGATTTTCCTTATTTCTTGACAATGTCACATGAAACAATGTGCTTTGAAAAAATATAGTAATATTAACACATAAATTCAATGATCAAGGAACATTTTTCTCTTGTTTTCTCTCACAATGTAACACAAAATCTATTCTCTGGTAAAATACAAAGTTATAAGAATGAATATTCTGTATCACAACTGATATTTCCTGTGAAAAACATAGCAAACATTGCAGAAACCTTATCATACTGGGGCCCAGCTCACAGCACTGTCATAATATTGTTAACTCATTTCACCTAAATTTACCAATGCTGCAGTAAATTTACCAATATGCTGCAGTAAAGAAAATAATTATAGAATTTACTTTAATTACATAATTGTATAGTGTTATTTTTTTCCACATATCTTTGCCACTTTCTGTGCATAGAGGAAAGGTAAAAGAAGCAAGAAATTTCCAACAAAAAGAGCTACATTCTTATCCCATAAGGACAGAAGGGTGCTGTGTTATTATGGAGATGTCACTTAAATTGCAGAGACTTTTAGACACAAACAACAAAAGCAACACATTGATTCATTTATGCTGGATAGAAGAACTGTGAAGTGAAGAAGAGAGTGTAGAAGCTATTTGATGCCTGGCACAAAGCAGAAGGCCCCTCATTTATGATTTGTACTTGCCATTACTGTATGTTGCTCTTGTTGCTTTGGTAAAAACCACCTCAGTCACTGTCTTCTAGACCAGGACAATGGCCTTTCTGCAGTGACATTTACAGCTGTAATTTTTTTGGTGCTTCAGAGGGGATTAACTATCTGCAATGGTTCCTAAGGTACCTTCTCTCTTGTTTCTTTGTCCGTTTATCTTTTCTACAGGATAACAAGGTCCCTTTGAACTTTTTTTATATCAGTGGTTGATAATCAAAATCAGCCCACAGGCACATAGCATAACCAAATTGCCAACATCTTCTTATGATTCTTGTAGAAAGCAGAGTCAAACCACAGGTTAAAGTGTCTCAAAATAGTTGGAAGGTTGTACCTCAATTTTATTTTTGTTTGTATCCAAGTGCAAATATTATTTTATTTTGTAGTTTCTTTTTTTTACAGAAATATAATAAAAGCTCTTTTACTTGTTGCTACAAGAAGCTGCCTAATTCTGTCTAGATTTTCCAAGTGTTGTGCATAAAAGTGAATGGAATAGAAAGTGTTCCTGGTACTTCTAATTATAGGCTAATATGAGTGTTGTTGAAGGGAAAAAGAATGTAAAATAGTGAATGACAGAACAAGAAAGGTAGGCATATGACCTTGATTGCAATCTAGACTTGTCACTAAACATTACACAAATCCTTAGGAACTGCTGTTTCAGATATCATTTGTCACACTCTCAATAAATATTGAATTAGATGTCCTGTGGTGTACTTAAAACAAAATGAAAGTGTATTTAAAGCACCAAGATAAAATAGTACTTATTACGGCTCTAATAAAACCTCATGTAGCTTTAATGTGATAACTTAACTCTGTACAGAAGTCCCATGGCTCATATACTGTGCAGACTTCTATTCACTTCACAGGGAGCTGGGTTTGTTCACTTTTTGGGATTGCCATAGGGTGCTTATTTATAAACTTTGAGCTTTTATGAGTTTCTCTTGAGTCTTACTCGTCTTCAGATGTTTATAGCTTCACTCATGCTTTTAGTTTAATCTTTTTTTTTTGTTGAATACCTTCTAAAAAATCAGACAAATTCCATAATATGCTTTTTATGTAGCTTCAGAAATAATCTCATAGTTGATGTATTGCTACATGTTGGCCTGAATATATAGACACCATGTGTTTATTCCCGTGTTGTTCCATTTGTGAGAAAAAATTGACAATGGAAAGACTCCTCTTTCTCAGAATCCCTACTATAAGTACTGTACAAGTCTTGCTACAAAAATTTTTTGGATAATATATTTAATACAATTTTCATGGATGCAACATAAATTACTAAAATTTCAATTTTTAATCTGTTCTTCATTGTGATTATTCATTTCACACCAGGATTTGTCACCTTATAATTTTTTAAAGTTATTTTAATATTTGGTACAAATCATCTCTGTTAGAAGGCTTAAAATTTTGCTGTTTCCCATGTCTCTTGCCTATTTTGTGGGAAAATCGTTGGTTTGTTATTCAGCCTTTCATCTCTTTGATATCTTTTACCATGGGAAAATAGGAGTTTTACAAAATAGCTCTGTAAAATGAACATTTTGTAGCATCTGGTCCAACAAATTGCTATAATTGCTATAATTGATCATATCTAGTTTTTAGTCCATTTCAGGAAACTTCCAGTTATTGTCCTAAGCTTTGATCCAATAACACCTATAGAATAATCAGGTTTTGTGTGGAACTTTGTTTTTCAACTTTTTTTTCCAGACTATGAAATTTCTGGTGATCTTCCAAAACCTCTCTTCTTTCAATGGCAGCACAGACTCAAGAGTTTCTCAACTGAAGCTTGTGCCTAAAACACAGGCTTGGTCTTGCTACCAAAATTTTGAGTGCAAAAGCCATTTTGGGTATATATATTCTCATTCAAACCAAAAACAAAACGAACCAAACAAAGCCAACAAATAAAAATTGTTGTCCAAATCCTGTTTTCTTGGTTAAAAAATTCAGAGAGGGGAGACTTCTGTTTTATAGTAACCTTACACCTCTTCCAGTCAGCATCTCATATGTACTACTGTTTTCTGGTTTCTTAAGTTACCTTGAGGTTGCCTGTGATCACCACCTTTCTTCACTAAATGCCTTCTTTTCAAAAAATCAAAGGATGACAGTGTCCTTTTGTCACCCTTACCTCCAAAGGCTGGGAGAGATGTCTGTCACTGAGACTGTAATTTTCTTCTGTCTAAATTCAGGGGAAATCCCTTTTCAGGACCGCAGCACTGGACCTAGATGTGAATTTCCCTTTAACTATGAGGTCCCCTCTCCAACACACTGTTTTGCACATTGAACGGATGGCACATGAGGATGTAAAGGTAAACAAAAACCCTAAATATTTTGTTTATACTGTTGCCAGGAACGTGGCATGAATTAGGTGGTTTGTTTGGCTAACTGCTGAAAATTGGAATGTGTTTGAGCACTCGACATAGCAGGTGTAGTTTTGGCATACTTTGGGCTCCAGCTGAATCATTAAAGTAAACCAGAAATACTGAACAGATATTTCCCATGTAATCAAACAGGAGGAAATATTCAGGTATTGCATTATTCACCACTGACTTGAACATCTTGAACATAATTGAAATTATTTATTTTTCTACTGCTGTTCTGCATCTGTCTGGTCACAAGGATATGTTTAAATTGTTTGACAGAGAGGATGATTTGACAGGGAGGATGGACTATGTTATTTTGAAATTTAACTCTGAAGAGAAAAAGGTGCACTGGGCTAGAGATAGCGGGTTCCTCAGTAAATGAATAGTCATGCAAGTTTCCCCATATCTTCAAACAAAATCAATACATGTTCCCATTGTGTCAGTTGCAAAAATTATGAGTGATCTAGAAAGAGAATGAAAAAAGTCTTCTTTTGAGTAAGTGAAATAAGTAAACATCAGAATGTCAGATGAGTTGCCACTTATGTAAATTTTGATATTTATAATCTAGGCTTGCTGAAACAAACCTTATTGAAACAAAGAGACTTTGACCTCCATCCATCATTGAACAGACACAAATTTACTGCTGCATTTCAGACAACGTCAGAAGGGCAAAAACTCTTCTCATGGAGGATGGATGAGCTGTATTCAGCAAGAGAAAGACCAGAGAAACTCCTGCTTTATCAACTCTCTGCACCCTGGGGTGTGGGAATCTCCACACCATGAACCTTCCCCCACCACATCAGAGAGGGCAAAGTAGCAATTGCAGCATCCTGCCCCGTGGGAGCATCCTTTTCTTTTGCATTCAAGGTTACCGTAAGTTGCTGAAGAATGAAGTATAAAACAAAACTCTTAAATACTGCAAATTGCTGTAAATGCTGTGGGGCAGTGGGACTTCCATGTTGTATTGCTGAAGGCTGCTGGGGAATGTGTGTATGGAAGAAGGAGATACACATGTGAAAGCTTCAGAAGAAGTCGTGATGATCAGTTTTAAAATGTAGGTTTAGTCTTTGAAGATGAGACTCTAAGTGGGAAAATTGTTTTAATCCTTTTCTGCTTAAGAAAAGGAGTTGTAAAAAATCACTGATAAAGTCATGGTCCCATCAATTTTTTCCTTGGATTGTTTGGATTTTTTGTTTAGCAACTGGATCAAATAGGATAATGGAGAACTAGCATCTTACAAATACCTTCTTATATATGATTTTAAAAATTTCTAGACTTTAAAACAACAACAAAAAATCATTATGTTACTCCTTGTGTGTAGTGGTTTTGCACATTTTTTAAGTATCTGTCTTAAAATATCCATATGTCAGAAAAGTGAGATAGTGGTAGTCTTGATTCTCACATCTCTTTTTTTGCTCCTCCCTTTTTGCTCCTCCCTTTGTAAATAAGAAGTGGGGGCAGGGGAGGGGAGGGGGAAAGAATTTTTCTGCAAAACTAAACTCTCAGTGGTGTCAGAACCTTCAGTCTTCTAATGGGTTTGTGTGCTAATGTTTAATTCTAGAAAGGGATGAGAATGCATGTTCAGGATATTATTAAAATAACTAAACAGAAGAAAGTGAAAAACATGGCATAAACAGTTCTCATATATTTGAGATTTCTCTTATACCTACTCTCCACTTTCTCAGGCTGGGAGAAGAAAAGCATTGTCAATCTTATCAGAACACTTAAATCCTTGCCTTTTTTTTCTTTCTGTGTAAATATTTTGTAATGTTTACGTAATGCTCAAGAGCTAGATGCTTTTTTGACTTATGTTATCTGTATGGAGGAATGCTCTTAAAGTTCATAATTCTTGGAAAAGCAAGATGAAGTTTCAGGCCCAGATTTAGGTAAATTGCATAGAATTTATCTTTTCACTTTAAAAGCTTATTTTCCTATGAATTTTTACTTTCCCACCTGAAGGTAGTGTTCTTTGATAAAATGAACAGGTTTTTTTAAACACAATATTTCAAGATGTATTGTCGGTGATCTTTCTCATACACTATTTCAGATGTAATAGAGACATCAGCTTCCCATAGGAAACCTGTTTTCCAGTTTTACATTATTTATTTTGTGTTTTCCTAGCAAGAGCAGTTTTTGTGCACAAAATATTTCCATTTTTTCTTTGGTTGTAGCACATTGTTACACTTAGCAGTTCACTTAACAGTTACTCCATTCTTTCATGTCTACAGGGACTGAGTAGTGTTTAGAGCCCTGCCTGAATAAAGAAACCAGTTGGTACACAGATGAAAAATATATGCTAATTGTGTAGTTTCTTAAATATGTTATTTTATTTGAGATATATTTATTTTACTATATTAGTATTCAAAGAAGAGCTGCTCACTCTGAAAGGCTATGTTCTGGTTTTTTTTCAGTTTTCACACCTTTCCTTGGCAGCATTCTATCATTAAACAGTCTGTACAATGACATCCCTTCTTTCTGTTGAAATTGTTGTACTTGCTTTAATATGAATAACACTCAGGTTACCTTCCCAAGACGTCCAATTCTCCAATTAGGCCTCATAACTTATTTACCTGGCCTAGAAATATTTTTGCTGCCCTAGAAATCAATTTTCCTACTATGACCTCATTAATATATTTTTTTCTTCTGTCTTATTTTTTTTTTTTTTTTTCTTTTCTGTATTTGCCAGTTATGTATCATTGAGATGTAGGATGGGCAGCAGACCTCCCTCAGACTAACGTGATTTCTCAGGACACCTTCATTACTGAATAATTGCATCATTACCCACAGAAGCATATCACTGCACAAAAGTGATAAAACCACAACAATGAAAATACACATTCCATTGAAAATTGGGATAGAGAGGAAAGAGTATAACAGTAAAGCAATAAATCTATTGGCACTTTACATGAGTGGGGAATAAGAGAGACGTCATCATGACACTAAAAAGAGTGCATTAGGCCATTCAGTTTGGATGGAGAATAACTTATCTTTTATTTGCTCATTATGTTAATAAATATTCCATTTTTTGTACCTCAAACCAGAAAAAGGAAAATTCACCTAAGGAAGCTAAGTATCTAAGTTAAGAAAATGTACAGTTTTGATTTTAATCTAAGGTGTATAAAGGAAGTTTATTTTGAATTTTTGGCTTTGAGGACTTCAATAATTCTTGACTATTTTCATTATAAAGGAGATTTTTGTGATTGAACAGTATTTCTAAAACATTTTTTGCAACCAAATCAGTGTTTCTCTTCTAACGCCACGTCCTGTCATACAGTTATAGCTTTAGGGGGTAACAGAACACCCCAAATGAATCCTGCAACACAACAAGTGGTAAAATTGAAAGACAAATAAATTTGCTATTAAAAAAAAATGCTATTTTTTTTCTTAAAAACCAATTGAAATGTAGAAGCAGAAAAAAATCTATTTGTGCTGAGAGGATCAGCCTTCTGACTGATGTTAATATTTATTTTGTCAGCTCTCTTTTCTTCTGAGTTTTGCCCTGTATTTGATTGCTGTGCTGTGACAGCAATGATTTTTGGTTTTGTTCAAATAGCTTTACTATAACCTTTGACCATATCCAAGAGAGGTCTAGGTATCCAAAATAAAGACCTGTTTTTTTACAGAAGGAGGTGACCATGAAGAAATATGTATCTACAACCTCAAACAAGCCCCAGTATTCCACTGGCCTACTGCGGATCAAAATTCATTTTTTTGGTTTAAATCTGTATGAAATTGTCCCTGTCATAACAATCTGCACAAGTAAAAAAATGTTGGGAAAAAAAAAAAAAAGATATAAAATAGGTTTCAAACAGTGAACACTGTTTTTGTAACACACAGAGAGATTTCTATTTCTTCTGACTAAACTCACCAAAGTGTTATTATTTTAGTTCAGGAAGGAAAACAGATATCAATATCTCATATCCTTGAAAATCACTTTCCCACTGTGCGTGACTATATTACTCTCTTCTACTCTCCCCACAGCTTCCATTTCTCTTTACTAGATAGATATTATTCTCTTTTTCCTCTCCTGCCCTTATTACATGTCCTTATATACTTACTCAATATTTGGAGATGTCTCAATTTTTTCCTGAATACAGTTTATCTTGTAGACCTTTTACAGACTGCTATTTCTGATTCTTTATGTTTGGTGTACTCACAGCTCTGGTAAATTATTTATTTTATTTATTATCCATATTGTAGGGATATGAAATCTGATTCTGAGTTATAACATCATAGGCTATATTTTACTCATTTCAGCAGGGACAGGATTTGAATCATGTTTGCCTTCTTTCCTAAGGGAGAGGGGATAATATGTTTGGATATGCATTTGAAAAAACAAGTTATTTGGGCCATTCTGTTCTTCAGCTGGAATGCAATGCTTACCTTCATTCAAATTTATTTGAATTTAAGCATTATGGTTTCCATAGAAACACGTCAGTCTTCCTGAGCATCAAATATTTTCCTTGTTGTGGACATTAGCTCGGCAAACTGAGCCCATGGTTTAGTGGTGGGCTTGGCAGTGCTGGGTTAATTGTTGGACTTGATCTTAAAAGTCTTTTCCAACATAAGTGATTCCACTATTCTATGATTGTAAAAGTAAGATGGCCATGGATACACTGAAAATCCAGTTTGGTAAGGAAAATGAAAGAGGAAAGGATTGCTTATTTTTCTCTGGTAAACAGCTTTGCAACAATATTGTCTTCAGAGTAGAGGAGAAAGGTTTAGGTAATTGGGTGGTCTGTGCTATAGACTGTCTGTAGTCATAAAAATGAATTTAAAAAAATCAGTAGTGGTCTTATCTCACGTGTGATCACCAACTTGATCTACTATGACTTTCTGTCAAATATGAAGAGGAAGCTTTTCTAATATTTCAGTCATGATGCATTATTATTACTTCAGAGCTATCTGAAGGGGTGATAGCATTTCTTTTCATTCATCAAATACTGAATGCAGTCTGAGCTTGAATGCAAAGTTCCTCTCTCTCACAAAGCTGGAGAGGTATGTTCTCCACAGCCTGACTTCATGTTATGCAAGTCTTTCTCCTGCATCTACAGTTCTGTTAAAAAAATCTGACAAATCAACTTACAGCAATGCAACACACTGGGTATAACACTGCATTCCTTCAGTAAAATGTCCAATGAAGTCATTAAATAATTCTTTACTCTGTAGAAGCCTATATCACCATCTAATTACATGAAAGACCCCAGAAAATGTAGCCACCACGACGATTTCAACACCACTTGACCAGGTGGATGCATCTCCAAGAGCAGGTGCTAATGACGAAGCATGATGCAAGACAGTGGGTACCTGTTTCAGTTACTGGTGTACATTAGGAAATCTTAAAAGAAACAATAAGTCAATTTTAAGTTGATGTTTTACACAAATATAAAATTATATTTGCTCAGGTGCAAGAATATGCCCTGAGAATTTTGACTAACTAGTTGAGCATACTGAGCAGCTGCCAGTTATCCTGTCCAGCTCAACAGTCATGATTTAACAGTAGAATCTTCTCAAATTCTCTTTCTCTCAGTAGGAAAATTAAAAAAAAAACAACCTGTGGTTGCATAGATTTCCATATTTCTATGCATTTTTTACAAACTAGGTGTTGTGTAACCAGTTTTAACATGAGTTGTATTCACAACACTCCCTTGAGAAAGGCTTCCACAAACTGAATTAAAAAAAAAAAAAGGAAATGTTACCATTTTAAACTGCTGCTACTTAAATTGTTGTAGAAAGGCATTACTTTCTTAAGCTCCTTATCAATACAACCAAACCACTCCACAAGCAGTACAGGTACATAGTCATGTTGCTGTGTAGAAAAATGCATTCTTTGGAGATACTGCCTGTTTGATAGCGAACGGTGAATAGAGGGAATGAGAAAACTTTTTTCTAAGGTGGAATAAATATTTCAAATATATATATATTTAGAATATCCGGGAAAGCAGAAGAAATGCCTGACAAGAATATGTGACTGTAAAAAATCAGCAGTGTCTAGACAGGTGTACCCTCCTAAGTTCAACTTTATTTTGAGGATGACTATGATTTTAATAATTGAATGTGTGATTTGGTGTGAATTTAACTTACCAAAATGTTCTAGGACCTTTCTGATCTTACTGTAGTCCAATGGATCTGTCCAGGGAATCCCAAATAGAGCAGAAATCATCTATTAGTTGTATGAGGGAGACTCATTCCAGCTGCATTAGCCCAAAATGACCCAAATGCAAGAAACTCTGTATTTCACACTCAAATACCTCAGAGTCAGGCCTCTCTTGGAAATCTAAAATATCTCTTTTCACTGAAGTTTATAATTCCACTAGAGTAGGAAAATCAATCTGAAAGTGGTCTTAAGATGGCTATAGATTCCAGATATAGTTAAGAGATTTGGTGGTTTGATTTTGGTGGGTTTTTTTAAACTGATATGTGTGAACAGGGGCTTCCACTGCTTAAGTCACTGATAGTACTGAGGATTAGAATGAAATGCGGGGAATGTCTCCTAATTATACAATCTGATACAAGCTGCTAAAGAGGAGTTAGAAGCAAAACTCTAAAAGAAGAAATAATATATTTGGCATAGAATACCTTGATAAAAGTCTGATTTACATTTGAAAGCCAGCTGAGTACTGCTAGAATTATTTATTACAAAAGAGAATAAACAAGAATGACATTAAAAGTAATAGAATTTTAAGCCATGCAGAAAGAGTCAAATCAGAGAAAGAATTATTTTTAACATAATTATTTTCATTTCCTTCAAAGTCTACTGAACCTACTGACAATATTTTTTATGCAGCTATGTTTACATTTAACTCAAATTACTTTGAACTACCAGTGTGTCCAAAGCAATGTTATTTCCCCTGTGAGGAGGAGGGGATATTTTCTGTAGCTCAGTGTATTTTTATTAATCAGTGACTTACTTTATCATGGTTAACGATACATTTCCTTTCTTGACAAGACAGCTGATTTTCTCAGCATGCACACTGCAGGTTCAGTCATCCTTGCCCCACTTTGTTCATACCTTCCAGTCTGTAGCTCAGTCAACCAATTCTTTTTGCTGATAAGATTTCTTTGGCAACTCCAACATGCAGTTTTTAAATTCTTTTCTAGTGTGCATGCCCACCACTGAGTGAAGTTTTCACAACTTTTTTTATGCAGCTACCACACTACTACTTTTTAGGAAATGGGTTCTGTATCCAGAGCACATATGGGTTCCATTAATTGTTGCAGCATGGATATATCAGTCAGAACACTTAAAACAGGAAATTAATCCATGTGGTTATTTACATACTCTTGATAATTGAAGTATGCTGGCATTTAGAATTACGATTGAATTATAAAGTCTGTGAGTAGCCAACTCCAATTATTTGTAGGAAAACTAACTCAATCTTTCTGACTAGTGAAAATAGTTTTGAAATATTAGGTTGTCATCTATGATTCATTGTTCTTCTATTTGTTGGAAGCTTATGTTGTGATGTGGTATACTGTGCAATCACACTCATAGGATAATGGGCAGGCAGGCTGGAAGGAGAAAGGAGGAAGATATTCATCCATTAGAGGAGGATTGCAAGAGCAGAGACTGAGAGGACTAAGAAAAACAGGTAGAAGATAGTCATGATACAGAACAAGCAAAAATCAAAAAAGATAATTTCTTTCAGGTCTTCCCTAATGCTTAGTGCAATCCAAAAACCCACTGACAGCTGCTGGCTTGAAAGTAAACTTGCAAAAAAACCCACTCTGAAAGACTGCTTGAGAGGGAAGACATTTCCTTGCAGAACTCTGACCTCTAGTCTGTTCAGATACTCTGAGTTTTTTCTATCTGAATTAATTCATTTTGAAGTTAAAGTTCCAATAAAACACAGATTTGGTATTTTCTGTTTCCTGTTCTGAAGTAAATGTGCAGGCTGTTGTATCTTAGAACTGTGTACACTCAAGATCTTGTCTCAACGCATCACTAGCCTGATCAGTACATATCCAAGAGAAGTGTGCATGAAAAGAAGAAGAGATTAATAGATTTTGAAAGGTTACACACTGAAAATCATAGCTCATAATCTTGCAGCTGGCAAATACCTCTTCTGGTAGTTGTTTATCTAGAAATGCCCCAGTATTCTCCTGCATGCCAGAGTGACAATCACAGTTCAAGCTGAGGTCCTGACTGGAAAGGCCAGGCTCTTTCAGCTAGTGACTGAAAAATGTCATTCTATTATTTTTACTGAGGATGTTCTATTACAAGTGTCTTTTCTGCAGCTTCCTTGGACATATCCTTAGTTTGTTGAACTAGGAGACTATTCTGCAGCAAATGCACCTAAATTCTCTTAGCCTACATTTTATATATATAAACATTCAGAGAATTTATGTTATCCTTTCAGTACATGTAAAAATATCAACAAATCACAAGCATATCAATCAATATGAATCAATAGTTAAACAGTTAAATTTGTAAAGCTTTTAACTCCCACATAAGTCTAGCCCTCCTTTTATAGAAATACCTTAAATTAAAAAAAAAATAAAAGTGCGTTGACTAAAATTTTGCAACTAAAAATTTTCATTTGCTGAATGTTAAAAATCCTTTTTATTCAGTCAGTGAACAAGCAAATAGGTAAAAAAAAATCAATAGGGTTCTACGTGATATTTTGATGCTTTGTATTATAACTTTTAGGGTGAGGGTTTGGGTTTTTTCTTACATTATGCCTGAAAACCATCAGAGTGATACATCCCATTTTGAGGAATGCTTTCATTATTATCTTCCTATGCTCTAACCTCATAAACTACTCACTTTATACAACTGTCAACCTGTATATTTTTGTCTTTAATTTTGAACATGATAACAGGTTATTTGTGAGTTATTATATCTGTTTAGTTCATTAATAGTTTGACTTCCAGAAACAACATCTATGCAAATATTTCTGCAAAATCTTGATTCAAAAGTTATCTTATTCTGTTTCATTATAGGAAGACCTTTAGGGAAAAGTGTTGCATTTTTTTTCCCCTTATCCAATAATCTGCCTTAGACTCATTGTATTTGTTTATATTTTAACTTATCAGATTTTATTTTTTTTTTTCTTAGTACATCATCAAAATCCAATATTAATGAAAGGAAATTAAGAAGGGAAATAATATTATTGAAAGGCAAGAAAGGAAATTAATATCTTCATCCAGTCTAACTTTTAACTGATAGTTTTATATCACTTTTATCCCCAGTATGTTATTTATTTTTCCTAGATTTAATTTCAGTCTGGTTTTACTGCATGTTTAGTTTTATTTAATTTCTTTGCATTTAGTATCCAACAATCAACAATCTTTCTTATATTAGAAAAGCATTGATATGTGTTTAGCACATAGAATTTATGCATATAATATCCATGATGTTTGCAAAGATCATAATCAGCAAGGATATTTTTTGTTTTATTTACCCCATATTAAAATTTTCAAAGGAAAAAGCACTCTACCAGATTATTAAGAACTTTTAATTGAGAAGTCATAATAAATCTCCTTCTAATCCCATGTTATATTTACCATGACTTGGAAATAACATAAAACTGTGATGAAAAGCTGCAGAAAATCACGATTGTTTGGTTAATAAATAATATTCAGAAATTATTCTGAACCACTGATTAAAATAATTTTTCCTTATAATTTATGATTTAAGAGAGCAGAGATTTCTTTCATTAAAGCTGAAAGGTCATATATGGGAAAAAAAGTCCTTTAAGTACATTTTTGGGATGTTTAATCACACTGTCAATGTACAGACAATGAAAAAGGCTTAGGGGTTATGGTAATTAACATTCTGAAAGGGGGTTGCTTGTTCCTTGTCTTTAGTTATGGAATTTAGTAATTTATTGCATTAGAAAAACTGACTGGAGCAGAAACTTGGTAAAGCACTGCAACAGTTTGCCCAGAGAAATGATGTCTGCCCCATATCTGGAAGGGTTCAAGGACAGCTTGGGTGGGGCTTGTAGCGACCTGGTCCAGTGGAAGGTGTCCCTGCCCATGGCAGGGGGTTGAACTGGATCACCACAGAAGTCTCTTCCATCCAGTCCATGCTATGATTCTATGAATCTGAAATATTCGTTGTCACAAAGTAGTAGGTATTGTGTATGATGATGTGAGAAGCAACACCTGTATGAATTCCTATCAGACTGAAGTTGAAGTAAGTGGACAGTAATTCAGGATTTTCTTCTGTAATTATTAACCAGGGATTAATGGTGTTCAAAGCAAAGCAGACAATTTTTTTCACTTCTGCAAATATAATTTGATCCTTCTTTTATTGTCTCCAAATAATAAGTAGAACCACAAGGGAGAGAATTTTAATAGTTTAAGAGATATTACGTCTGTATTGTCTAAATAACTCTGTTTTTATTCCTTTGAGAATATTAGAGATAGTCCTACTCAAGGACTATCAAGTTATTAAATTTAAATCAAGTTTAAAAGGAAATTTTTAATTATAATTAAGATATTAAATAAAAATTTAAAGAAATATTTAATGATAATTAAGAAAAGGGCATTTTAAAAAAAGTAATTATGCTGAAATTTCTTTATTCAAAAAACCTTAAAGCAAAGTTACTGGGAAAAAAAGTCTAGAAGGAAGACCTGAATTCATAAATATGCTGTATTTACATAATACTCCAGCACAGTAAATGCAAATCTCTTTGTGGTAGTCCATTTGGATCTTCCTATATCAGGTTACAGTTAAGAAGACAGCTATATTGCTGTTTTCTACATCTGGACTCTTGCTCAGCTTACTCACAAAAACCTGTATTCCTGTTTTTTCAGTCTATACTAAATAATGATTGATACTTTCATTTATTTTTATTATGTACCATTCTCCTCCGTCTTCACGTACCAGTACACATCTGTGTTCTTTATTTGGATTTTTTGTTCTAATATGAAAAGTCTAGGAAATATGTGACTTTATCATGAAACGAAATTGTATGAAAACCACTATTTCCCTGGCTATGTACTCAGGGTCAATGACACAAGTTTCAATGACACAAGAAGTGAATGTCTGTTCCTAAAGTGGTCTTGGCTAAATTGAGTTATTTACAAGATCAACTCAGTTTAAAGGACTATGTTCAACTTCATAATCTGTTTTCTAGATATGAACTTGGAGTTGTAAGAATTAATATTTCTATTGACATAGACAAAGAATATTCAGAGGATAGGCTGAGTACATTCAGAGGTCAATTGCTTTTGGAATTTTATGTTTTACAGTGTGATGAAGTAATACTAAGAAATGCAGATAGGATGAAAATATTTTGGCTGGCTTTATAAATTAGATAAACAAAGTAATAGCTTTGAGGAGTACAGGCTTCTCTGATCTTTCTCAGTGTGTGCTGCCTGCATTCAACAATCAGTGGTAAACAGATGGCTTTGGAAAAACAGCTCATCTTCCATGAGTGTGAATGTTTGTGCACAACACTGGGTGGGGTGGGGGGGCG